>NC_054758.1:3370833-3685000 GCF_018143015.1 Lytechinus variegatus | reverse complement strand
CGGATTACCACGTATTTATATTTCGAGTCTACTTTTATTTATTTTTCTCATCTCTTTGTAGCCCAGCTAGAACTTCACTACGGCGTACAAGAACTCGATGAAGTCGAAGGAGAAGATTTAACAATCGTCTGCGAGGCCGATTTCCGGGATACAGATAGTATACGAGAAAAGATACAATGGCTACGAGGAAACCCTGTCGAAAAAATGGACATCGTTGCCCAAAGGGATCGACGAATCTCGATCAATACAGATATTACAAGCAATACAGTAAGTTCAACTGAATAGAGTATTGCAATTATAGCCAAAGATTTTTTGAGGGGGGCAGCAGATGTGACGGATTTAAGTCTAAAGAAGATACAACCGACCAAATGTTTTGACTTTTTCATATAAACATATCGTTTTTTAATAAGGTTTGGCATACGTTTTATAAAAGAGTATGATATTTTACTCTTCCCTTTTACCGAGTTTCTTCTTTTTTTCTTGGTCATATATTTTTAGGGGCTATGAACACAAGCCCCCATCTGTGCACCAGTGACATAAAACTTATTTACTTTTATAATTATAATGAACTATAACAAAGTTTCTACGCCCTGCATATTATTACCCATACCATTATATGACACAAAAGCTCACACTGAAAAATAACTGGGAAATTTCTTTTCCAATTTCATGTTATTTTCCCACCTTTTCCTTCCTTGCATTTGCAGGGGGCTGAAGTGAGAGTGAGGTCAAATCTCACGATCTCTGGTCTGGTTCTAGGAGATTCAAGCAACTATACTTGTTGTAAGAGGGATTCTTACAATTGTATATCATGGGATACTCGAAAACATAGGCAGCTACAAGTGGAAATTCACCCAAAACCACATGTTAAAGTTTCACAAGTTTCAGGTACGTAGCTGTGTTAATAAATTACCCCCATTACTTTCCGTCCGATTTTCATGAAATTTTCAGTGTTATATTTGTTGGATTTATCTCTTTTTATTCAATTCGACTTTTTGTTGTCTTTTTAACAATATACTCATCGATAGATAAAGATTATCTCTTAAAACATTGCCTATTTTATCATGATCAGTGGAATGGTTGATTATGACAACACATAGATAGATAGATATGTAAAAAGATGGACGAGTAAAGTTATTTTTTAAAGAAAGAAAATACACTTTCACAAACATCTAAAGTAGATTTGTTTGTTCGTTTTGTTTTAATGTTATTTCTGCGTTCACAATACATTATCAAAAATAATTACACTGTTTTCGATATTCAAAATAATCCTTAATGTATACAATATAAACATTGTACATAATTTAAAAAATGGTGTGGGCATATACTTTACATTTAAAAAAAGGAACATTAACAAATGAACGCAGAAGACCGCCATCGTGAGCGGTTAAGCTTGTAATTTGATGGCGGCCTCAATTTAAGAAATTTTGATTCATGACATAATTGGAAGCTAAAAGTAAGCGGTACAGAAAATCAGAATAAAATGTATGCAAAAACAAAAATACGAATATAGATATAACAGGAAAAAAGAAGAAACATAAGAAACAATGAAAAATGAAGGAAAGGAAGAAGAAAAGGAAAAAGGAAAGAAACAAACAGTTAAAAAAAGTTAAAAACAGTATCAGAATAAACCACAAACATGGCAACGGATGGAAAACTACTAGAATACTGAATTAAATAAAGTACAGAAAATGAAAGAAAAATAGAAAGAGTATCAGAATAGTCTGCAAAGAGAAAAAAAATAAAAATCCATCTTGTTATCAGTTAAAAGTAAACCATTCGTGCATATTATAGATAACTTTATGATAATTCTATTTTCAGATTTGGACTCAGCATCTACCAAATCCAGCCCACCGATTTCCACAGTTGAAACGCTCCTCGCATCTACTGTCTCTACAACTGTTTCCGATGAAATTTATATCCCAACGAACATGACGAAACCTGATAACGAAGCACTCCGTCAAAATTCTCGAGCCGTCTACACTATAGGTCTTCCATGCGCCATCGCGTTCATCTTGGTAAGGTTTTGTTTGTTGCAATTTTTTACTAATATTTCATTCAACGGAATATCCAAGCATCGCAGAAATTCCGTACACTTTACGACTGTTCGCGATCCGATTTAGGAACAAATCGCATTTTGCTCAATTTCTGAAAATGTGAATGGAACATATCATTTTATTTGAGGTTAAAAATTAATTGAAAGAATACTAATATCACCATTTTGAAAGATTGCAAGCCTTTATTATGGAGTAAAGGCCAAATTAGTTTCAAATCGTAGCCAATCGTACGACTTTTATACAACGCTGTGGACTAAATGAACCTTACAGTAGTTGTTTAATAGTTTAAACAATCATGTTTAATTTATTGAAGATTAGATATTGAAAATTAAACTTTGTTGTTTAAAATTTTAAACACTTGTTCAAACTCTTTTAACAATTACTGTAAGGTTCATATAGTAAACATCGTTGTATAAAAATTTTAAACAGCGTTTTTACTGTGTAAATAATCATATCTGATTGATACAAGTCTGACAAAACTCAAATACACACACACTTGTCGGTGTTAGAAGCCATGCATGGCCAATATCTGTAAGTTGGCAGAACTACAGAATTTCAAAAAATCTACATTTTCCCTATTATGTAAAAATATAGGAAATCGTTAGAAAAATATAGGAAAAATTAAAGCCCCGTCCACTCGAAAATGACACTTCAAAATGCAGTAGTAGACCACCCCCCCCCAAAAAAAACTGAGGAATTAAAGTTTTGGGGGTTTTTCTTAGAATGTTTACATTGTTAAATCTTTAAGCTCAATCCTGTAAAAATTCCCCATTAATCTTCGTTTCCCTTCATTTAATTGACTACTTAATCAAACCGGATATGGTATTCCCCCAAATGGACGTTGGCGGGAAAAAGACTTTCAACTTTCCTCAAGAGCTGTCTTCCGGCTGACTTTGTTTTACAATGCCGTCTTGTTCAAACAAGATCAGTGTCATTGCAACATGTATGATACCCTTTCGTGCTACGATTTTAGGTCATTTTTTAAAGGTTCTTGTCAATTAAATTAGAACAGTAATAGTTACTAGAATGTTAATGGATTCATTTTTTTTAGTTTCAAATTAATTCAACCAATCATTAAAAAAGATAAGTAAAAAAATACATGTATGTGTACAAAATGTAATGCAACTAAAAAATGAAAGGTTTTAGACCCCCTGGAAAGCAACGTTTATGAATGAGGGTTCAACATAAAAAATACATTGTAAGTAATTGAAATTACAAGGAATATACCATTAAATGTGAAATTATTTTGTTTTTTACTTCATTTGTTTTTAACCAGATGATCGTTGTTATCGCTATCGCCCGATATCACTGGAGGAGGAAGCATTTCATGCATGTGGAGACTCCCGTCGAGAGCTTCGAAGAAGCGGTCTAGTCAAATCTGACTAACGACGAACTCACAAAGGTCTGATGCACCAGAAATATCACAATATCATCATTGGTATAAGAGTCGTTTTTTGTTTTGTAGTTTCTTTTGTGCTGGATTTTTTTTTTGTAATGGCCGGTACGCAATGTGGGGAGAGTGTCACGAGAATGGTTGCTCTCAGCCAATTAGATGCAAGGATTTCAGTAGCTTATAACATGTTGGTTGGTGTAAAATCACTGACCGCGAGACCTTCCCTGTTCTATCAGAGAATTTTATGCTAATTTAATGATGGGGAATCGTGATTAGAAATTTATGCAAAAAGTGATATTCTGTTGATTGGTATTTTTCTTACAACAATCAAAATGAAGTGGTTATTAGTTTTAACGCAGAACTCAGTTATACATGCAATTTTCTTTAAAGGTGCTATTGCTTAATTTGATTATTCTTATACAACAAAAATATAAAGAAAATCCCGAACAAGTACCCTCGTTTAAGATCATATGCAAAAGGTGCATGCTGGGCGATGTTTACCAATTCCAGGCACGTCCTCATACCTGACTACAATGCCTCTTTGGGAATTTCTTTGTTCTTAAAAGACACACTCTTAAAACAAATCAGTCAAATTGACTAGACCAGTAGTCAGCTGGGAGCAACTGATATGATAATCACTGATATTCACATTTCTGACATATATTCTAGTCAGAAATGACTCTGTTTTAGTAAGACATGACTAGAAAATAGTCAAATATGACTAGAATAACAGTTGCACACAGCTGACCCTATTAACTAGTCATTTTTGACTGATTTGTTTTTAGAGTGCAACTACCTCCTTCGATGCCTCTCTGCTCCTTTGATGATACATATTTGAGGATTGACAGGAGATTTCTTTTTAAAAATTAATATCTGACATTAAGATCACCAGGGGCCCCTTGCAGAAAGAGTTGCAATCGATCGCAACTCTAAAAATCATGCGCAACTTGATTTTCAACCAATCAACAGCGCGCATTTGGGACTTGCGTTTGATTTTTTTGACTTGCGTTTAAACGCAACTCTTTCTGCAACAGGCCCCAGAAATATGAATAACGCATTTTTTGGAGATGACTATAGTATTTTTTTTTACTTGCATTGGCCTATTATTTTAGATCGTATATTTTTTTATGTACAAAGAAGTTGCAATATGTGTAGATAATCATGTATACCAGTGTTTGTTTGTGTGTGTGCTAGTGTGAATATAATTGAATATCATACACTGTAAAAACTACGGTGTTAAAACTGAAGTGTTAAAATTACACCCTAGAGATTAAACATAACACCAAAGAGTGTAAATGTAACAACAAAAGGTGTTGTTATAACACCTATGGGTGTAAAACTAGCACCGCCAATTTAACACCGGTGTAAAATAACTGGTGTCCTCTTTTACACCGGTAACACCACAGTTTTTGCTGTGTAATAGATGGGACAGATTCATCTTTTGAACTCTTTAAGGTGAAACCTAAGGCTTATATCATCCTTTCAATATAATCGCAACTTGGTTTTAATTCATTTTGGTTTCAGAAATCGAAGTTCTAGATGGATTTGATTTTTATTATTATGGTCCATGTTATATAATTTCTATAAAACAAAAATATTTCGGAACACTTGTACAACCATAAGCTTTTACGAGATAAAACAAACGTATCTCCATGTACAATTATATGAGTCAGTGTAATTATTATGTTAATGTACATTGACATATTGTGAACGCATAGATGTAATAAGAAATGATTTATAATGCTAACAAAAAGGGTTTTCTTTATACCACAATCACAAAAATGTGCCTGATTTTTTGGTAAGCTTCTGCTTGCTAGACTGCAAGCTTCGTAAAGATCTTCGTCGTTTTTTAATCATTATCATTATCAAAGATGCCAGAAGGTGCAAAATACACCTGTACATTTATGACATCGATGCACAATGAAGACTATATGTTGTTGATTGGTCAAGATGCCCGCATCTATCGTTTTACTCTAGGGTTTTAAATTCATGGTGTTAGTTGAACACAAGTGGGTGTTATTACAACACCTTTGTTGATACTTGTACACTCTTTTGGTGTTATGTTCAATCTCTAGAGTGTAATTTTGATACCTCAGTGTGTGGTTCTCTACAGGGACACACCAACGGGTTTCAGATTTAACACCTCAGCATTTATCAGTGTAAAGGTGTAAATTTTAGTCTTTTTTATAGTATAAATGATTATCAATATTGCTTATCGTAGCCCCCCCCCCCAAAAAAAAAAAAAAAATCTCATGAACCATAATGAAAATGTCCAGGGTAATACGGTACACATCATCACACCGATTATACGTTTTTGAACGGAAGTAACTTGTGAATTTGAAATTTCGAATGTTAAATGAATCTTCGAATGTTGAATGAAGTTTTATCGGAAATCATTTAGAAAAACCCGATATCCTTTTCAAGGTCACCAAATATTATCATAATTATAGGATAGTGTGAGTCCCTCCTAATTACTTTCACTTATTTTGGTTTTGTTATACATTTAATCAGCTATAGTCAAGTACTTCACATTCAATTTCCTCTCCGATATGCATGCACTTTCACTTTCGTTACGTAAATATTTATGTCACACACTGGTGTTAACTGTCATTGATAACGTAATGGCGTATAATCTGCACTTAACACTATTTTCATGATTTTGTATGTGTCCTTAAAGGGGCTTTCACAATTGCCAATACGATCGTTTGCGATCACTTGGTCACAATATATGTTGCACAGAATCGCAACGGTTGTTAGAACAGTCGCACCACCAATTGTGAAAGGGGCTCAATAAAATTGATGATTTCTGGTTCAATGTGTTACAATTTCTGATGTATGACTCTTTTTTTTTCTAGAAATAGTCATTAATTTTTTTATTTCATTCCTCTCTATTCCTAAGTTCGGATTTTAAGTCAGAATCAATGCGACGTCGGTATTATGGTCGACATCGCTAACAAACACTGTAATTTCAAATTTATCAAATTTGACTAGGAACTGCACCAATTTGGAGTTACTTCTGTTACTAGTCAAAGTGACCCGTTTACAATTGAATTTGACTCGGAATTGAGTGATTTTACAGCTGATGCCACGCCACACCTTTCCGAATCACTTCATTTTGAATCTGAGTCACTTTGGCTCCAAGTATAGAGTGACTCTTGGCTGTCAGCGTTCTAAGGCAAATTTGACTCTACAAAAGTCAGAGTGAAGGCCCTACTTATGGTGCACTCTATTTCGGGGAAATTATGATTTGGTTGTTTTTAAATTGGCCAAATATCTGGTGTTTTTCGATGTGAGTGGAATTCTCGATCAGAAAATTCCCGGTAAAGTGCGAAACTTGACCTTTGACTATCAATGCTTTTTATAAAAAAAAATATGATAAATCCTGTCATGGTGCAGCTTTCCCCGAATTATGGAGATTCCCCTGCTCGTTCCCGTTGCTTCTTTGATTTTCAGGTAAACCTCATGCAATAGCCATTCGATAGTGGAGGGAAGTATGTAGTTAATAGATGTTTTGATGTTGATTTATCCGACATGATTGTCACCGATATCATGATGATGTCATGTAAGTGTCGGTACGTCATACAACATACAGTAGACTATACTCGACAAGGTGGCGGAGGTCAAATTCATCTATGGCGACCTTTGGGTTTCCCCGTCGAATGTCATCTATGGCGACCTTTGGGTTTCCCCGTCGAATGTACGTGCTGAGAAGTGGCATTCGTAAGGGAATCGAAGCCGATTTTACTCCCGAAAACGAGCAGTAATGTGCTCCTCCTTTTGTCCTATACCTAACTGCACAGATTAATGAACGCAGAGAGCTTTGCTATTACCCCCTCCCCCCCAAAAAAAAAATACAAACACAAACACAAACAAAACAGAAGGAAGAATAAATGGCTGCTTTCATTCTATTCAATTCAACTTTCCTTTCGAACGGCAATTTAAAAAAAAAATCCATTTAACATGTTTAAAGTCCATGTTTAATGTTCCCTCAACATACGGAGTGAGGGAACCCCGCCCCCCCCCCCCCCCGCACTTGACTCTTTCCAATCACTATTGCTTAACGAGACATTAATCGAAAGTTGCTTCTTTCCCACTCCTTCGGCTAATTATGACCTACAAATTTATTTTAAAATAAAAAACTGGTATAGGATTAATAAGCCAAAGTTATTTTCAGTTTTTATATGGAATCTATAACCTTGATTGATAGTTTTGTTTATATTTTTGTTCAACCTTTCTTTTCTCCCACGAAGTCAGGATATTTGGTTCAGAACTATACATCCGCTTTCACTTTGGTTCCAGAAATTTGAATTTGGTTTGATTTCATTTTGAAGGATTTCTAATTTTTCTTATTTATTATCATCATCATTTTTTGTAGAAATAGTTCTGAACATAAATAGATCTTATGAGAGAAAATATATATATATACATTGTAGTATTCATCGCTATGCATAATACGTATGAGAATCATATTTGAAGATGTATGTAAATTGACTTGTACATGGTGTATATACAGTATACGTGACTTGTAATAAATGATTTGTATAAAAATGTAATTGCTCATTCAGAGTGAGATCCAATTATTTGTGTTCGTTCTAGAATAACTATAAAACTATTAATAAAAAACTAATCTACATTCTTTCTCTGCAGGGATTTAAAATAAATCCAGATGGACTGTTAGGTCCATTCGAATTCTGACTTTAGTTTTAATTCTAAAAATTCATTTTTAAAAACCTATTGGATTTAATTCAAATCCCTGGAAATTTAAAAATGTTTTTCTAGGATTATTCTCGAAGGATTTGAATTCGAATTCCGTGAGATTTAAAACCGCTTTTTAAACTAAATCCAGAATTCGATTGGTCCCTTATTGCAATTCATCGAGATTTATTCTAAATTCACGCAATGTAGAGTGTATTAGATTGTAGTCAAATTTAACTAAATAAACGTGAATAAACCAAATTGATACACTACAAAAACTCCGGTGTTGATTGAACACCAGCTCGGAATATATGTATGTCCACACCAGAGAAGTGTTAAACAGCACAACTTTTGGTATTAGTCTAACACCAGATAGGTGTTTATACAACACCAATTAGTATTAAAACAGCATTGGTTTGATTCCAAACTGGTGTTGTTTCAATACTTCTCTGGTGTGGACATATTTAGATTCCGAGCTGGTGTTAAATCAACACCGGAGTTTTTGCAGTGTAAACCAAGTTGATAACTTCTTGAATAAACTCTTCTTTTTAATAGTGACGAAAACTCTTGGGGGATCACGAACCTTAAGAGAGGCTTTGACATTTTAAATGTTTTGCGGAGAATTTGAGACAATCAATACGGTATTCCATTGTTTTGAGAAGAATGTGCTTATGATAAGCGAAATATGATAATGACACCGAAACCTTGAAACCAACAAAATAAATGAATGAAATTTCGTTTGGTATATTTAAAGAAAAAAGAGAAGAAAATTTGACAATTCATTCTCACCACCAGAAAAGAAAAGATCGCGGAAAGAATAGATTTATGGCAATGTTGGATATCGTTACAGAAAATGGTCATTTTTATACTTCATGTCGATATAACAATTTTAGAAATTTGAATTACTCTTTTTAAGTTATATTCATTTAAAAAATAGTTTTTCATAGATCAAAAGGAAAATTACAGATATTCAAACACAATTTATGTCTTACAACGTAAAATGGTTGTTTAACTTTTTAAGCAGTCTTGATTCGGATGTTAAAACGGAAAAATGAAATATAATTTTTTCGTACTGGATTGATGAAATTAGTATTGATGTAGTAATGAGTTGTAAGTGTTCACCAAAACATTTACGATTTATTAAAGGTAGCATATCTGAATTTTATTACGAGTTGCATTAGACTTGGTTCACGGTCAAACACACGATTTCAAAATAAAAACAACTTTCTTATAAAAGAGTGTTAAAAGAAATGTTATGGCTGAATAATGATGTTACATTTAAAGGAATTTTAGAAATTGGATAAGATCCAACATTATTATCGGTCATTTTCTAAACAATAAATAACTTAAAGTCAAACTTGCATATGGGCAATTCCATGGAAAATGTTCACTTAGAGAAGAAAAAGAAGTTTAAGATTTCACTAATCAGTCAAATTTTCTTAAAAAGTAATCTATAAAGTACCTATTTCCAATAGAATAATCGCAATATTGATAAAATTTTGTAGTTTTTTCCATCATCAAAAAAATAGAATAGTAAATTGCAAAATGTAAAAAATGTGGCTATTTTTAAACAATTCATCTTTCCTGTCTCTACTAAAAGCAAACAAGGTCCCAGAGATCTCTTTTAACTTTTGGATAGTTGATTAATGTTTAAATCAACAGAAAATCAGAGTTAAATTTTATGCCATTCATCAATCTTAGAGAAATCTGTCTTCAGATTTGTGTGATTTCTTTACCATTATCAGTGTCATGTCCGTTACGTTTTTCACTTAAAGTTTTCATAGCTTACAGGAAATTTGTCTAAAGGTACTGCAGATTCAGATTCTATGTTAGAATTAAACCCCCTACCATGTGTAGCAATCATTTTCCCTTACCACTTCTCATTTTCATAAAAATGGCGTAACGGACATGACAATTTGCGTAACGGACATGACGCCTTATATATGACAAAAGGCAGCATTCACAAAAACAAAATATTAGGCTCAGTGTCACAGACTGAGGTCAGTCTCAATTGCTTGAGGATAGCTGGATGTAATAACTCCTAGAATCTGCATGTCATTCAAGCCATTTTTAGAAAATAGTGAATGATGAAAGTTCAGCTCTTGTTCTGGTATATTTTTCTGAGAATTAACGGTATGCCACATAATATTAGGAAAGATGCAGCTAGATCTGGCAACATACTTAGATCACAATCAATACAATTGATTATCTTCGGTGTTTGCACTGACAGTTTGGAGCATGATAAAACTTCAACTTGTGAATTCATGAGATCATTGATGATGATCAATCAACAACCAATGATCAATCACCAACCTCTACTTCTTCAGTGATGGCACGGGCTCACATTAAAAAAAAAAGTTTGTATTCAGAATCAGATATCTGTGTTACATGGTGTAGCTCTATGAATCCATGAACCTACAGTGGCACTTCTTTGCAATATCACAAAGCAAAGGAGCTGTGAAAGGAATGTGGCGCGATCAATAAGTTATGTCATCATAGTATTTTGGTCACCCATAATCACGATTTGAATGATGTATCTTCATTTGTACACAAGCAGCGCGGACAATGCAACGAAATTAGATACAGCCACATTTGTCAGCAAGTAAGATCGTAAGATTTAGAACATCCAAGATTTGATGAAAGGATGATTATACTCAGGATGATATATAATTCGAATGAAAAATTATTTCAGAAGCAATTTACAAACATTCCGATTGCCTTTCAACTCATACATAATCGATGATGAAAGATTGGTTTCCAGGTACTGCTATTAATTTTTAAAATACTTTTTAATGTCATTTTTTTAATCTTAAAACTGACATTAATACTACTACATATTCTTTATCATAAAATACATTTCATAATGTTCATCTTAGATTTATACAGGTCTGGTACATTTGTTTTCTTCTCACAAAAAATGAGATTTGGTCTTCTCAGTGTGCCGTAGTGGTACGATAAACATTGTATTCTATATAAAAATATCATGTATATGTACATGTAGGCTATAGCTATTAAATTAATGATACCTGCCAATAATATCTACATATTTTTCTTAAGAATGTTAGTAAAGGTACTTTGCTGTTACATAATTACATTCATTATTCATATTTCTTTCATTTTGAAACTAAGAAGTGCTAATGAAGTTCACTTCGTAAGGGTGTCATGTCCGTTACGCTAATGTATATTATCAAATAGTAAGCCATGAATAAAAAATAATCTTTACTATCAACTTTTTCTCTTTTAATTAGGTGTAGAGGATGGTAGTAACTGGAAAATACTCTCTATCTGTTGTTAACTGGTGTAAAATAATTTTTTTTCAATATTTTTTATTTTATAAATATTGTATGAAAAGCCCCCCTCTTAAATTGCAAAATAATGGGAGATATTACAGATTACCAGTTATGATGTGTGTCTCTAACCTCTAGCCTTAACATGTAAACAATTAGACTTGTACCATATCTTGTAATAAAATAATTATATTCGCTTACAAAAAGTGGACGAAACTGTCATGTCCGTTACGCTTCGTGTGTCATGTCCGTTACGCTACATTTTGAGCTATGAATACAGAATGCACTGCAAAACTGTTGTTAAACACCATTTTATGGATAGAGCATGATCTTAAGGTTAAATTAACACCAATGTCAGGTGCATGCAATCTAAGAATTCACAGGAATTTTGATAAGCAATTGGAGGTAAAAATGCTTCGTCCATTTCGTGTCATGTCCGTTACGCTCACAAAGAGTGCAATATCTCAACAACTGTTCAATGAAACAATTTGAAATTTCATGTGTATGTAACTGATACTGAAATGTGTCTGATAAGCTCAGTAACAGTTATCAAAAGACTGCTAATTCTACTGTATAAACCTTTGAATTACAAAAATTTGTCTGAACGTCATGTCCGTTACGCTGGAATTGACCATATACGGATGGTAGATGTTTAAGTGAATATGCCAATGTGAGAACAGCAATAAACATTAGATCAAATGCATAAAAGAAAATGAATAAACAAATTAATCGGTTTTGAATAGACAAATGCAGTTTACGTATACTCTACACTGAATCTTGTGAAACACGATGTACGCGTAGATGTGAAACAAAATTGTAATGATCTCTTGACTTTAAAAAAGAAGACGTCTAGAGCAATTTGTTATCGGAATCAAATTTTTAACCCGAATCCTGCGATTAATTGGAATATCGCTTTGGTTTTATAAGTTAAAATATGGTCATGATAACACTCTCATTGAATTCAATTTTAAGTTTATGTACAATATTTTGCCAGTTCCATTCATATTGTTTAAATGGATATTGGAAGAGTCTGATATTTGTAATTATTGTGACCAAAAGGGAGAATTAATGCATGTATTTTTTCTTTCATGATTAAGTTAAACCGTTCTGGAATACTGTAGAAATCGTTTTACGGAGCATCTGTTGTGAGAATTTTGTGTTTTCACATCAGTTTGCCATATTTAACTTACTTAAAGACAGAAAATATCAATGAAATAAGATTGTATTGACTACGCACTTTTTATATTTACAGAGCCGCAATGTAAGAAATAAAAAATGCGACACATAATAATTTTGAAATATTATTCATCATTATTGTCGAGAGACCGCATAGTGATAGAAAATAGCAAAAGCAAAACAATTAAAGAGATAAATATTGAGTTGTGGAAAAGGGTCCTCGGAGGATTGGAATTCCATAATTCCTTTTTAATTCATCGTTGTCATCGTATTCAGACAATTTCTATTTTTTCCTTGTCTGTACCTGTAATTATTGTATACAGTGTATATTTTTTCATTTGATAAAAGGAGATATTGTAATATGATTTCATAATTTTTTTTATTTTATGATTTTTTTTAATGTGGATATGATATGTGATAAATGAGACCAGAAATAGTATAAAGAGAAAAAAGAAATCGAAAATCGAACAACGAACAACGGAAGAATACGGAAGTTAGCACAAACTCCAAAGTTTAATCGTTTATAAACAATGGCTCATTTACTTCACATATAATGTTACAGCATGAGACTTTTAAAACATTTCAATCTTGCAAAAAATTCATCAGATCTAACTAAAACAGGTTGCCACTATTTCCGAAAGCACTTTCTGTGAAAAAAAATCCCACAAATATTGTGACATCGCGCCATATCCCTGCCCCCCCCCCCTCCCGGCACGCTAATACCAATAATGTTGGTTTTGGTAGTAATGAAAATGATCATACATGTAATAACAATGATAATAATATGTCAATTTATATATCGCTATAGAACTATGTGCATATACTCAACTGCGCTTTGATACGTGGTATCATAATATATAGTTACCCCGGCCAGTTTTTTCTCCAAAACTGTGTACAAAACGTACATAATATTGTGACTTTTTGCATGATCAGCCCCCCCCCCACACCCACTTTTTGCTCGTAGCGACCGAACGAAAAAAATAAATCACATTTTCAAAATTTTTCATCTATAACATGCGTAGATGAGGGCATTTAACGATTAAGGACTGGATATCAGGAAAACAATTGTGTTTGTACTCTCTCCAGTCGTTTTTTTTTGTAGCGATATTCTCAGAATTTTTTTAAATGGTATGATAGAACGTGACAGTGGATGGAGTTTTAATGTCAATGACATCCTTTGAAATATTTCAAAGGAATGTGGTGACCGGGGAGAACATTATTTTGTGAAGTTAAAGGGGTGGTCCAGGCTGAAAAAATTTATAGCTTAATACACAGAGTAGAATTCACTGAGCAAAACGCTGAAAATTTCATCAAAATCGGATAACAAAAAATAAAGTTATTGAAGTTTAAAGTTTAGCAATATTTTGTGAAAACAGTCGTCAGGAATATTCATTAGGCGAGCTGATGATGTCACATCTCCACTTTCCGTTTTCTTATGTTATTACATAAAATCCTGTTTTTTTTCATTATTTCATACTTGTGTGAATAAAATGTCTCCCTTATAATGAAATAAGTTGCAGCAATAAATATCTAATGCACTAAATCAGTTGTCAATCCAATTTTTCTAGTTCTTGGAGGAAAAAATTGAATAAACCTAATTTCATATAATAAAATACAAAAGATAAAGTGGAGACGTGACATCATCAGCCCACCTAATGAATATTTATGACGACTGTTTTTACAAAATATTACTAAACTTTAAAATTCAATAACTTTGCTATTTGTTGTCCGATTTTGAAGAAATTTTCGGCATTTTGCTCAGTGAATTCTACTCTATTTATTAAGCTATAAATACTTTCAGCCTGGACCACCCCTTTAACCCTTGCATTTGGAGCACTTTAAGAAATTCCAAGATGTATGTACATGTACATCTGTAACATCGTTAAATTACTAAATGGGATGCTCAACATGCATATAGGCTGCAAAGAATACGACCCAACGATCACTGCCCTGTATACAATGGGACAGTGCGTATCAAAAAAGTTTACACTTAGAAAAAGTCCTGTAAAATTATATATTTGTAATATCCTGAAGATTTTTCCACATTTTAACATTGGGACAGATCCATTTAAGCAAATGACGATGTAACTGTCGAAAAATATCTCCGCTTGAGTGAGCACCACTTACTTTTGGAAAGTTAGTGAAAATGATTTGCGCAGAACTTGAAAATATTTATGCGAATAAAAGTAGACCTTAATCATGAAGAACACGTGGAATTTAGCTAGTAAAATTCATTTGATGTTATCTTTTGCCTTTTTAAACTTGTTTCCTTGCCCAAAGCACTTCGAAGAGTGCATTGCGCCCAACCCCACTCCCTCACACACCGAGGCTATCTTGACAATATTTGCTTTACACTGAGCTGTGATTTATTACATGAATGGCTAAGGCTTCATTTTATTAATCCTTGTCAAGCTTGGGAAAAGTGTGGAGGAAACAAGTAGCAAATTAAATATGAATTGTAAACCCACTTTAATGACACAAACTTAGTGAAAAATGCTGGAGATGTCTGATATAAACTTAAGTTCACATCCCGTTATGTCCTCAGATCCAGCTGGCACCCAAAAGGGTAAAGGTTGTGCTTACTAAGTGTTGAAATTTCAATTTGGGTAGAAAATTGTTACAAAATGCTGGAATGTATCCGATTTATTTCAATCGACTAAAATGCAAGGGAAATGTGTGAGAAATGTTTCGCAGGGTAAGTTTCAATTTCGCCCTTTCCCCTTGACACAGCGTGAAAACCGGCATTTCTGCGCAAACAGATTTCTGCGAGCTTTACAAAAATGGACAGTGCTCACTCAAGTGTAATATTCTGTCAAAACTTTTACTTTCATTAGATAGATGAGACCTAAACCCAAGATTATATTGAAAAAATACCCACATGTTGTATATTTTTTTATTTCCCAGGGCTTTTTCAAAGTGTAAGCTTTTTTATACGCACTGTACAGTGCGTATCAAAAAAAGTTTACACTTTGAAAAAGACCTGGGAATTAAAAAATATACAACATGTGGGGGTTTTTTTCACATACAATCTTAGGTTTGGGTCTCATTTATCCAATGAAAGTAAAAGTTTTGACAGAATGTTACACTTGAGTGAGCACTGTCCATTTTGGTAAAGCTCGCAGAAATCTGTTTGCGCAGAAATGCTTGTTTTCACGCTGTGTCAAGTGGAAAGGCGAAATCCAACTCACCCTGCGACACATTTCTCATACAATCCCCTTAAACTTTTACTCAATTGAAATAAAACGGACACATTCAAGCATCTTGTAACAACTTTGCCGCCCAAATTGACATTTCAACACTTAGTAAGCATAACCTTTTTGTGCCAGCTGGATCTTAGGACATAACTGAATCTGAACAAAAATTAATTTCAGACATCTCTAGCATTTTTTCACTAAGTTTTTATAATTTAAAGTGGGTTTACATTTCATTTTTCATTTAATACTTGTTTCTCCACACTTTTCACAAGCTTGACAATGATTATCAAAATGAAAATCAAGCCTTGGCCATTTCATGTAAATTACAGCTCAGTG
Source organism: Lytechinus variegatus (assembly GCF_018143015.1). Lineage (NCBI taxonomy): Eukaryota > Metazoa > Echinodermata > Echinoidea > Temnopleuroida > Toxopneustidae > Lytechinus > Lytechinus variegatus. The sequence continues at coordinate 3,668,862 of NC_054758.1, read as the reverse complement.
TAAAGCAAATATCATCACGATGGCCTCGGTGTGTGGGGAAGTGGGAGTGGGGCGCAATGCACTCTTTGAATTGTTTTTGGCAAGGAAACAAGTTTAGAAAGGTAAAAGATATCTTCAAATCAATTTTTCTAGCTAAATTCCACATGTTCTTCATGATTACGGTCTACTTTTATCACATAACTATTTCAAAGTTCTGCGCAAATAATTTTTCACTAACTTTTCAAAAGTGAGTGGTGCTCACTCAAGCGGAAATATTTTTCGACAGTTATATCGTCATTTGCTTAAATGGATCTGTACCAATGTTAAAGTGTGGAAAAATTTTCACGAAATTACAGATGTATAATTTTACAGGATTTTTTCAAAGTGTTAAGTTTTTTTTGGTACGCACTGTATAACACAATACACAGAGAATAGAGTCAATTCATGCTTCTCCCATGGGGTGGGGCGGAGGGCGGGGGCGATCGCCAAGAAAATATTGAGGATGCGGCAAGCGTATCGATTTGCCCTGCCCAATAATTTTGATAAATTGAAAAAATTGTTATGTATCTATCCACTGCAAAAAATGTGTTTGAAAAAAAAAATCCAAAAGCGTCACAAAACCATCAAACTTTGACATGTTTGACATAAAAATACTTAAACATATAACATTGTAATTTCTTAAAATTTGTGGACATTGTCTCGCCATCCGAAACATGGAACGGCGGCACTCCTGGCTCTAAACTTCATGTTTTTAATAAGTTTAGTCTCGATCATGGAGTATATAGCGACAGATTTATCCTTATGTTCTTTATAAAAAAAGGATCCTAAAGAATTCGAAAAATTCGGAGCGTTTTTGACGAAACAGGAAGAAGTTTAGAGTTAAAACGTAAATATATAGCATTAGTATTGTTATATTCGTGATGGATGAAGTATACAGGGAGGTCCATTTGAAAAAAAAGTTGCAAGGCAGTCTACTTTATGCAGGATATCATTGACTTCCCATCACACTCGCACTTTGATAGAGCATTAATGTATTCTGCACTCAGATGTTATTTTGCGAGGGAGCGTTTAGTAACCGAGCGGGAAATTTTTCGAATTTGAGTAGTAAAATCTGTGATTTTAGAGCACTTGACGACATGAATAAGATACTGCCTTAAGCTATACATATATACGCATATAGGGCCTACACATATATCTAGTGGTCGGATGGTTTTTTTTTTTGGGGGGGGGTTGTCCAACGATTTTTTATGGTTTGGTGGAAGCGTCGTGGTGTAGCGGTTCTGACTCTCGCCTTGTAATCAGAGGGTCGTGTGTTCGAATCCCACCATGGCCTAGCGTCCTTTGGCAAGGCGTTAATCCACACTTTGCCACTCTCCACACAGGTATTAAATGGGTACCCGGTAGGATGTGAAAGACTATATGTAGTATGCATAGCTATTGAGTCCAAGTTGGAACTCTTGTTGAAATGCTCCTCAGGAAGTGGAGAAGGTGCATACATTGTATGCGGGCATGCAAGGATCCGATGACCGGGGTAATAATATGTCTGTAAAGCGCTTAGAAACGTCGTTCCGATGTATTAAGCGCTATATAAATGCGGAATATTATTATTACTGGTGGGGCTTCAGTCCAAAAAAGTCCCCCCCTTAAAACCGTGTCTGTTCATTAGTAGATATTAAATTTGTCAAAATTTTATAGTGTGTGATGGCAATGGTCTGGTGGCAATGGTGATTTTTAATGGAAGAATGGACAATTTAGAAGTATGTTGCCTATTGATGTTGTAAAGTTGATTAAAACGAGTAAACACCTTGGAAGTTTCAGGGTTATTGATAGTGGGATGAATTTGGATGTTGATTGATATTGCTGATGGTGGTGGTGTACAGTTGCTACTGGTGTCAAGTTATATTGGTGTTTATTCATTTATTTATTGATCTATTTATTCATTTATTTATTCATTTATTTATTTCAGTTATTTATTTATTTATTTATTCGTAGATTTATTTATTTATCTATCTATTTATCCATTCATTTGTTTATTTATCTATTCATTTATTTATCTATATATTTATTAATCAATTAATTTATTTATTTATTTATTCATTATTTATTTATATATCTATTTATTATCTATCTATTTATTCATTTATCTATTCATTTAACTATTTAACTATCTATTTATGTATTTATTCATCTATTTATTTATTCATCTATTTATCTATTTATTCATTACTCAATTCATTAATTTATTTATTTATTCATATATCTATTTATTTATTTATTAATCTATCTATTCATTCATTCATTTATTTACTTATTTATTCATTTATTTATTCATTCATTTATTCATTCATTCATTTATTTATTTTGTATTCTTTAAACAGGACAGCCCCGTCACTATCCAGATACTGTCACACTTTGGGGCCCTGTAAAACATGAAAAATAACAAAATACACGCGTATATACAATGTAAATGGAAAATATATAATCATAGATGTGACCAGATGGAACTCTCAGATTTACAGCGTCCGATACATGACTCCGATTGCTCAGTTAATTGTCCGTGCGATTGAAATTTCCAAAGTAATAGGTTTACCAGCTGTTCTTTCTCTCCCCTTTTGAAATCACCTTTGCCTTTTTGTCCCCTAAAGGTAGAAAGTGCCCCAGGTCATGTAGGTTTGTCTCCATATTCCACCCCCTCCGAGATATCCCATTGCTTGGTGTTGTTGTTATTGATCATGTTAAAGGACAAGTCCACCCCAACAAAATCTTGATTTGAATAAAAAGAGAAAAATTCAACAAGCATAACACTGAAAATGCTGACAATGCTGAAAATTTCATCAAAATCGGATGTAAAATAAGAAAGTTATGACATTTTGAAGTTTCGCTTCATTTCACAAAACAGTTATGCACATCTCGGTCGGTATGCAAATGAGGAACTAATTACATCACTCACTATTTCTTTTGTATTTTATTATATGAAATATGAAATATTTTTATTTTCTCGTCATTGTCATGTGAAACGAATTTTCATTCCTCCCTGAACACGTGGGATTCCATTATTTCAACATTTTGTGCTTCAGGCAAGGAGGTCCTAATTGTCAAATTCGTAAAAATTGAAACATTGTATAATTCAAACAATAAAACACAAAAGAAAAAGTGAGTGAGTGACATCATCGACTCTCATTTCGATGTAACTGGCTCATTCATATCACTATTTTGTTAAAAATAAGCGACATTTGAAATGTCATAACTTTCTTATTTTACATCCGATTTTGATGAAATTTTCAGCATTGTGCTTGTCTGATTTTTCTCTATTGATTCAAATCAACATGAGGTGGACTTGACCTTTAATAACGATTTTGATTGAGATGTTTATCATAATTTTAGAGGATTAATTTCATTTATTGTGGAGCGTTGTGGCCCAGTGGATAAGTCCTCTGACTTTGAAAGAGAGGGTCGTGGGTTCGAATCCCAGCCACGGCGTAATTTCCTTCGGCGTGAAATTTATCCACATTGTACTGCACTCGACCCAGGTGAGGTGAATGGGTACCCAGTGGGATTAATTCCTTGAATGAATGAGCGCTGAAAGGCAGCTCGAGCTAAAGCGGGGATAATAACGAATAGAATATTTCTATATAAATGCCTATTGTTATTAATATTATTATCTTAATGAAAGAAATCTTGGCATGCAAGGTTTATTGTAGACATGGTAGACATCCTTTTCTTTCCCCTTTTCTATAAAGAGGATACTCAATTTTAATTGGTGCTTTTCTGTTTCCTCTCTCACGCTTACTTTGGTTTTGAAAAGAATAAGGACTTCCGACGATTAAAAACAAGTGCTAAAATATTTCTCAATAATGAAAGTTATCTCTATATCGGTCCAACCAGCAAGAGTTTCGAAACCTTCCGAAACATTTTGTTTGAAGTGGAGACTGCTGCCCCCTTTCTGTCTCTTTCTATCTGGTTTTGAAGTATAAAAGCAGGATTTTCTTTTGAATGTGTCAGACACTTTCGATGTTCGTATTATTTTATTTTGATACAACTTTTTTCTTTTGCAAAATGGTATTAAGTGGAGCTGATCTCATCCCTCCTTTCGAAATGATACGTAATTGTGAAAGTCTACTTAAAAGTCAAGATCAATTCATATATACTTGACACTTTCATTGTTTACATTATTATATTTCTTTTGTCAAAATGATACACAATAATAAGTGGGATTAGTTAACCCATATTACGCATTTTTTCGTTATTCTATGTACAGAAACTACTTTTTTAATGTATAGAAATTAACTTCCTTTCGAAATGAAACGCAGCGATAACGTGCATGGTTTTTATTTCGGTGAAGACGAACGCAAACCATATTTGTCAGTTTCGTTGGAGATATCTTTATATTTCACTATTAATTACCCCTCAAACCAGAATGACCAGATTTGGACAGTCGAAATACCGAACACTTTAAAATTAGATCAGTTATATAATGAGCCAAACATTTTTCATAGGGCTTGGAGTAGATGTTACAATTATTTAAATAAGAATTTCGAGCGAGCGAGGAGAGCGAGCAAAAATTGTGTGAGAGATATTGACATACTAAACGATTATATTTTACCTTTTTCCATTTTACTTATATGCATACTAAGAAAAACATTTAATGCTTGAATAGTCTTACACAAAATGTGTTCGAAATCGTGAAATACGGGAAAAAACGGCGTCGCGAGAAGTTTTATTTCGGGACAAATTGCTGAAATATATACGGGACTGTCCCTTGAAATCCGGGACGTCTGGTCACCCTGCCTCGAATCGACAAATTCACAACGTACTGGTGGGATATTTTGGATGGAAAGGAACTATTGCCCCTCAAATTTTCACATTCATGAATTAAAGCGTGACAATTTTATGAGATTTTAGTTATCTCTAGAGCTTTCAATGACCCCACTGGAAAAAAAAGCTTTCGAGATTTCGTGGGTCATCCTGTGCAAGCCTGTTGTTTATTTATGCTATTTTATAAATTAAATTAGATTTATTTATTTCCGTTCAAACAAATGATGTAATCCAAGTACAGTGTAAATACATGTTCAAAATAATATATACAGTTCTATAACATTTCATAACAAATATTGAAGATAAAATTATCTGAACGGAGGGACTTGCCAAGAAAAGCAGAGCTTGTAAAAAAGAGGCAAGTCCCTAAACTTAGTTCCAATACTAATTAACATAATATACAAGAGACGGATGGTAAACGAAATTAAATTTCATAATCTAGAAAATACCCAAATAGAGCGAATAAGCGATAACAAAAAGTGGAAAGTAATTTGGATAATAATTGTAATGATAACGATAATAATGATATTTTTTATAGAAATTATTAGAAGAAGGGAGGCAAAGGAAGAGAGAGGGAGAAAAGGGTGGTGCAAATAAAACTGAAAATGAAAAGAGGAACGTGACAGATGCACAAATCATAGGGCACTGTAGTGACATTATTTAGATTATACAATATTAGACAAATTTATTGATAATTAAATGTTAGATGTAAGTACGTTTAGTTACAGTTATATATTAGCTTGAATTCCAATACACTGGTCCAGAAAAGACGAAAGAGTTTTTTGCTAATGGTACACAGGTCATAGGGCACTGTAGTGACATTATTTAGAATATATGATATTAGACAAATTTATTGATAATTAAATGTTAGATGTAAGTACGTTTAATTACAGTTATATATTAGCTTGTATTCCAATACACTGGTCCAAAAAAGACGAAAGAGTTTTTTTTTTTGCTAATAGAGTACGGGTTGGGGGTAGATGATAACAATTACGTTGTCTCGTTGGATAATCATGTATGGAGGAGTTTTTACATAACATGTTTGAAAAAACTGTGGGGAGATCATTTTTATTTAGTTTATGAATAAATTGGGCGAGTTGAAAAAGATATAAATCATTCACTTAAAGAATATTTTTTTTGGAAAAAAGGGACGTCTGTGTGTGATCTGAAATTAGTTTGAAAAATTATTCTAAGGGCCTTCTTCTGCAACAACAGTATCCTTTGTAATTGTGTTTGGATTGCACAACCCCATGCCAAAATGCCATAATTAATGTATGTTGTGGCGACTTCCGAAATAAAACAATCGGTTAATAAATAAATCAATCAACCAATCAATCAATCAATCAATCAATTGCAAACGACATACAACCATACCCATGATAACATTTTAAGTAAAGATGAAATTTAAGGAATAATTAGTTTCAAACTGATTCACAGTCCTAAGTTTATTTCGAGAGTTAAAGTCCGGAGGAATTCGTAAACACTTCACTCATTTTCTTATTCTCATTATTTACCACAGACTCCCTTATTTTAAAATATAAAGAAAGTAACTTTCTTACGACAGTGCACGAGGATATTCATTTAAAGCAAAAAGACAGACACGAGGGAGAGTCATATCAAAGTGTGGTCGTAATGATGATTAAACGTGATAAAAGACATTTTCACAGTTTGGCAGCTAAATATTTCTATGAGCATGTGCGGATCTCCCCAGGGAAAAAATATCGAAATTTAAATACTTGACAAAAGGCTTAATTCATTTTGACAAAGCAAATCTTGGTATAATGTAAAGATACAAATACACTCGAAGAAATATTGGGTAAAAGTGCTCCATGAGGGTAATTATGTGTCCAGCCAACAGTGGGCATTTCTTTTGGGCATTTTTATTCATCCAGAGTGATGAAAATTTTGCCCATTCAGAAGTAATTGCTGCATATTTTTTAAACCTAACTGGACAATATGCTTCCGCGCATTGGGTAAAATACTGCCCAAATTGGTTGGACATAATTACCATCGTGGCTTCTGCTGGTTAAAATTTCATTTAATATTTCTTCAGTGCATAGGGGGAAATACTATGTATAGGAATAATCAAACAGAAAGTACAACTACTTTCTTGAACACATTTTTTAACAAACGGAAGGAATCTAGTTGTTGACTGTCTAGACTAGAAGAAATAAGAAATTGGCAATTTATAATCAGAAATATTATTCTTTTTCATTATTATCATTATTTTGTAATTGCAAGAGCAGGTCATAAAATGTTGCTAACCAAGGAATTGAAGTTGAAGGGGAGTCATGGATGAAGTGTTGCATGAATCGTGACTTCCAATGACCGATTTGTACTCTGTTTTATCAGGGCCCTGTCTCAAAAAGAGTTACGATTGATCCAAACAATCGTAACTCTATGGAAATCCATCCGTGTCATAATTTTTTTTCTACAGGAACTTTGTAAAATGTCCTTTGTAATCAAAGGAGATTACACCGAATTGCCAAGAAATCAATGAATTTATGGAAATACATTCATATCTAGATTTTTTTTAACAAAAATGAATTTTATATGTTGACTTTGCTGGCTTTCCATAGTTGTGATTGATCGGATCAATCGCAACTCTTTGTAAGATGGGCCCCAGATGTAAGGATTTTGATAGCTTCTAACAGTTGTCATTGAAAATCACTGATTATCTATTTTATGAAAATACTCCCTTCACTCAGCCGCTGTCTTGGAAAGTCTAGTCACATGGTATCTGAGTTTTCTGGTTCGATAACCTACGACGGAAATGGGTGCAGAGATGTACAGAGTCAAGCGGAATTGGACATAGTCTACAGGCACAGATCCTGATTGAAACTTTGTTGAACAAGTAAAGTGTCTCCACGCAAAGACTAGCACATACAAAACTTGGCTGCAGACCCTTACAGGACAAGTCCACCCCAACAAAAACTTGATTTGAATAAAAAGAGAAAAATTCAACGAGCATAACACTGAAAATTTCATCAAAATCGGATGTAATATAAGAAAGTTATGGTATTTTAAAGTTTCGCTTCATTTCACAAAAACAGTTATATGCACATCTCGGTCGGTATGCAAATGAGGAACTGATGACATCACTCATTATTTCTTTATTATGAAATATTTTTATTTTCTCGTCATTGTCATGTGAAATGAAGTTTCATTCCTCCCTGAACACGTGGAATTCCATTATTTCAACATTTTGTGCTTCAGGCAAGGAGGTCTTAATCGTCAAATTCGTAAAATTGAAATATTGTATAATTCAAACAATAAAAAAAAGAAATAGTGAGTGAATGATATCATCGACTCTCTCATTTGGATGTAACTGGCTCGTTCATATAACGATTTTGTTAAAAATAAGCGAAACTTTGAAATGTCATAACTTTCTTATTTTACATCCGATTTTGATGAAATTTTCAGCATTGTGCTTGTCTGATTTTCTCTATTGATTCAAATCAAAATTTTCTCTGAGGTGGACTTGACCTTTAACTCGAGTGAAAGGTTTGCACAGCAGGCTAGATTGGACCCGGGAAGATTGGGGCGGGGGAGGGTGTCCGAGTTGGTCTCTTCCCCCTTTCATTTTTTTGGGGGTAGGATGGACATGAACAGCTAATGTACATGCAAATTCTCTATATTGGTGGTTCTAACATTTTTTTTTCTTTTGCCCTTTTTGTAGGCCCCAGGTTTGGGTTTTTTTAATGTGCGCACCCCCCCCCCCCCTCAATCTGCTAAATCCTGAATGCCTTCCTGGAGTAGAGTTCTTGAACCATTTTCGTAGAAGTAAAGCTACAAGAAAAAAAATGTCAAAAATATTTGTTTGGACAAAAGATGACCTCTCTAGATGGTGTGTAAAATCAAAAGTGATTGAAATAGAACATATCTCACTCTCAAAACAAAATGAAATAGGCCTTGAATCCATTATCTTCATTGGAAATCTACGGACATTGTATTATGCTATTATTAAAGTATTGTCTTTGTTAATGTTATCATTGTACTATTGTAACAAAAAAAATGTCCTTGTCAAATTAACGAAGTTTTCTAATAAATTCAATTCAATTCAAATTACGAAAAAGACACTTTACTGTACCGATACTGAATTCGGGCAAAAAAAGAGTAGAATTCCGATTAGTTGACCTCCCCCATTAAAGATATAAAGAAAATAACAATTTTTGTGGCTTGCGCCTGTAATTCAAGGTGTGGGGAAGTTGCAAATTGATGCAGAGGTTCGAGGTTCGAGCCCTGGTCACGTCTTTCGGATGGATGGTGACGTTAAGGTCGGTCCCAGACGTAAATAATCTTATCTGATTGATACACTTCTGACAAAACTCAAATACACCCCCACACACACACAAAACACACGAGATATCTCAAACGACTCTATAAGTGTCCGGTCGACGATTTTGATTGCAACTCGTTCGTTGGAAACAAGTTTGCGATGGAATTATAGATTCCCATTGCGTATTGACATGAGCGATGGGCTTGTTGAAGGTCAAAATGTTGGAGTAATGGAGACACTTATTTCCATGCCTCAAAATTGTAGATATGATTCTTCGTCGTCGTACACAATTAGTTTTCTCGGGAGGGTGGGAAAATGAAACAGATAATGCCAAAGGAGCACGCTACTGAGCTGACAGACAGAAGGGGGTTTCAGATTCAAATAAAGGGCTAGAAATGGGCACATCTGTCTGAAATAAATATGAACAAAAAGCGGAGTAAACCTAATGAAAAGATATATAGAGAGAAATGGCAATCTTGTTTTTTAATCACAGGAAAATTTGTATACTGTTTGTACTATGTGACTCATGAATGTTATCACAAATTTACATGTAAATATCCACAATGTCTGCCTTGAGAATCAAGCAACACTTCTTTACGACATTGCTCTTGACATAGACCGAAATGAAGTGCATGAGATGTGAATTAACTATGAAACATTAATGTGTTACACCTCATTCACACCAAAGAAACCGTCTCCATACCGATCAAAGTTATTACGTTATTTCCAATGACATAATCGATCAATTTGGGGTCGATTTCAGTCGGTATAAACACGACTCAAGACAAAATATGGGGACAAAGGCCATGTTTTATCATCTATAAGGTGTACATCAAATTCGACTTTGATCTCAGTGACGGCTTTTCTCGAAACCGTCAAGTCTAAAGCCCTAGCTAATACTAATGAACCGTGCTGGGATAGGCACGTCTAACTAGTCGCTATGTGGGGATGCCTATGAATTTAGATTCAGAGTTGTGTTCGTGAAACCGACCCCATGATTTTGCAGGCATTGTTTACGCAGGTATACAATACAACCCTGACACAAAGACCTTGTGACAGAAGACCATATTTGCGTCAATTATTTACGACATCACAAAATAATGACACTACATTTTAAGAGGTAGATTCAAGAACTTATTCGACATAGCGTTTATGTCGCCTATTTTTACAAAGCATCTGGAACTACCGGACGATGACGATGACGTCGCCATTACGATGGGGGGTCTGCACAGCTGGTCTGATCTCGACTGACTTCGTTTCCAGTTTACAAGGCCATTCCGACAACCATCGGGTGGTCGCCGTCGCGACCCGGTCGTTGGAAAGATCGCAGAAGTTTGCGACCAAATTCAAGATTCCCACCGCGTATGGTAGCTATGAAGAACTTGCTCAAGATAAAAATGTAGGTGAGTGGACCCACACTGTTCTAATAATGATAATGTCATATTTTACCCAGGGTAGCCACTTCAGTTCCGAAAACGGTTCTCTCAGCGCTGGCCGATCCGCACGGCTATACCTTGATCGGGCGCTCGAGCATTCGAGGAACTTCTTCCTACCGGGTACCCATTCACCTCACCTGGGTCGAGTGCAGCACAACGTGGGTAAATTTCTTGTTGAGGGAAAACACGCCATGGCTTGCAATATACCCTTGTCCCATAGAGTGAAACACGGGTGTCATAACAACTAGACCACGGCGCTCCTTGAAGATAGCACTGTTGTGCTATCATTTGACATTAATGATGATGATGATGATAATAATATACTGTAGTCAGTTTTTATACAGCGCATAAATTATGCGCTTCAGAAAATAAAGGAGAGGAAGAATATGTGTTGGTGAGTTCACTTTGTTGAGTTGAGGTACAATTTGAATAAAGGCGCTGTCACACCTTGGCGTTTTAGACAGCGTATCCCGACGTTTTAGAGAAATTTTGATACGTCGGCATACGCTGAACTTTGTTGTTGTTTTTTTCAACTCTGGGCGTATACTTAGCGTATTCATAACGAGTTGGACGTACACATAACGTATTAGTAACTTATATCGAACGCTTCGTTAACTTATAAGTAACGTATTCCAACGAATGCTTAGCGTATTGCTGGCGTACACAACTTATGCCCTACGATAGCCTAACGTAAGGCGCTGTCACACCTTGGCGTTTTAGACAGCGTATGCCCGACGTATGAGGAATTTGGCGAATACGCTGGCGTACGTCGAATACGTTACGGGTAAGTTTTGCATACGTTGAGAGTACGCTAAAACACGCTGGTATACGTCGTCATACGGCGAGGTCGTCGAAAAATTTTGTGCAAGCACAAAATTTTTCGACGTATGCCAGCGTATGGCTCATACGTCCCGCATACGCCATGTACGCGGGCCATAAGTTGTAGGCAAGTTACGCGATCGTTGATACACGTTGACACACACGTTACTCGTAAGTTACTCATAAGTCGATGTACGTCGAGATAATGTCCAGCGTACCCTAAAACTTACTTCTAACCTATGAGTAACGTGCTTTGAACGTATGTGTAACTTAACTCCAACGTATATTGACGTATGAAGACGTGCTCCGGATGACAACAAAACTTACTGAACGTGTTTATAACTTACAGCTACCGTATAATGGCGTATTGACAACGTTTATAGGAATTGGTATACAAAGGTGGGGTTCACAGGAGTTTTCTTCGGCATGGCGGTGGTGTTGATACGGTGATGTATCGTGCGGTTATGATTTGAATAGTCGAGGGCAGCCTTTTTATAGGCTATGACACGTGTTCGTCAGCGATACGCTGCCGCGCGCGGTACCTGTAAGTTATAAACACGTTCAGTATTGTTTTGTGGTCGTCCGAGCACGTCTTCATGCGTCAATATACGTTGGAGTTAAGTTACACATACGTTCAAAGCACGTTATAGGTTAGAATTAAGTTTTAGGGTACGCTGGACATTATCTCGACGTACATCGACTTATGAGTAACTTACGAGTAACGCGTGTCAACGTGTATCAACGATCGCGTAACTTGCCTACAACTTATGACCCGCGTATGCGGGACGTATGAGCCATACGTTGGCATACGTCGAAAAATTTTGTGCTTGCACAAAATTTTTCGACGACCTCGCCGCATGACGGCGTATACCAGCGTGTTTTAGCGTACTCTCAACGTATGCAAAACTTACCCGTAACGTATTCGACGTACGCCAGCGTATTCGCCAAATTCCTCATACGTCGACATACGCTGTCTAAAACGCCAAGGTGTAGGTTTTCAGGGCCGATTTGAATTTGTCAACCGAATCAGTTGTTTTCAGGGACTTTGTTCCATAAAACGGGGACTGCATGCATGAGCAAATAAACGTGCGCCATATATTTTCGTTGATATTGGAGGAAAAATAATATAATCATAGTCAATGAATCAATTGTTTTTAGGGAATTTGTTCCATTAAACTGGGGAGGAACGATGAATGAATTCTTACTTTGTGAACGTAGATGACATGTTGGCTTTAAGCCCATGTAGCACACACTACGCGATCCGATAAAACGCGATTTATATAATAAATCGCATTTTGCATTGAATATGAAAATTTCAAGAAGTATAATCGATCAAATAGCCATCTAATTTGTTCCAAAAATGCATAGTATGTCTTTTTATATTTGTTTCGTAAAAATGTACGTGTATACACTGATATAGATAATCGATAAAGCACATGGGCTTATGGCAGGAAGCCAGCCGAGTTAATGACCTCTTTCTTTTCTATTTCAAGTTACCGGGGCCAAGGGGCTACCAACCTCAATTATTTTTTTTTAAGTGATAAAGGATGTCACAGTAGATTTAGAATTGCATTTACTCGCGCGTATCTTAAAATGAAACAGATTAAGAGAGAGGTAATCTAGAGAATGTAAGAACGTGCTTTTTGTGCCATTGGTGGCGAATTGTGAATGATAGAGAAAGATGATTAATGAGATTAGTGATGAGATTAGTGATGAAATTGAGGATTAATTTTCTGATGTGAAAGAGGTCCTAATAGGCCAGAGGTCATTGAAATGTCTGAGAGTAGATTTACTGAAAGAGGTTTAGTTTCTTAGTGTGAAAGGGTCTTCTCTATAGAATCTTTAATGCAAGAGTTAATTGAGCTGCATGCCTTTTTTTATTCAGCCCAGGATAGGTTTTTGTGTTTAAGAATTTTCAGGTGCAAATATATGCAAATTATAATTTTGGACATGTTCCTTGTACTGAACATGTAGAAAGGTACACTTGGGGCAGACACACCCAGCCAGTAAGAGAAGGAGGGCATGCCAAGCCTGGGCATGGATCCTCAGGAGATTTTGTTCATTTAATTTCTTCAGTAATTTCTGGTGAAGTCTTTTAATTCTCCTAGTTTGAGAACAAGAGAAGAACCTGTTTGACAGTTTCCATTATTTAACAAATAATCATTATTTATGAATAATGATTTCTTAATATATACACGTAGTTAATTCAGCACCACCGGTGAGTTCACTCAAGAGCTTTTGTATGTTTTGAAAGTAACAGAAATTACAATGTATGTGAAAGAAACAATACTGACTTATGATAAAGGATACTTTATTCTAGTAAATGGATGATTCTTTATGACCTACTTATAAAGTATTCGAGTAAACCCTATAATAGAATTGTTTGATTTTTATCCTTATTGTTTGAACTTCTAGAACTCATGTCAGCATTTCAAGACTGATTGCAATTATGCATGTATTTATAGGGAGTCATTGGACTTTAAATGGAATATGGAAGGATGCCATAGATTCTGAATTATTTAGTAATTATTTAGTAAGATGCTTTAGTGCTTTGATTATGAATAACTATTCATAGAATCTGAACCATATACATTTGTAGAAGGGAGTGTTTTTTTTGGGGGGCCGTTATTCAATTTTAGATGGCACGTAGTCTGGGGCAGGATGCACCCCCTTCGACGCCGATAGAGAGCTGTTTAGCGAGGTGGGCGACAGCTGGACTCCGACTTTGTCTATTTAAAGCATTGACTCTTCTTCGGAGCTGCACTCATTCAATGAACAAGGTTATGATATAACCTTGTCCTCAGTTATATCTCCATGTGTGGCAAAATAAGGGTGGTAATGTTTGGCTTATTTTCTCTTTTTCTTTGATTCTTTTACACTGACAGTATCCATTGCACCTATAATTCATACAACTTGGCTCTTATTTAAATTTGATTCTTTAAATCATTTTTTTTTCTTAATTAAAGATAGAGATAAAAAAAATGAAAATTTTCTTGCCATATTACTTTCCACCATTGCAGGGCGTACACAAAAATATGCCAAAAATTCAGGTTTTTGAGCGCTCTGGTGAATACAAAAATTATTCCCAAGTTACTAATGAAAAATAAATTGCAACTGTATGGAAATTAGTAATTTTGGTCACAAAAGTGATATTTAAATAATTTTTTAAAGTGTGTGCTCTGTACAACATTGGCATACCATAGTCCTACCTGTAGATTCCCCACAAGCAGGATGGTAGCAGTGAAGAAGTGCTTCGGAGGATGAACTATTCATCAAAGACTGGTGACGTATGGAATTGAGACCATGAGCATGATTGAATTATGAGAACAATTATAGGCGCATATTTTCAGTTAATTATTGCATAGCGAGTACGTCTACTTTAGCACATAAGGCAATGGTTTAGAATGATGTGTTCAATAATGTTAAAAGGTATTATTTGGATATTTAAAAAAAAATGTGTTAGTAATTGATTAGGAGTAGATTTAGAAAGGTCGATCTGTTTTGTGCACTGCCTTAGTTTGCATTTACGGTTTTGTAGCTTGGAAATTGTTTGAAGAATATTGTTATTTGGAGAGAGATAAAGCATAGTATGCTTTAAAAATAAAGAATATGATTGAAAGGCATGGTTGATGTGAGTATTGTGTTTATTTGGTTGTTCCCATGTGACAAAGGACCTAGGAAAAGAATTAAGAAGAAAAAAATGTGAAAGAACATGAAGAAGATAGAAAATCAGCGGAAAGAGAGCTAGGTATAGGTCATGTAACTTTATATTACGCTTGTAATTAATGTAGAAACAAGAAGACTTGTGCCCCCCCCCCCCACCACCACCACCCATCAAAATACGGTGGTGCCGCTCATTGCCCTGGAAGCCGGGGCTGATTTACACCAGATTTTTAAAAAATATGGTTGGTATTACACAGATATCCATCATTTGGAAATGAACCTCCCTCCCCTTTTGGGGAGGGGGGAGGAGGGGGCTTGTCAACATTTTCTCAGCAAACTAGCATCCCCTCTTAGAAAATCGTTCCCAGGACCCTGAACTGCCGCTCCTGATTTCAAATCCACGAGTAAATTGAAATATAAAGTGACCGGAAACGCCATCATCCCATACACTTATGTGTACTATTTAGGCGTCTATAAGACGCCTATTAACAAAATCGGGGTTTGCCTTGTAGTTTTAGCTTTTCATTCTCAATAATGGTTGTTTTCAGGGTTTGTTAGTTCTAATACATGCACTTGTACACATGTTCCATCTTGGTTGAGAATTTTTTAAATAGGCTGCTCACAAATTTAAGCAATACATTTAACCATTTGATCCCTTTGACAGACGTAGTCTACATTGGAGCCGTTAACACCGAACACGTCAGACTGAGCAAGCTGTATCTCAACCACAAGAAAAACGTTTTATGCGAAAAGCCGCTGGCGCTCACTCTAAGGGAAGCTCGGGATGTTCTGAAGACTGCGAAGGAAAATGATGTGTTCTTCATGGAAGTAAGTATCAACATACTTTGTGCATCGACGTCATCGCGTTGGTCATTGTGTTGTGTAATATAGCTGGCGCATCTCTAACAATTTCTATATCCTCTGAGGGAGGGCGCTTTAAGATTATGACGTCATATATATGCATGACAGCATGAGGTCTACTTAAAGCATTATTTAAAATGGTGTTTGGTCATAAATGTTTATATGCTGGAAGAAAATAGCATTCAGGGCCTGATTCAGGATTGACCAGGCGACACGACATATGTTCCGGCGACAATTGCTCCGGGCTTTATTTGGACTAAGATATAGGGTTAAGATGGTTATGGTTGCAATGGGCGTCTATGTTAGGTTTACGACACATGAATTTTATATTACGTTTAGACAATGAATTTTATCTAGAACATGTAAAAATAAAAAAATCAAACAACAGAACGTGTTATTTTCTAAAATTCCATGCCAAGGACCAAGCATCTCCCTTGCCCCCCCCCCCCCCCAAGTCCTCATGCACTTGACATGACAATAGATATTATCATTTTGGCTATTTCCAGAGGGCTGTCACGTTTTCAAGCTTGCTTTTGTGACGACCCTTGCAACCATCCTATTCATTGTGTAACAGAAAATACCACTTAATATTTTTTCATTTATATAAGATATATTTGATGATTTATATACAAAACTATTGTTCATTATCTTGATGTCAAATTTCAGATATGTAATTTTCTTGTCCAGAGTTTTGTTATGGAAAATGTTGCAAAAACCAATAAATGAAAAGAAAAAAAACGATTGAGTTTAGGATAAGGTAAAGCGCTACAATCCAGGGTTGAAGTTGGTCAGTTCCATTTGTGTGTGGAATTCACAGTGGAGCAATTGTCGCCAGAGCAAATGTCATGGAACCATTGACCAGGGCTCATTTCTATGATTGATACTTACTTTTACGCCTATGTCCCCTCCTGGGACATAGGCCGTCAACAAAGTTCCTCCAGGCAGAGCGGTCCTGAGCCAGCGTCTCCAGTTCTTTCCATGTGCGGCCCATCCTCTTAACATCTGCCTCCATGTCTCTGCGCCATGAGTTACGAGGCCTTCCCCTCTTCCTTTTTCCTTGAGGATTCCATGTCAATGCCTGTCTAGTAATATTAGGCATTGGTTTCCGTAGGGTGTGGCCAATCCACCGCCATCGTCTCTGCAAGAGCTCTGCCTCAATGGATTGCTGATGAGCAATCTCCCACAAGTCTTGATTACTAATTATCTCAGGCCAGAAGATTCTGAGGATACGCCTAAGACAAGTATATGATGAAGGTCTGTATTTTCCTAATAATGGCAACAGTAGTTCTCCATGTTTCTGCACCATATAGGAGGACCGGCTTGACAACTGTGTTGAAGATGCGTATTTTAATGTTCCTTGGTAGTTTTGTAGATCGCCATATGTTATTTAGCTGATGGAATGCTCTCCTTGCTTTCCCTATCCTTATTCTTACATCTGCATCTGTCCCACCTTGTTTATCCACGTTACTTCCCAGATATGTAAAGCTTTCAACCTCTTCCAGTGATTTATCTTCCAACCCGATGGCAGATTGATTTGAGGAATTGATTCTTAAAATCTTGCTCTTTGTTTGGTTAACATTTAGTCCAAGGCGACCTGACTTATCTCTAATGATGTCAGTTTTATCTTGCATCTGCTTGTGAGTGTGTGAGAGCAAGGCGATGTCATCTGCAAAATCAAGATCATCCAGTTGCTGCCATAGAGTCCACTGGATTCCATTCCTCTTGTGAGTGGTGGAGGACTTCATAATCCAGTCAATGGCCAATAAGAAGAGAAAGGGTGAGAGGAGACACCCTTGTCTTACTCCTGTCTTCACACTGAATGCATCTGTTAGCTGCCCTCCATGAATTACCCTGCATGACAATCCCTCGTATGAATTCCTTACAAGATTGGTAATTTTTTGTGGTATCCCATAATGTCTCATAAGCTTCCACAGTGTTGGTCGGTTAACGCTATCAAACGCCTTTTCATAATCAATGAAATTAACATAAAGGGAAGAGTTCCATTCCAGTGACTGCTCCAGGATTATGCGCAGAGTGGCAATTTGATCAGCACATGATCTACCTGATCGAAATCCTGCTTGTTCGTCTCTCAGGTGTGGGTCAACAGCGTCCTTCATCCTGTTGAGAAGTATTCTGTTGAAAACCTTCCCAGGCGTTGACAGTAAAGTTATTCCTCTGTAGTTTGAACACTGACTTAAGTCCCCCTTCTTAGGCAGCTTAACTAGATATCCCTCTTTCCAGTCTGACGGGATGCTCTCCTCCTTCCAAATACTCTCAAATAAAAGATATAGCATGTCCACACTGGCTACCAAGTTGGCCTTCAGTGCTTCTGCTGGAATGCCATCTGGTCCAGCAGATTTTCCATTTTTCAGCTGATTTATGGCCCTTCGAATCTCTCCTTTGGAAGGTACATTACAGTCAATGTCCAAATCATGGTTAGCTGGGTGTATGTCTGGTGGGTCATGTGGATCTGGCCTATTCAGTAGTTCCTCGAAATGTTCTGCCCATCTTTTCTTCTGACCCTCTCCGTCAAGGATAGGTTGTCCGTCCTTGTCTTTAATTGTCTCTCTGACTTATATAAATTTCCCTGACATTTTTCTGATTAATGAATAAAGTTCTCTTAAGTTTCCTCTTTTAGATGCAGTTTCAGCTTCATCTGCAAGACCTTCAATGAACGTTACTTTGTCTTGTTTTATCCTCTGTCGCACAGACTTGTTAGCCTCCCTATACTCTGTCTGCGCTTTGGATTTCTGAGCTCTTGTGCGGCTATTGTTGATTGCTGCTTTCTTTTCCCTCCTTTCCTCCACTTTTTTCAGAGTATCCTTTGTGATCCATTCCTTGTGGTTTTGTTTTACAGGACCTAATACTTCCTTACACGTCTTTGTGTAGGTCTCTTTGATTCCTTTCCAAGTCCCTTCAACTGTTTTCTCTCTCTAATGTATCCTGGAGTACTTCAAATCTATTGGAAAGGTTGATCTTGAATTCTTTGAGTTTCACTGCCTCCTTTAACAAAGTAGTATTGTATCTTTGGCGTTTTGCATTCTGTCCTGCATAGTCCCTCCTAAGTTTTAACCTTACTTGTGATACCAGTAGATGATGGTCTGAAGCCACATCTCCTCCCCTCCTTGTTCGAACATCTTGCAAAGAACTACGGAACTTCTTGATTACACATACATGGTCTATTTGATTCTCAGTTGCCAAATCTGGTGAAACCCAAGTAGCTTTGTGTATACGCTTGTGTTGGAAAAAGCTCCCTCCAATAACAAACTTGTTTGCAGCACAGAAATTTGCAAACCTTTCCCCATTGTCATTCATCTCTCCCAAACCTTGTTTGCCCATGACTTCTTCAAAACCGGTGTTGTCACATCCAATCTTGGCATTGAAATCCCCATCAGAATTGTAATTTTCTTCTCTTCTATTCTATTCTGCACTATTGTGTGGAGTTGATTGTAGAAGCTTTCTTTGTCTTCATCTGTCCCATCATTCGTAGGAGCATAACATTGGATTACATCCATATTAATCCTCTGCTTATCCGTTCTGAAGGATGCCACAATGATCCTTGGACCATGGGCTTCCCAACCAATAAGCGCCATGAACTCTCCAGTCGGAGATCCGTCCTTCCCCAGGTCCATTCTGTTTAAGTTTCTTGTTGACGTTTTCGTAGCAATCACATTTTTTTACAGGGTAGGGTCGCTAACCCGACGCCCAACCCTCCTCCTTTTCCGGGCTTGGGACCGGCATGGTGGTGTGTGCAAACCAAGGCGGAGTTATGATTGATTGATACAATGCATCATAATTCATTACGCACATATGAGATTGATTAATCACCAAGAGTTAGGGTAAGGGGCCAGCAGGGAAAGCACTTTTCATTCCAAACTACTAATGACAAGCCATACAAAGTTTGTCATCACTCATCGTGGGTTTTATTCTGGGCATATTTTTTGTGTGTGTTTGTGTGCCACAAGCCAAAGGGAAAATCGGGATCTAGGTTTTATGAATATATCAAACTAAACTCAATATTTTGCAAAAAAAAAATGTCCGTGATTTTTTTTTTTTGCTTCTATCGTGTCTATCACATTTTGTTATCAATGGATTGTGCATTGAATTTGTCTTTTTTTTCTTCAAATGTCAAGTTTCAACTTAAAACGTAGTACTGAATCTATAATTTCAAATTTATGTCGCATGCAGATTTGAACTCGGGTTTAAATTAAACCCTGGTTTAAAGTGTTGGTTTAACTATGGAGTGCTAAATGGATCACAAATCCCTTACAGTAAACATTCAATTTATAAACTCATGTGGCAACCCAAATTGATTGTAATTGTCTGGGAATGATAACTGAAGTACTTATTGTCATTTTGAAAGCGAAATGAAAAAAAAATAGTAGAAATATACAATATAAACACAATTTTTGAATATTTGGCTCCCCATAATTTTATCAGAGTTAGTCCGTGGTCTAAGTTAAACCTGGGAAGCATTTCAGGAAAGGACTTGTCAGACGTTTAATCCGATAAGTCCTGATATATCCGATATTTTCCGTAGTAACAGAGATACCTAGCCGATCAAAATCAAGGAAAGTTGTCGGATCAGACAACTTGTCAGAAAGATGTGTTGATGAAACGCCCCCCCCCCCCCCGACTTCAGAATACAGGCCTTATAGTTGTTGGTATTTTATACTTCAGGCTGTTTGGAGTCGGTTCTTTCCAGTCTCAGCTAAGATCCGGGAACTCGTCTCATCGGGACAACTCGGTGACGTCAAATCAATATTTGTCAATTTTGGACTGGATTTAAACCATGTCGAGAGGTTAAAAAAGAAAGGTTGGTATATCATTCATATCGTTAATATTAATACTTTATACAATGACTTTAAAGAATTTCAATTTAGCTATTATTTGTCATTTTAAATTTGTATTTTGGGGGAGCCGGTGTAAAAATACACTTCTCTGATCCATAGATATTGTCAATATTTCAAAATTGCATATAATCATTAACAATTATTATTGCGTTGATCATAGGCGGCGGAAGCGGGGGGGACGGGGGGGACGGTCCCCCCCCCCCCCTAAATTTGTTGTCGATGACCTTTTTTTTTTTTTTTTTTTTTTTTTTTTTTTTTTTTTTTTTTTTTTTTTTTTTTTTTTTTTTTTTCCCACGTCCCCCCTAAAATTTTTTGGGTTGAGAACTTTTTTTTTTTTTGCTTGTCAAAAAAATTTTGGTTGTCCCCTCCTAAAATGTGGGGCTTCCGCCGCCAATGGCGTTGATGATGGTGGTTGTAGTCAACAACAACAAAAATGGCAAGATATGGACAAATAATTTTTTTTATTAAATAAGTAAAAAAAAAGTGGAGGGGGGGGCAAGGCCACGCTCGCTTCGCCCACTTACTCTGCCAGATAAGCCGCCTGGTTGTAATGATAGTATTCTTACTCAATAGTGGATTCCGCAGTAGTCTTGAATAAGATGACAGTCTTTGTCAGATTATTGAGTAAATATCCGGAAACTTTTGACGATGTGACCCCCAAAAAAAAATGAATAAATGAAATAAATGAATAAATAAAGACGGGCTTGAACCAATTATAGGTCCTGTGATAGTACCTGTGATGCAATTAAAACAATAGGTCTGTGATGCAATTAAAACAATATGTTACTTTCAGAGTTAGGAGGTGGCGCCCTTTACGACATGGGAATATATCCTATCCAACTTACGACAATGGTCTTCGGACGAGCACCGTCATCGATTACCACGCAGGGATTCCTCAATGATGACGGTAAGAAATACGGAGAATAGCAAAATATGATAATTTAGGTAGCTAACAACAGAAAGAGAATGGGATAATGAATGTGATGAGATAAAATAAAAGGGCAGAGTTGTGTTTCAATGCAGCATATCTAGCGACCAATGCGAGCGAGCCGAAAATTGTACATTTTTGAAATATTCCGTATTGTATACAGGATGTAAATAATACGTGCATCTACAAAAATAATATAACAATCACAATAAAATCACATTAGTATATTGGCATGGTAGGTTAGAATTAAACAAAAATGTTAGCTGCCGTCGAAAGATGATGGAGCGAACTTCAACTACCAAGGTTATTTTGGATGAAGATAATATCCCAAGCGAAGCCGAGGGGTAAAGCGTGTAGGTATATATTCCCTCCAAAGAAGTTGTGGTTTGTTCCCTTCCATTTACCTAAAATAAGATTATTATTTACACCGAAAACGCCGGTGTTAATTTAATACCACCCTGGTATCTATATCGGAAAACAAGAGAGAGGTGTTGAACAAAATCGGTTTGGTGTTAGGCTAACACTATATATAGGCATTATTTTAAACAACATATACTCAGTGTTAAACCAATATCGGTTTGATTGTTAACTGGTGTTGTTTCAACACTTCTCCGTGGTGCTTTCCGATATAGATACCAGGCTTGCGTTAAATTAACACCGATGTGTTTGCAGTGTATAAAGTATTGTTTGCTCTAAGTTGCACCGACTGCGTTTAATTACAAGCATCTTGTAGCAAAAGTTGTTGTTTTACCTAAATATTGTCTCAGGAAACTTCAATAAATCAATTTTTATTCAGGTGTTGATGAATCTTATACAACTGTGATGAAGTTCTCTAACAACGCTCTAGCAACGCTCTCGAGTAGTTTCAAGGTCAAGTACCCGAACGATGCGGTCATCATTGGCACAAAAGGACGTTTACGGGTAAGAACCGAGTCGAGTCAGACACTGTAAAAACGTTGTTAACATTTCATGCTCGTTGTTTTCGCCAATCACTTTAGGGCTTAAACAACGTCTTAACGGTGTATACATTCAGGCGCGGATCCAGGAGGGGGCCGAGCCGGCCCCGGCCCCACCCCTATTTTTTGACAGCCTGCAGAAAAATGTGTACTCTTTATCTTGATAGAAACTACGAAAAGCAGGAAGAAAAGTAAGAAAGAGCTATTATACCCATGATGTGTAATTTACAGCCTCGTAACGGCCGGCCCCTACCCCGAAAGGAAACAAGAAAAAGATGAGGGGAAGAATTGGAAAATAGACTTTATATAAAAAAATTCGCTCGCGCATCGCGCTCGCATTGCCTGTGTAATGAATCCCATTCAAGAGGATTAAATGGCACTTTATATATCCAGCTCTGAAATCAATTTGCACACAATATTTTAGCTCACATATCAAGCTTATATTATTTTGTTTGATTTACACAAATTATTATATCAAAATTTTCAGCTCGCGCTGCGCGCTCGCACCGTTTTATTTGTGAGATACCTATCCTCTTTGGAAATTTCCAAAATTTGTCAAAATGCTCCTGTATCATGTCAGTATATAAAAAAATTAAGCTCGTGCTTCGCGCTTGCATTTAATTCCTTGAGACACACAAGCTTGTTCTTTAATTTTAAATAAAAACGCGCTTAGACCGTCCAGTTTTCAGGTCGGAATATCACTCTTATTTAATTGGTGATACTTGTATCCTCTTCATTAATCACTAAAAACAGTCCTAATTGAGTCCCTTAATTTTCACGTTACTGTAATAAAATTTCGCGCTCGCATTGTTTAGTTGGATAAATATCTTTGTTCATGATTATGAAAACTGCTCATAATCTTCAGTTTTAAGGACATAAAATATCATTATATATTAAGACCCATGAGATACCATATCTTGTTTATAACAATAAAAACTATAACAGCCTTTAGTTAGGACTACCCCATGAAAAACCAACAAAAAATAGAATTATGGCGTCCAATCGAGAAAAATGTTGCTGAAAATATTTTTCGCCCCCCCCCCTTATTGGCGAAAGCTGGATCCGCCCCTGACATTGAACACGTTCCATGTTCGTATCAGGTCGTAAGATTCAGACATGTTTTTTTAGGGATGTATTTTAATAACTGATCCAATCAGTTAGGTAGCAAGTGATTAAGTACAGTTTTATGTACAATCGCCTTGCTATGTTTGTGAGTGATTTGAAACGGTTTGGAATACGGTTACCCGAATCCCTTTCACTGTGTGAGCGTTTTCTTATAAAAAAAAGTCAGATTTCAGTTATTATGCGTAAGGGAGGTACTGCGAGTAATGTCACCTCAAGTCAAACACTGCGCAAGCGTCACATTTTCTCCCTCGTCCACTTACAAAATTGAAAATGTGAAAACGGCGATTCTCTTGCAGTCCCCAAATAATACACGTTGTCCATAAAGCATACACTCACTGTCTGTTCCATCTGATTCAGACGCTATTTTGTCAATATGATCATGAAAAATTTAACAATGTGACGCTTTTCAGTAGTCTGATGCTCAGTTGTAAGCAGCAGATTTAAAAAATTCTCAAACCAAGATGAAACATGTGTACAAGTGCATGTATGCGAACTAATAAACCCTGAAAACAACCATTATCGAGAATGAAAAGCTAAAACTACAAGGCAAACCCAGATTTTGTAAATAGGCGTCTTATAGACGCCTAAATAGTACACATAAGTGTATGGGATGAAATTAAGATGGTATTTCCGGTCATTTTATACTTCAATTTTTGAAGCACTAAATAATTTTTTAGAGCGCAATTTTTTCTGGGCTTCATTTGTGTAACATATCACAGACACAGGTGACAAGTGCGACCTTCTAGCTCAGGTTTTTTAAAAGTCAAACCAATGTTAACCAATCACTTTAATTCATTCACGTATAAATTTGCCTTGTTCTCATCGGCTAACGCCCTCGAATAGCCGTACTATAATATATGGAAGGCGGAAAGGAAAACATTGGAATTGTTCGCCTTTCTAGTCATCACAGGAGGTGCCGTGGCCGACTGGACATGCTGGAGATCTAAGGATCGGGGGTTCGATTCCCCTCACGGAACTTATGTACCTCAGCAATGTATTTCATCCATATTGCTGTTTTATCGTACATTAAATAAATGAAAATGCTGTATGCATTGTGAATAGCCATGTGTGGACTTAAAAAAATCACAGCGAATCGTTATTTCATTATGTATATTGATCATCGTTAGTTTAACTTGATGGTTCCCTAGGCTTCCCTTTCCGCGTTCCATACCTACAACGTAAACCCCTTTGGATCACCGGAGAAACATTTCTTTGAATTTCTAACCAGGTACCTGAGCATTTCTGGGCACCAACTGACTTGATATGGACGTCACCAAGCGGTGAGATCATCGAAAGTTTTCACTTCCCCTTACCCAAGCATACTGATGAATCAGGAATATCCTTTCACGATCTACCATCCGGGCTGCTATATGAGGCAGATGCTGTCAAACACGCGATTCAAGAAGGTAATACTATAATACACTCTTTAAACAAATCAGTCGAATTGACTAGACCAGTAGTCAGCTGGGTGCAAATGATACGTCTTGTCACATTTCTAACTATGTTCTAGTAAAGTACGACTAGAAAACAGTCAAATATGACTAGAATAACAGTTGCACCCGGCTGACCCTATTATCTAGTCACTTTTGACTAGATAAGAGTATAGATCAATTACAATTGCTGATCAGGGAAGGGCAAGCCTGGGGTAGGAGGGAGTTGGGCTTGCGGAGTAAATTAATTGGGAATGGGAGATCGTCAGATCCCAGTCGAAATTTCCCAGATTTTTAGCATTGTTCGAAATGATTGATATGGAAGCGGATGCGTGGGGGGGGGGGGCTCGTATAGGGAATTAGTTGGACATGGAGGATGGTTAGTGCCCCTCGCAAGAATTTCTATGATTTTCAGGGTTGTTAGTTTGTATGAAAATTTATTTGCGACTCACAGTATTAGATGGTATATGGAATTATTAAATTGTATACACAACCTCCCAATTTGGAGTAAACTTTTGTTTTAGTGATAATTGACATGATTGATTAAATTATTCATCGATTCACTAATGTCTACACTATGTCTACATTTGTAATAAATTAATTTATTTATTAATCCCCTATTTCGTCCATTATGTTTCATTCATCCAACCATTCATGCATTCATTTTTTTGATAATTTATTCATTCGAAATATTGAGTTTTTTTCATCTCTTGTTCGTTAGGTAAGAAGGAGCACGCCCTCATGAGTTGGAAGGAGAGCGAACTGATAGCCACTGTGATGGAGAAAGCTCGCCGAGATTTGGGCGTTGTGTGGATTCATGAAGGCCAATCACCGATTGTCATTCTTGCTTGAAGTTACTGTCGAAATTACGATTTTACTATCTATATCATGACTGTATATGTGTATGTTTTATGAAATAAGCAAGAACATGGACCTTCTGCATCTGCTCTAAATGGATCATTAATAATAGCGCTTAAAGGAATGGTCCAGGCTGGGAATATTTATATCTCAATAAATAAAGTAAAATACACAGAGCAAAATGCTGAAAATTACAGCAAAATGGTGAAAATTATAATCAAAATTGGATAACAAATAACAAAGTTATTGAATCTTAAAGATTTGCAGTATTCCGGTGAAACAGTTCTAGGCATGCCTTCATGAATATTCATTAGGTGGGCTGATGGTGTCATATCCCCATTTGTTCTTTTGTATTTTATCATATGAAATTGGGTTTATAAAAAAATACCAAGAACTAAAACAAATGGATTGACAACTGATTAAGTGCATTAGTTATTTATTGTCACAACTTATTTCATCATAATGGAGACACACCATTTACACGTGTATGAAAAAAATGAAACATTTATGATTTCAAGTAATAAGAAAAAGGAATGTGCATGGGATGTGACGTCATCAACCCACCTCATGAATATTAATGACGATGTGCATAATTATAACTGTTTTCACAAAATATTTATAAACTTTATAATTCAATAACTTCGTTATTTTCTATCTGATTTTGATGAAATTTTCATCATTTTGCTCTTTGAATTTTACTCTTATATATTTAGATATGAATATTTTCAGCCCGGACCATCCCTTTAACAATTACCTTATCAGAAGTCTCGCAGTATTATGACACTGGCATTAGCAGAGCAGCTATTACACGCACTGTGTTCCAAGGAATAAATTCCTGCCAGGTACCCATTCACCTCACCTGGGTCTCGAGATAGATTTCTCGCTGAAGGAACACACGACATGGATTGGAATTGAACCTACGTCCCTCAGATTGAAAGACGAGAGTCCTAACCACTGGACCACGACAACCTCATATGGACTTCACGTATGAGGACCGGAGTATTTCGGACTATTCTAATATAGGATTTCGTCAAATTTCCCAACCGATTTAATGATGTAATAATTCAATTTGCAACTAATTTGAATGACCTATGAGATCAGCATTTGAATATCCAAATACTTAATTCAATTTAATTCTATTGGCATGCGATTTCATGGTTATCTCATTGAAACATGTATGAATCACGATCAAATGAAAATAGCTGAGGAAGAGTTTTCAAATTCGCACCGGTACCTTCCTTGCGAACGTTTAGGAATTCAAATCATTAATATGCAATCACTTATAGGATATGGACAGTGTTTTTCGTTGTTGTTGTTGTTGTTGTTGTTTACTTCTTTTGAATAATTATGGAAATGGATTTTACACCTAAATTGGATGTTTACGATCTTACTGAAATGACGAACCATCATCGGGACAAAAACTCATTTTTGTGCCACTTTCAATACCATGTTTCTTATCCCTACCCCAAAACGATATAAATCACAATTATGTAAAATAAACAAGAACAGGATGATGACGAGAAAATACCTGCCATTTGCATAGGTCATCCACCCACTCACTGGCGGATCCAGGGGGGGCACAGCCGACTCGTGCCCCCCCCCCTTTCGGCACGATATTTTGACCCTTATTCTGGACGGTTCGTGGTACCTGCGACGCTTTGGTTAAAAACATTTTTTTTGCTCGTCAAATTCCTCGGGGGAAATGTGCCCCCCCCCCTTTGAAAAATCCTGGATCTGCCCCTGCACCCACTCATCAATCACTAAAAGAATAAGCGTTTACAACCATATCCTATAAGTTTTACATGAATTACGTCTTTATCAAACATAATGGAATAAAATCATTTTAACTGAAAAGGTTAGAAAAATAGAAAATAGGATAATAAAAGTTTTAAAAAATTGTTTTACGTTATGAAAAAAAAATGAACACAGAAACATGCTATCTAAATTTGGACGTTTAAAGTGCAATTATGTGTGCCGATAAATGAAATTGAAAATTGTATTTAAGGCGAAATTAAATGACACTTTGGGTCATTAAGTTGAACGAATATCTCTCCAAATTGAATTTCTACAAAATTCAAAGGAATGATATAGAACGGAATTGAATGCAAAATAAATGAACCATGAGTGCAGAGGGTGGACGAAATATTTCGAATTTGAACGTCCTTTCATTAATTTGAATGCAACTCTGATGAAATTGGACGGGAAAACCTATAGTATTCAATGAAAAAAAAAACAATTAGCCAAAGCGATTCCCTTTCAGTACACGCGTCAACTATTCACTCTGAAAATTTTGGGCAACATACTTTCCGCACAACATTAAAAATATCAAACTCTGGGTAGTTTTCAATCAATACTGTGTAGTTTTCACCAAGAATGGATAAATTTAACCAATTGTTGTACAGTGCGTTGCAAAGAGTTTGGATTACGTATTTCGTGACAGTGTTGCAATATTAAGTATGTATTCTATTATTTGTTGGTATTATTTGAAAAAAATATCGTGTTGATCAAAAATCGATATAGAAGTCTATTGTGTATTAACACTTAAGTTTGAATAAAGAGAAAAACAAAAAAAAACTCAATTATTTTGTGTTTTTGGTTTGTAATCCCGTAGGAACTCGGCAGGACAGCATTTTTTGCTGGTAACGCCAAGCTGGTATATAACCAATTACCTTGGAAACAGTTTACGTCTAGGTTAATCAGTCATAGTGGCTGACGTAATAGACGACAGATATCACTCTTGGGCCTTTTTATCAAAGTGGAGACAATGGCAGAGTTGGGATTCGAACTCACAACCTTGCGATTATGAGTCCAATGCTCTAACCACTGGACCACACGACACTCTGGGTGATCTGAAATAGACATTAAATAGTTTGATATATCATAATTTCAAAAAAAATATTGTATATTGTATTTTACGTTTTAATATACACTTTTCTTGTACTGATATATTCATTTGCCCTGTTTTTCTATGAAATATAAACGAAGATGAACGGAAATTAATACTCTTGTGGTGTTTTTAAACCAAAATAATGACCGACTTCAGGTATACACTGTAAAAACTGCGGTGTTAAATCTGACACCAATTGGTATTAATAGAGGACCACACCCTGAGGTGTTAAAATTACACCCTAAAGATTAAACATAACCCCAAAGAGTGTAAATGTAACAACCACAGGTGATTTAATAACACCTATAGGTGTAAAAGTAACACTACCAATTTAACACCGGTGTAAAATAACGCGTGGTCCTCTATGTACACCGGTTAACACGACAGTTTTTGCTCTGCATGATATTAATATTCGTTCAATAAACATTTACAAATGGTAACTTTGCAATTATTATTATAAAAAAACCTCTAATATAACGATCGGAAGTAAAATACTGTTGAAGGAACATCAATATTACTTCACAATCCCGAATATTTCTTTTCGTCAAATATGTACGAAGTCATTATAAACGTCAACCGGTAACAAAATAACTTGAGTGATGGCATGTTTGTTTAACGGCTATTGACTTATTAGTCCATACAGGACTACTGATCAAAGTTCTGTTTTAATTGCTGCAAAACATTGTTCAACAGTCACTTCAGGTTTGGAAGTAATATGACGAGTATGGGATTGGTTTTAAAAGGGGAAGTCTACCCTGACATCGTTTTGTTTGGACTAAAATGATACGAGAGGTATAATTGATGAAAGTTTGGCAATAATCCATAACGGAGTTGTGGATTTGATATGCATTTGGATTTATAACGTTTATGCCAGCAGATCTTCCATATACCATGTAATCATTATTACCTATCATTTTATTGCTTTATGATCTGTATTTATAATAGCATGTATGAAACTTTATGTATTGTATTTTTGAATGCACAATTCTATATTTCTTAGAAAGCAATAATTATGGAGACTTCTTACATGTTATGTCAAAAATTAAAAACTTGAAAAAAAAATCGTTATTGTGTTATATTCTTGGTGAATTATTACAATGTCACCCAACGTGTTCTGCAATGTTCTTGGTTTTATTTTCCATCATCATGATCATGAAATACTTTATTCTTCAAACAACACTCCCACTTATTTCAATACCAGTCGTATTGCTGAACAATGCTGAACAAACTACTAAAACGCTCATTGACTTCTTTGTAAATATGAAATGCAAATGTTAGTTTTTGTCACAAAACGCTAAAACGCGAAATATTCCAGGTAGCTGTCAACTCTTAACGTCCGCAAATATGTACAAGATACCATTCATATATGTATTTTTTCGGGGGGGCGCTGTGTTGACCCATTAAAAGAAAAAAATATACATGATCGAAACCGGGCACTATCACTTTCGAAAGTCAATAACATTAGATATTGTGTCATGATACCATAGCATAAGTAAAACGAAAATTCCCAAGTAAAAAAAACAAAAAACAGAAAAATCCCCGAAGAAAAAACCCATCCCAGTCGCATTGATCGACGTTAGCCCTGTTTACCATTTCCTCTTTGCTGTACTAACAATGATATAGGTTAAAAAACATTGTGGATTACTCAAGGATAAAGAATCGTTTCTACTTTAGTTTTTACTGATTGATTGTTTGATTGATTACTTCTATAGAAGCTTTCAAGTAAATTGTATGATCTCGACCTTTATTGTAAACTCGTCTCGTCTGAAGTATGCTTATTTTTTTAGAGAATGATGTACTAACCATTTTGAAGCATTCGTCATGTTGACGAATATATACAAAACTCGGGCTAAACTAAGAACTGATCGAATGATTTGTAAACGGTTTTTGTAGAAATAAAACAGTAGTATATTACACTCACTGGCTGAGAGCACTTGACACCAAAGGTTTCACGAACAAGAAAACATAGTAGAAATTAAAGGAAAAGAATAAGGGTGAAATACTACACTAATTTCTGAATCTTATAAAGGTTAAATTTTCAATCTCTATTTCGATCGCTTTTTGAATATTTTTTATATAGATTTTGCCCTTGTGTCATGTTATGCCCCCAAAATATTAGTGTTTACAAAACGGGAACAACTACAATCATCGCGCCTAGTTTTTTTTATTTATTTATTATTTTGTTTTATTATATTGCGGTATTGTCTCAATGTTATGACTATTTGGATAATGTTGTCTTGTTACATTTTATTCATTATTTAGTTTCCAATTTGTTAAATTCATTTAAATATTTGACTCGAGTTTACAATGTATAACAAGCGTTACAACCAGGGCTCTGGGACGATTTTTTACAGTCGGAGTGCTGATGTCAATTTGACAAGAAACAAAATCACTACAGAACAAAGATCAATTTGGTCCAGAAAAAAAATTAACAGGCAAAAAACTATTAAAAAACAGAAAGGGGTTTTACTACAAAATGGAGGTCATTCTGGTCCAGAGAAATTTGACAAGCAATAAAAAAAAACTTTAATGAAAAAGGGTTTAAATACATTTTAGTTATATATTTCTACATTTTGCTACACCAGAATTCCAGGGGTGCTGCCTATTGAGAATAACACACGCAGCACCCCCCCCCCCCCATCGGAAAATCTTTGGGGGTAATTCAGCACCCCTGCTTGCCAGGACCATGCTCATAGCGGAGATACAAAAAATAGATGTTAAAGATCATCCGAGTCCTGAAGGTTGGTGCTAGGCATTGAGAATGTTTGAGTCTTACAAAGATCAAAGTTCATCATATAGCGGTCTTAATAAACCAATTACAGGTGAGCCACTCAACACTATTTATTTCCGTTTGTACCTACAATCCTGGCAGTGATGATCCACAAAGCCGGAACATCAAGTTTCTTATTTCTTCCGACACTAACCTGTTGTACTAGCATTTAAAATAGGAAGGGCTACCTGGACTAGGCTCAAGTCATGAAGACGGCGAATATTAATTGGATTTGATAATTCAAGACGGCATGATCTGGTGATATAGCGTCTGACCTGGGGAAAAATTGGACAACGTAACGTAATGTGTTATCTTCAACGGAAATTATACAGCTTTACTTTATTGAGACTCAATTTCGCCAAGATCAAGGCTTCCTTAATCATGTTCATGATGTCCACGAACTGATTTCAGGGAGCATAGCTATCGTTTTGTAAGGCATTTTCATGATAATTCACGATTGTACATATTTTTCCCATCTCTATTACTAGACATTTGAGCTTGAAGACTGGATATTTTCAGAAATAAGGTCTAAAACACAGCTTCCAGATTTGATCACAATCTTCTAATACATTATCATTCGAATGAAGATATGACTACATGAACAGAATTTGAACCTTGTGAGGAAACGTAGAAAACAGCCATGTCGACATCGGCTCCGGAACCAAACCTTGATAACTTAGGCAATACCGATATTAACCCTGATGAAGACGTCACTATCAAGAACATCGACTTGAGTGTCGTTTTGGAAGGACCAGCCCCGCTTCGGTGGGGGATTTGCGCCACTGGCCTGATCGCGCACGACTTCGTCGCCAGTCTCGTCGGCCATGAACGCCAGCACGAGGTGGTCGCCGTGGCGTCTCGGTCAGCGGATCGGGCGAGGAAGTTCGCGGACGATTTCAAGATCGAGAAGGCCTATGGAAGCTACGAGGATCTAGCGAAGGACACTAGCGTTGGTATGACACATTAAATGGTACCTTAAACTTATTGTGAGTTCATAATGTAATGCAATGTAATACATTTTGTTACTTTATTTAAAAAAAAATGGGGATAACGGAGTGGAATTGCCCCGTTTTTAAGACATGTTTTATGTCAAGGTTTAGAAATATTTATACTTTTTGCATATAATGTGAAAGAAAAGATTTAGCATGACCAGGGAAAGCTCTATCTTGGTTCGTGCAAAGGAGAGTATTCTAAAACGGGGGGGGGGGGGTAGCGTGAGCCTACTCCCTAAAATATATACATGTATATCGTTTTGCTAAATCGTTGTAGGCCTGTATACTGTGTCTACAGGAATTATGTGGCATTGTAATCTTCTGTTTTATATGAGGATTTTTTTAAAAAATTGGTCCCGCCATCGGAACAATCCATGTTTTTAACCCCTCCCTCTCCATATTTATTTCTCTCATGTTTTTTTTAAAACCAGACATCGTTTACGTTGCATCTATTAACACCAAACACCTTGAGCACTGTCTACTGTTCACAGAGCACAAGAAACACGTTTTATGTGAGAAACCCATAGCACTAACGGTCAGAGATACACAGGAGATCCTCAAATCGGCAAAACAAAATGGCGTCTTTTTTATGGAGGTAAGTGCATATCTTCTTTGTTGACAGGCATCCCACTGAAAAAAATATATTTTTGAGTATTTTTTTTATCCAGTAGCAGTTCTTTAATGGGCTGAGGATCATACAACTAACTTCTAGATGAAAAAAAATTGCAATTTATTGGAATATTCAGATCTTATCTTTTACATTTTGGTATACCAAAACCGAAAAGAAAAAGTCACTCAAAAAGACACTATGGTCAAATAAGTCACAAGTCACCGTTTCGTTTATTTCGTCGGTGCTCTACGACACACATAAACAACTCAAAGATGGCAGCTGTCACAGCTTCTGCAATAAGGCCCCCATCCCCCCACAAAAAAAAACAGACAAACTCATAAAAAAAACATCACTTAAAGGACAACATCCCCCAAATTTATCAACTTGGGTCGCCAGGGCACCGTTGCATAAAAAAGGTACCATTATCTGATTATGGTAACTCTGCCATGCAATGGTAACTTGTACGGAATCGTTGATTGTGATTGGCTTGTGATCAGCGTTGCCATGGTAGTTACCATTGGATGTTAAGTTACCTTGATAGTAACTTTTGTGCGACGGGGCCCAGAACAGCAACACTACTTTTCGCCCTTTCGAAAGGATCCTTGAAATCACGTTTTAAAGGGGAAGTTCACCCTGAAGAAAACTTTGTTGTAAAAATAGCAGAAAAAATAGTGAAAAATATTGGTGAAGGTTTGAGGAAAATCCGTTAAAGAGTAAGAACGTTATTAGAGTTCAAAGTTTTGGATTTGTGACGTCATAAACGAGCAGTTGCCCCATGTGTTATGTAATATAAAATGCATGAATTTCAAATTTTGCATGGTTCCTGATGACTTAATTTTGTTTTCTTTTCATGATCGGATGTGAAATGATTTGTCTATTGATATACAAAAGGTACAGTGAAAACCATTTTGAATTGTCTGAGAAAACGACATTTCATTAATTTTTTACCATTCGCTATGTAGGAATGCTGCTCGCATATGACGTCACAAATCAAATAATTGAAATTCTAATAACTTTTTAATTATTTGATGAATTTTTCTCAAACCTTCGGCAATATTTTTTATTATTTTTTCTGCTATTTTTACAATAAACTTTTTGTCAGGGTGAACTTCCTCTTTAATGGAAGGACCCAGCCTGATTAGACGAAATAGTTTTGTGCACAAACAATACCGGTCCTGGAATGGCATTGTACACGGTAACTCTTTGATTGTATCCAATTCGATTGGATCCGCTATTGTAAATTGACGAGGTTTGTAAGCTTTTCAACAATTCCTTTGTTACCATGGTTACGAGTGACTGAATTTTGAATGAACTCTAAGAGGAAACTTATTGTTATTCCTTTCTCGTGTTTTGTACTTTTCAAGTTACTTTTTATTTCTACAGGGAATGTGGACAGCTTTCTTTCCAGCCTGCGAGAAAATCAGAGAAATCATTACATCCGGGCAACTTGGTGACGTCAGAGCTCTGCTCGCAAACCACGGCCAGAACATATCACATGTCGAGCGCATTTCAAGAAAGGGTAAATAAATCAAACCAAGAAAGGGAATCTTTTACTGCATGGGGCCGCGGAATCGGTGAGGTGGCTTTAGCCCCCCCCCCCCCGCACTTAAGAAAAAAAAACTTGTACGAAAATGATTTTTGCATTGTCAGCAGCCCGGTCCGTCCCCCATTTCAAAACTGTTCCTCGGCTCCAGTTTGAAAGTGACCCTTCAGTCGTAATATACACGAGAAATGTCCCGTATTACGTTACAGGCGTTACACATAATTATTTTTATTGATGTATATTTCTTCAGTTTTTGTATTTATCTTTTAATTCTGTCTCTCAGTATTGTTATGTAATGATGTATCATAAACAAAAGTAATTGTTTGTAAAATCATAGTGACAAGACATCCCGAATTTCAAACGTTTTTGAAAACAATAACAACATTGCTTTTATAGCATATCAATTCAAAGTTTTTAAAGAAAATAATATAACGTACGTTGCTATGGTAACCATTTTCTTATTTCAGATTTAGGAGGAGGTGGTTTATATGATCTTGGTGGATACCTGATGTACTGGGCTGCCATGGTGTTTGGAAGGGCGCCTCTCTCGTTATACACACACGGATTCCTCAACTCGGATGGTATGTACCAGTTGAAACCAGTCAGCACCGGTTAAAACCAGTTACGGGCAATTACATGGGATTTGTCAGTTTTATAGGGTCTTGATAGCTTTTCTGACATCCTGGGCTAACTTTAGTCTGCTGGGCAAACCCTTCACTCGAAACAAGGGTCTGAATGTGCAGCCTACTCATGCCTTGTAAGTTTTGTATGTGCTAGTCTTCGCGTGGAGGCACACTTGTTGATCAAAGTTCCAATGAGGGTCTGTGCCTGCAGACTAGGCTAACTTCGCGTTTGGTGTGGCTCCTCTTTCATTATACCCTCACGGATTCCTCAACTGTTCTGTTTATCCGCTAACATAATATTCAGAAAATAATATATTTCACTCTTTCCCTTCCTTTTTTCTTGGGCGTGATTTTTTTTTTTTGGGGGGGGGGGGTAGGGACCATGAGCCCAAGCCCCCATCTGTTCACCAGTAGTGACGAGCCATGAGGCGAGTATCCAATGAACACTGTTTAAGGGAAATCGAGCTTTGCATTATTTTTTTTTTACACTCTAAAAACATGAAGTACTAATTTAGCTTTTAAAGAGCGTGTATAGTTACTTCACTTCGGAGTGTTGATTTTTCTCGTTCAAATTTGAACTAGGCAAATCAGCACTCCGAAGTGCAGTCACTACACACTCTTTAAGAGCTAAATTAGCACTTCATTATTAGAGTGTAAAAGGAGGATTTAGTAAAAACGGCATGGACCTATCCACGGAGGATATGTCTATTGTTACTAGGTGTGGCTGTGACACTGCTCAGCACCCCCAGTATAACAATAGACTAATCCTCCCTGGATAGGTCCCTGAAAACGGGTTAAAGGGTTGTACGGTTTTGTACTTTCTTTACCCCAATATTCGAATGTGTTTCATTTTAGTTTCAATTCGAACTTTGAAACGGTATATCATCGATTTGCACCTTCAATGTTTCTCAATTTCATTTCAGGCGTCGATGAGACCTTCACGACCACCATGCTATATCTAGGGGGCGCTGTAGCGACTTTGACGTGTAGTACCAAGGCTAACTACCAAAACGACGTCACAATAATTGGAACTAAGGGTAGAATTAGGGTAAATCAATCATCAAATAAAAATTATGAAATACAATAAATAAACGCTTATTTTGATATATTCAATACAATTCGGTATTAATTAAATGTCATAGTATATGTGCTTCCCCTGTCTATAATGAATACGAATTATAGTAATGATTATACACCTCGGACTAAAGGTTGCTGTAAAGCACAAAAACAGAACTCAAAGACAGTTATGGCAAGAAAAGTTATACCCAGCCATTCCAGCAGTTAAATCAACTTTTCATGAAATATTCATCGATCATTTACGATGTTAAATCAGAGGGAAATTAGTTTAGTTGTAGAACATGTTGCTTGAATGTTATAATACTTAGAGCATTTGATTAAATTCAATTCATTTTTTTTTCAATTCAATTTCAATTGAATTAAAAAAATTGAACTGAATTAAATATGAACAATAATTTATTCATGGCAGATTCCGAATAATATGTGGCGTCCATCTAGTTTCGAGTGGATTAATGAAGAAGAAGAGTCGACATTCTTTGAGTTCACTAACCCAATCTCCGATCAATCGTATCATTTCGGCACGGAATGGTCGGCCATGTATTTCGAGGCTGAAGCGGTCAGACAGGCGATAGCAAGAGGTTAGTAATTTATTGGGAGGGGTTCAGGGGGCATTTACCCCCTTTACCCAAACCCAAAGCCATAAGGACAAATTGTTGAGAAACTGGCGAAATTTATACACTCGTCATTGAACCAGAGGAAGCGCCGAGAGGGGACGGGGTGGGAGCAAGGGGCGACTATTCTCAATTATTGTTCAAATAGTATAAGAAGAGGAGGGAAATGGGGAAAGAGGAAGAAAATAGAAGGAAGGACGAAGAAGGATCGAAAAATGAGAAGCTTGGGCTATGTAACTCTGTTACCAAGTACTCCAGCTGAGAAAATATATGACGTCAAATTTATGTCGCTTTACCCCCCCCCCCCTATAAAACAAAATCTTGTCGCCACCTATGCCTTGATCTTCTCTATCGGTATGTCTTTTTTATCATTTATTCGTCACCTTTTAAGAGTACACATCGATGTCTTTTTTTATTAATAATGACCGACCTCCTCTCCTTTTCATCATAGGTTTGAAGGAGCACCCTTTGATGAGTTGGAAATCTACCCAGCTGATCGCCCGTCTTCTTGAACATGCAAGAAGAGACTTGCGTATGACGTGGAACGATGAAGATTGTCTGTGAAACCTGGTCCACGCTTTCAAGACTTTTTAAAGCTATCATTCGAGGACCGGTTACACTTTTTGCTCCAATATGAAGGGAATACCAGGGCGCCGCCTACGTTTATTTGATAGGGCATGGGGTATTAGCGAGTTATACAGTCTTTCAAAAGTAACAGTTTTTCCAATTTCTTTGACGTTTTTAATTTATTGTTTTGGGTTTTTTTACGAAACAAGACCAAGAACAGTTTCAGCTAACTAATTGCCTTTGGTAATAATAATGATTATTCTGAGACATAAATTTAAAAAAATACCTATTGTAATATTTTTGTATATGTTTTCAGATATTTTTAAAGAGGGGTTATTTGGAACGAGCGCCATCTCTCGTGAGTTACCTCAATATAATTAATTGTTTAATTACCTTTTACGCCTGATCAGATTTCATCTTCATGATATTCGATTCTATTTACATGAAAACCAAAGAATATGAAGACTGACGAGAGATGGCGCTAGACATGTACATTTGTGCGAACAACAAAAATTAAGATTTTTTGTCCTATTCGGCATATCATCACAAGCATGCTTGTTGCATCATGTTTCATACAATGACAAGAATACCTATGTGGCAGAGATTTCATGAAACTATTTAATGTCGATTTGGCAAGGTACATGTCACCATTTTGGATCTACGTCGACGTGATAGGCCAGACTACATATCTCGTCAACTGGCAGTGCTAAAGCCCCAGTCACATATAGACCCCGGACCATCCCGGATCTGATCCGGGGTGGTCCGGGGAGAGATCCGTGTTGGCGCCTTGGGCATCCTTGGAGGTCCGGGGTGGTCCGTGTTGGTCCTTGAACGTCCGGGAGGCCAACACGGCAGTTTTTGACTGTCAAAAACATCCGGCGTCATCCGTGGACTGCCGGGTTGGCAAAGCCATCCGGGATGGTCCGTGTATGTCCGTGTGGCTACCGTGTAGGTCAGTGTGGCTGCCGTGTAGGTCCGTGTAGCTGCCGTGTAGGTCCGTGTGGCTGCCTGGAGTATCCTTGGCAGTCCGTGTTCTTTTTTCCCATCAAATATTTACAACGCTATTTACTTTATGAACTTTTCAGTAGTTGTTAAACAGTTGATACAAACATGCTTAATTTATTTATGATTAAATGGATGATTAAATGATTCAGGATATTTTCTTACGCTTTGGAGATTGGCCTCAACCTAATATTTGTAAACTTAGTGCATGTATGAATAATTCGTTTTCCTCTTTTTTCTAATATTTACCCCAACTTTGTCTGTTATTATTATTTCACATTTCATTTGTTATTAAATATGTTATATGTATATGTTATGTACCTGTTACATCGAAATTGTACATTAAGTTTTATACTACTGCCCTTCATCGACAGTTATGTGTCATGACCTGGGCCTATCTTAAGTTTTATTATGTTTTCAATTGAATTGGAAAATTTCTTTCCTTTATTGTGATTTCAATAAAGTGATATCAAATCAGTGGCGTAACTAGGATTTTCCACAGGGGGGGGGCAAAATCGTCCGCCAAAAAATGACAAGCCAAAGTTTTTTTTATTTAATAAAAAAACGGTTTTCAATCACAAATAAAGGATTTCGTACCCGAAAAAAGATTGACAAGCAAAAAAAAAAAGGTTTTCAATCACAAATTGGAAGTTTTGAGTTTTGATATCTTTTTTAAAAAACATCATAAAATAATGTTGCGACAAGGATGAGAAAAAATGAATAAATAAGTATATCAGCTCATTATTATGAGCAGATTTAATTTGCCGTGCTGGTCAATATAGCTGCCGTGTTGATCCTTGAGCTGACGTGTTCATCCTTGAGCTGACGTGTTGGTCCGTGTAGCTGACGTGTTGATCCGTGTAGCTGACGTGTTGGTCCGTGTTGCTGACGTGTAGGTCCGTGTTGCTGACGTGTTGGTCCTTGTCGCTGACGTGTTGGTCCGTGTTGCTGACGTGTTGGTCCGTGTAGCTGACGTGTTGGTCCGTGTTGCTGACGTGTAGGTCCGTGTTGCTGACGTGTTGACGACGTGCTCTGCCGGCATGGTCCGTGTAGATCCGTGTGAAGCTGCCGTGTTGATGCCGTGTTTACAGTCATCCGGGGCAAAACTATCCCGGACCTCCCCGGATCATGCCGGCATTGCCGTGTTGATCCGTGAGGATCCGTGTCTATATGTGACTGGGGCTTAAGCACCAAGATTTCATATAGGAATGTATTATTTTAAGATTTACATTTTCAGTGTCGATTAATGTATAATATGGATCAGAGGCGTCGATCATAGAAAGTGAGGGTAGATCGCTCCCACTAAACTTTTGGTGGCATATCAATCCCCCCCCCCCGATAATTTAGACAACTTGAAATCTTCAAAGTATGCAATGCAAATTATTACTTCTTTAATCATTGAAAACAGTATAAAACGATTGATCTTTGCATGAAAATACTATCAAAAATACAAAATTGTCAATTTCCGGTGCGAAAAATTCTGTATTGTAATCATCCCGCGAAGAGCACCGAAAATTCTTTGAGTCAAAGAATTTTCGGTGCTCTTCGCGGGATGATTACAATACAGAGGCGTCAATCCATGTATGTTTCGGATTTGGGGCAAAGTTTTCTTTTTAACATGTCAGACATGTTAAAAAGAAAACTTTGCCCCAAATCCGAAACATACATGGATTGACGCCTCTGATGTGGATCCTTCCATTTAAGCACGACATTTGATTATATCCATTCATAACTGCTTGTATAATTTATTAATTTCTACACTGTCTTGTTAAAAGAAATGAAAATCTAGATTATATAATTACGTCTTTCCTTAAAGTGATTGGTTAACATTGGTTTGACTGTTAAAAATCTGAGCTAGAAGGTCACACCTGTCACCTGTGTCTGTGATATGTTCCAAAAATGAAGCCCAGAAAAAATTGTGTTCGAAAATGATTATTTAGCGCTTCAAAAATTGAAATATAAAGTGACCGGAAACACCATCTTAATTTCATCCCATACACTTATGTGTACTATATAGTTGTCTATAAGACGCCTATTTAATAGGGGTTTGCCTAGTAATTTAAGCTTTTCACTCTCAATAATGGTTGTTTTCAGGGTTTATTAGTTCTAATACTTGCACTTGCATACATGTTTCATCTTGGTTTGAGAATTCTTTTAATCGGCTGCTCACAAAGTTAAACAATACCTTTAAGCAATGTATTGTCTCTTGTGTTAATGTGCTGTTCCAAACTAGCAAATACACAATTAAAAGATAAGCCTCACGATTTGTGGGTATATGATTTCTCTGTTGCAGAACGCAATCTGATAAATTAATGGTTATACTTTGTCTATAGCATGGTGAATTTTTGCTTGATAGATAAAATGCAGCGAGATAGTGACAAAGCGACAAATAATATATTGCGATGTCAATATTCTTTGATTATTATCTTTGGCATAAGAACGATTCCATGACATTTGCCTCAGCGACAATTGATCCGCTGTATACACATTCATCTATGACTAATTATTATTTCAACACTTGATTTAACACTCTTAATACTACTACTACTACTAATAATGATAATAGCCAATTTTTATAAAGCGCTTTTCCCAGAATGGCCCAAAGCGCATTACAGCATATCATTACCCCGGTCATTGGATTCATTTCAATCAAGCACGAAAAGTGCACAATTTCCACTCCCTGGGGAGCATTCCTTGCATTCATCGCAGCCTCATTATGGCGCTGGCAAAATCAAACATACAATATCTTTCGCATCCTACCGGGTACCCATTTAGCACCTGGGTTGAGAGTGGCAAAGTGTGGATTAACCCCTTGCCAAAGGACGCTAGACCGCGGTGCCATGCCATTCGAACACACGACCCTCTGTTTACAAGGCGAGAGTCAGAACCACTACACCACGGCTCTTCCAACCCTAACATGAAACATCCTTGTAGCCCTCACTCTAACCCCATTTCAGACGAAATAAACCGGATCATTTATCACAGGAGCAAATGTCGTGTCAACACTGACACTCTTCTTTTTAACGGTATCGTACTTATTAAAGTTAAATGTCACAATCAATAGGCCTAGTTTTGGTTCTTATTCAGCGCTATGACTGTCAGCGTTCAGATAGGACAGTCCTGATACTTCACAATTATTACCTCAGCTTCGGTATAAAGCCCTTGGGAAGACACCTTAGCGTTATACTTACCCCCCCCCCTTGCCCCGGGGACCCCGACACGTCTTCAGACAGTGTCGGGGTCCTGAGTTCCACCATGTATTCTCACCGGAGTACAAAACTTCGCGATGTTTGGCATTAGAAAACCGGTGATAATAATGAATTAAAAATCTAACGATGAATATCAATCTTACCTAAACAAACTGTTCCTAAATCAGCTTAACTTTCAATTAAAACTGATGTATACAATTCCAAGAAATCCTTCGAAAGAACGTCAATTTTCGGACTTTTGTTCCAATCGCGAGATCGCCATGTTTGAAGAAAGTGAAAATAGTTTCTGCGCATGCGTATATAAATATTCATAAGATGACGTCTCTACCTTTACAAAACAGTTTAATGAATATGCATGTAAGACCCCTGTTACATCTGAGAGATTCCCTACCTCGGGCCGGCCCGGGGCCTACCTCGGGTCGGAAAGAAATCAGATGTAAACATCCCAAACCTACCTCGGGCCACCTTTTAGCGAACCTACCCGAGACCACATCCAGAGGTAGTCTCGGGTAGGTATCGGGCCGGCCCCGGTCCACCGATTTGTAGATGTAAACGCACACAAGCTTTCGAACCTATCTCGGTCCGTTCGCCAGCTGTCAAATTACGTCATAGCGCGCGCTATCCCCTCCCCAACCCCGTCGTTCTTCGAATGTTTTTGCGGCATGCGACACGTGAATTGTGAATGATAGTCTTTGATTTGAGTGAAAAGAAGCATTTTAAACGTATCCTTTTCAAGTCGACCATATCTTCAACGACTGCTGGGATCATCAGCATTCTTTCCGAATCTCGGGTAACTTCAATTAGCGCGCGCGAATTATTCGGAGCCTAGATCGAGAGCGCCTTTTGAAGGTGTCAGCAATCGGATGCCGCTCGAAACAGTACAGATAGGGCGATAGGGGAGGGAATGACCACTGAGATGTAAACAGACCATATTTCGGACTCGGTCCGTTCGCGAAGCTAATCCACCAATAATCCAGTCAAGGTTGTAAGTGGACTCGGTCGGGTCTCGGGTAGGAAACTTTCAGATGTAACAGGGGTCTTAGTCAAAACTTTCGGCAAGTCGCCTCGTGATTTAGGCATGTAATTCAATACCATTTTTTCATTTTAATTTGAAAAAAAATCTGTATTAATGAAAAAAATAATTTATTTCATATATATTGCTATTTTGTTACATTCTGTGTTTTTATAATATATATTTTTTTATTTGTCATTTGTTATAAACTTATATTTCTTTCTCCTTTTCATTCTTTTTATGCTTTGTTTATGGGAAGGGGGGGGAGCATGACTGTTCTCTTGGTGTGTGTTTTATATACTGAACAAATAAAATTTACGAATAGCATGATTTTTTTTATAATTATATTAAGAGATATCTAGATCATGTAGAAACTTTTAGTCTGTATTATGATTATTCCCTTTGTGATTATGAGATATTAAAGAAATAGTTACAGATTCTAATTTTACATTTAGAATAACGATTTTCTTAAATATGAATCCTGATTTTATTGATGTTATTCGTCTTTTTCACTTGTAATAGCAATTAGGAAGGAATGAATATGATTTTAAATGAAAGGACATACTGAAAAACAACTTTGCCTCCTTTTAAAATAAATATCAAGATATTGTAAAGAATAAATAATTATGATTAAAAAAAAATTCTGCCACTTTGATAATCTCTAATCACCATGGCAGTAGCATAGGTTTTTTAATCACCCCCTTCTAAAGAAAATTGATACGAAACGACCTCCAATTTTATGTTGAAGACCCTTTTGTGCTTGTCAAATTCACATTAAAAACATCCAACTCACTGCCGGATCCGGGGGGGGGGGCAAAGCCGGCTCGTCCTCCCCCCTTGAGAAGCATAATGAAAATTTGTGAAAATGGTGTTAAAACCGTACTGTGCCCCCTCCCCCTTTTTTTTCTTGTCAAATTTTTTTCGGGCCAAATAATTTTTTTTTTGTTAAAAAGATTTCTTTCATTTTGTTTTATTTGGCTTAGCAATTTTTTTTCCTGGACGAAATTTCCTTAATTTTG
The DNA here is from genome assembly GCF_018143015.1 of Lytechinus variegatus. Lineage (NCBI taxonomy): Eukaryota > Metazoa > Echinodermata > Echinoidea > Temnopleuroida > Toxopneustidae > Lytechinus > Lytechinus variegatus. The sequence continues at coordinate 3,624,938 of NC_054758.1, read as the reverse complement.
GTTGGAAAACCTTTCTTCTTTTTTTTTTTTGCTCGTCAAATTTTTTCATTGGAAAAATTTGCCCCCCTTTTGAAAATCATGGTTCTGCCCCTAATTGAGCTCATTTATATGAAGTGCTTACACTGTCAAAAAATAATTTAAACAAAATTATTTATTGTGTGAATTGTGCAGTAGTTGTTTAAACATTTTAAATAAGTGTTTAAAATCTTAAACAATCAATCTTTAATTATTGATTTGATATTTGAATTTAATTATTGATAATCAAATTTTGAATTTAACTGTGTTGTTTAAGATTTTAAATACTTGTTTAAACAATTGTGTGATTCGTGTCGTAAACAGCGTTTTTTCAATCATTTTTAACAGTGTATTTGAATGATTAGGAACAAAAAGTGACAAGCAAAATATCAAATTAATGGCGCAAAATAGGCGACAGGAGATTGATGACATATGAACTTCCATCATCTAGTAATATTGTATTTTTTTTCACAATTTTTATAACTGCCCCTTTACATGCTCATGATAAGGCCGTCTGCGGCCCCAAATAAATGCACTATAGTAAAGAGCTGAAAAGCGGAAGAAGTAGCCTTTGTGGGTAATTGACATCATTGTTATTATATAGTTTACCGCCCTTACCTAGGGATCGGAAAAGTTGGTATTGATCAATTTGAAGAAATATATTACTTTGACCTGTAATCTTAATACAAGTTCCGTTCCCAAATATTATATTTAAAAACTTGATGCCGCAACGAAACAAAATAGCATTAAGCCGAGATGGGAAAACGGGGAAAGGTAAACAAAGGAGAAAACTATATTTTCATGATTTCCTCGCAAACTTGCGCGGAAGCAAATATTTATAGAGAAAGAAAATCCCGCAAAGCTATCTTTTTCGCCATTGCTTTCCCCTTCGCTCTCACCATTTCTCATGTTCTTTTTTTTTTGGGGGGGGCGTTAGGATGGGGAAGGCCACCCCACCGCCTCCTTGCGACGCACTTGTTATAGAAAAATGGAAAAGGAACATGACAAAGGCCTGACTTTTATTGGGATGTTATGACAAAATCTATCACAAAATTTGATTTCTGCATCAATACTTCAGTGGTACTGCAGTAGAAATATAGATAAGCTGATTTAGTGTCATCATTATTATTCATTAATTCTTATAAGCAAAACAATTAAGATAAAGAACGGGACGTATTCGAGAAAAGCGCCTCTTGGATGCCAGGAAAACAATCAGATAAGCAAGATTCCCGGCGAATTTATGCATCCTATAATGAGCAATTCAATTCTTTGTAATTACAGGCCTATACTTATCCCGCAGAGATTTATATACTCAATGATTGAGGCTTAAAGAATGCCAACAAGATGAAAGATTACATAGTAATCTAGAAACAAACATATGAATTTTAATCATATTTCATGATCATCTTATATTCTCCGTTCAAACAAATTACAAATCGATATTGATATAAGCATCAATAGTATATGAAAATTGTTGGATGATAATGAGATTAGCATATATTTTCATTTCATTTATTTATTTTAAATTCTATTTAAAACATGCAACATACAATTCAAACTAACAGAACGATTCATGCATGCACAGTATACAAAATAAATAAAATGAAAAACAAGAGAGAAAGAACAAAATTAAAATATGTGAGAGCCAGCATTGGATTCCGTGATGTCTTTAAAATCATTTCACATCACGGAGTCCTCTAGATTCTAGGCTAAGTCAGCGCAGACCTTTCAGTTGCTGGGTTCCAGAAAATGGGCATCAATATCTTAAAGAGATGATTTGCTGATCACTCAATAATTTTGATCAACGAATATTTTCACAAGCGTACCTAAGAGGGGGGGGGGGTAGACAGCCCCCCCCCCCTCTGACGAGTCATAACTCATGCAATGGACGTACCCCTGCCCCCATGACGAATCACAACTGATCCCGACGAGCCACAAGTGCCCCCTCTTTTGAACTTGTAGACCTTTTTTTTTCTTATTTGCTTGTCAATTTTTTTTCTGGTACGAAATCATTTATTTCTGGTTGAGACAAGTTTTCTTTTTTTTTGCTTGTCAAATTTTTGGGCAGACGAATTTGCCCCCCCCCCCACGGAAAATTCTGGGTACGCCCCTGAAAATATTTCTTAAATAATTTATTTCTTCGCTTGTTTATTTACCTCTATCTGTAGATTTCTATAATAATAATAATGATAAAAAAATTGTAGTACGACACCATGAGTATTATCTCTCGAAAACAAAGAAGACAAGAAGAAAATTAGAGACAAAAAAAGCGAAGAAAAAAAATGAAGAATAAAAAAGAAAAACAAAAGGCAAAAACTAAAAAAAAGGGAAGAAAAAAAAACCGACCCAAAAATGAAGAGAAGGTAGGGGAACAAAATAACGAGAATAAAAAAAAGGGCGAAGCAAAATAAAATAGAACAGAAGAAAAGAAAAAAAATGAAGGAGAAAGAAAGAAAAAACAAATAATTCAAAAGAAAATATATTTCTTTCAAAGAAAAAACCAAGGCCGTATGTTGACTGGTTATCAGGCAAAGGGAAAAGCAAGAATTTACGGAACTAGACTCATGAATATTCATGTAATCTTTCTCCGACGTATCGAATGATAGCCTTTTGTCGGGGCCTTAAGTTATATTTTCTATATGGACTTTAGTGCTATTGGCAAATCTGATGAACATACGAACTTACTGAAATTCACACATATTACGCATATTCAATTATTATTTTATTTTTTAAGTATATTTTTCTTTTATTGTTTGTTTTTGTTTTTTCGCCTGTTTGCTGACAAAAATCAAATTTATCCCGTTGCCTCGTCAAAAGGCTATATCGATCCTCCATTGGTTCCTGTACAAACGACTTTTAATGCACGTCGGAAAAACATCCCTCCATTTTTGCCTAGTTTTGGGACATTACTTCTTCGTTTTGAGGATTGTGAATATTCCGGCTTAAGTTGTAAGTATGTATTGATTCCTTCATTTCAATTTCTTACCATATGATTAATAATCATTAAATTCCCGAATCTCTTTTGGCCGATCCGGTCCGGATCCGGTGAACTTGGGTGAAACTATTCGCAGCCCGAACACAGTACGTGTTCGGGCTGCCGCAGTAACCCCCCCCCCCAACCGATTTACATCACCTGGATCGAGTGTGGCAAATGAGGATTAACGCCCAAATGATGTTGGTGTCACAACAAGATTCGAACCCCAAACCGTGTGATCCATTACCTTAGATATCCACTGGACCACGAAAGCTTCTTCGTCGAGGATAGTAAGACCCCCGGGTAGAGTATTTTCGTTCATTAAAATTGGGATTTTGTGCTGATATCGGTGATCCAAAAACTAATAGTTAGGCCTACGTGGGATTGGATCACAGGGGTGGGGACCAGTTATCCATCTCAATACTCATCCCGCTTCGAAAACAACCTATATACGTATTAGGCCTATTCATCTATCCAGAGTGCATCGCCCACTTTATCCTACTCATCGATTCGAGTACCCTTTCTGACCTCAGGGTATTTTTCGGAGGTCGACCTTACCTCCCCTTCTTTAACAGCCCCCCCCCCTCCCGCAATTCATCCCCACAAAAATCAATACTCGATCACCGATCTCTGTACCACCACGGCTATGGGGTAGGTAGCTCCTCGGCCGGCTGTGCAAGTGGGCGTCAGACGTATCCAGGCGTTGCTATGCTGGAGTTTTATAGCTTCTATTGATGTGTAAAGCCGGATCGCGCGGTTCAATAGCGTGAAAGATAAAAGCCGATTCGCGCTGCTTGAACCATCGTGAATGGATCGTCACCTCTCAAAAGGATTACACTCGGCCAGCCTTTATCATTGCTCACATATATTTTTCAATAAACAAGATGGGAGATGGTTGAATCGAAATCTCTCGATTTAAAGCGTTTTTAAGATGAAATCAGGAGTCTATCACACGAGCCAATTAGAAGAAATGGAAGTATGATATATTGTTTTACATTTTTGGTTTATTAGCCCTTTCGTGATACAGAGAATTCGTACAGATCAACTCCAAAACAAACAGGTATATATATTATGTTACTGTATTACTTTTGTATTGTATTATATATTAACTTGTGCAGGTGTATGTGCTATGGCCTAATGGTTGTGAAATATTATATAAATTATATACTGTATGCACATCGAAGTGTGCGGCGTGAATTTGATACTGGAATTTGAACTCGTATAAATGGCCATATACTGACAATTCCTAATTAGTATATTAAGTTAAACAATGCGTTCAATGACCCGATTTAGGTAAATTCATGTATGATATTAATGTTCTATATTGTTAATCATGACCAGATTTAAACAAAAACCTAAATACTATTAGAAACGGGGAATCATGTATCGCGCGATTTTCGTGAGTTCGTCTACACCTAGATGCCTACATTGGATGAACTTATATAAACTAATAAGGGCTATTTTCGTACAAATTAGGCCTAATTGGTATTCAGTATTTGATTTAGCTTGATAAAGGTTGCTTGATCCTGAGAGGGATTAATCATCTCGGTAAACAATTATTACATTGATAATTGTGACAATATACTCTACTCTTTCCATAAATTATTATATAGCGAAATGACATGAAGTGATGTAAAAAGTGAACTGCAAAATTATGAAGAAAATTATTTAAAAAATGATAAATGCAAAATGAAACTAGTTATTCTTAAATATTGAAGGTCCCGTGTAATATCAAATATTATTAGAGTGTTTATAATATTCAAAATTGTATGAAACATGTATTTCACCTAATATTAACAAAATTTTACCCATCAAACTTATAATTTTTATGTTGACTCTTTACTATAAATATATAAAATAACACAGACTGGTATATACGAAAATGAAGTTTTAAACGACATACATTTCATTTCATTATTATGGTTTTATTAAATATCCACATCGCAGCTAATTAGGCTGAATAACATTGGATTTACAAAATATGAACAATACAAATAAAATTTAAATAGTAATCAAACATTATAAAGTCACTATTTACAGATAAAACGACTAAACGTTCACAGCAAAAACTGTGGTGTTAACCGGTGTTCATAGAGGACCACACCATTTATTTTACACCGGTGTTAAATTGGTGTGTGTTAGTTACATTTACACTCTTTGGTGTTATATTTAATCTCTAGAGTGTAATTTTAACACGTCAGGGTGTGGTCCTCTATTAGCACCAATTGGTGTCAGTTTTAACACCACGGTTTTTACAGTGTATAAAGTCACTATTTACAGATAAAGCGACTAAATGTTTGGTAACCTGAGAGATGAAGGAAATATTCATAAGTATTCTTACTTTTTGTTTTATATAAGTAGATTTAAAAAAAAATCAAGGAAAAAATAAGAGCCATACTATGTTTTCCATATACCAGTCGCGTAAATCTATACTGGTATCGCATGAAGCCCCCATGATTTAACATAATCCTCTCATTCAATGTCACATGGAGGTGAAGGTCATGACCCCTGACCCCCTTTCTTTCCCTTCCCTGCTAGTTTTGAAATTCAACAAATTGAGGATAGTCTACCTCGCAGACACCCCTCTTTACAGAGCAAAAACGCTGTTCAAATTTTGATACATAACGCTTTAACAGTTTATACAAATGTTTAAATTCTGAAACAAAATTTTAATTTTTATATTCAATCTTAAGCATGCATGGTTGTTTAAACTGTAAAACAACTACTTTATAATGTTCATATAGCATTTATATAGGAAACAGTTTTGTATAAGATTTAAAAACGGTGCTTTTAATGTATAACTCTTGGAAAACCATGATATTGACACCTTTTGACACCCTCAACATTTGCAGACTTTACGATTTCAATAGACATGATAGATGGGCAATTCCATACACTATAAAACGTTGTTTCATTTTTTCAAGCAACGCTGTCCAAGCCTGTCATTCATATTGTTTAAACAAGTTGTTTTTTAAAGTTTAAACAATATTACTGTTGGCAGTTCATTCGATGGAACTCGACAATATCAGACTTTTTAATTCAAGAATCAAATTTAAATCGACTTTGGATATGAATCTTTAAGAGTACGGTTCATAACACAACTATATGTCAATAAATCACCATGTTGCCCAGTGAACATGAATGTTGACATTGATCAAAGCCGAACATTGAGGGTAAAGAAAATATACACGAATGATTATTTATTTTGATAAAAATCGGGAAATTGTTAGCGTTTGTGTATACATCACCTTCACGCATTGGCGGCGGAAGCCAAAAATTTTAGGAGGGGACAACAAATTTTTTTTTGACAAAAGCAAAAAAGCAAAAAGATTCTGAACCAAAAAATTTTAGGGGGGACATAGGAAAATAAATTGACAAGCAAAAAAAAAAAAGGTCATCAACAACAAATTTTAGGGGGGGGCCGTCCCCCCTTCCTCAAATTTAGGGGGGACACGTCCCCCCCTCTTCCGCCGCCTATGCCTTCACGACAAAATCATATAAAGAAGGAAATAATGCGGATCCGTTTTTCCTAAAGTGTGTATAAAAACTTATCCTGACTCCTAGATATGCGAAAGATGATTGGCGGGGGCGGCGCTTCGAAGGGACAGGAGGCGGTCGCCCCATGAATTTTCAATTAGTGAAAAAGGAGGAAATTATTAAAGGGAAAAAGGGGGAAGGGGAAAGCAAATAAATTGGCCTAGAACTCAGGGTCACGTAACTCTATATCCACTCTCTAAATGTAAAGGAACAAATCTGGTACCTTATCACACTCCTATCAGAGATGAAGGACCAATCTTGATGGAACGATATTTTCATCTTTCAAGAGTGAATTTTACCTTGTTTGGCGTGAAAATAAAAAACCCCAGATGCACACTTTCACTCTAAAAGAGGTAAAATTCACTCTTGAAAGATTGAAATCTCATTCCATCAGGATTAGTCCCTCATCTTACTCTGAGAGGAGTATGATTAGGTACCGATAGCTCCTTTGCAGTAAAAGAGTATATTAACCTGCATCCTTCTCAAAATACCCTGGCGCCCCCAGCACCCCCCCCGCCCGCTACTTGACATAGATTCATAAAAAGTTCCATGAAATAAGGTCCATGAATACATATAAGTCCAATATTTGGTGGAAAGGAACAGTTTTGGAAGTGGGGGAAGTGTGCCACGTAAAAAAATCGAAATAACATTGTGATTGTAACGTTTTTGTATCTACGTTTATTGAACAGCATGGGGGGGGGGCTGCAGTGCCCTCAACATTGCCTCCTGTAATGTTAATTGGATATATGCCAAATATGTAAATGCTATGCAAAATTGACACAAAGTTGCATTAAATTTTACCCATTGATCAGGCATTTTATCTAAAATGAGGCAAAACATTACACAAGGAACGCGCATGCACCCCTCTTACCAAATAGTTGGTAGTTCCCATTTTCACACCACATCTCAGTTTAGACAACCTCGTTCCGCTAACTATGATTTATGGCGAACCTATAGCAATTTCGTGTTTGTCATCTTCCCAGAGGAAATATAAATCGTTCTTCTACATCGTTAAGTTGATACAACACAGTAAAATATTTCCTATTGGGTTCAGGGGCAGCTCTCGGGAGCGGGAGGGGGAGTTACCGCCCCTGAATTTTGTTACATTTCAAGATAGAGGATAGAGAAAATAGATTGGTATGGGGTTAAGAGGGGTGGTTCATGCCTAACTTACGTAACCCTATTTTCCATTTTATAACCAAAGTTCGTTTTTTTTTTTGGGGGGGGGTTGGAGGTATAATATTCTGCCGCTGACTTGGTTTAAGTGCAGGATTCCATTTATCGCTTGCAGGTTACAAGAAGAAATTATGTCATTACTTCGGGAAAAATGACAAGTCCTCCTTGTTTGTTATGAATCAAGTTCTCGAATTTAAATCTAGAGTCCTGGACCTGTTGAAGATGGGTTTATCCGGACATGATTAAAAAGCCGTTTTCCGAAAGAGTGCGAATGCGGTCCAAAAAACAATATTTTACTTCGACAGAATTTGAATTAAGTTTGAAGCTTCTTGGAAACGTTTTCCTTGAACTGCAATGAACGCGATGCGTCTGACCCCAACAAAACCTGGAAATATTAGGAGCATCATCAAGAAAAAAATTGTATTCATTATTTTCTTGCAACAATCGCATTCGAATTTCTCCTTCCCGTGAATCTATGCTTTAACCTGTCATAAATAACCTAATAATATACCCACTGGCACACAAGACCTTTTTTTCTGGAGTGGTAAAATATCACAAATCGCTAGGACCCGTAATTATTGTTGGCATAACCTCCCAATTTAGTTATTTTTAGAAGGTATTCAGTAACATGTAGATATTGAATTACAACTTCTATTTTTAAAAAGAAAAAACAAATGAAATGTGCAGTACATTTCAGGATCAAATCATAACCAAACTATTTTTTCGTTTTTTTTTAAACGAACAGCCTTTCGCGAGACAAACGAATGATTTCCGAAAGATCTGTAATGGCAATATCCATTTCTTTCCACTGGCCCACCTCATCCTATACTAATGCGATTGAAAAAACAACAACATGAAATACGGGAGCTAATTCATGGCTATATACCGATGTCAAAATAAACCGTTGTAATCATCTCATGCAATTTTTTGGTTCGATCATCCTCGTGTGGTGTATTCACTTGCAAACTCTCATTTCATTTTTAATACTTCCTGGCGCTCTCGGTCATCTTTTTTTTTTTAGAAATGAAATTGTTGATGACACTGAATTTACGGAAACTCTGTAGAGATGTACACCTGTCGATAGAGACTTTTCTATTGTATGCATTCATCATTTTATCACCCATCTTTCTAACCCACAGTGCTCTAACAAAGGACGTCGATAATATTATTATATGGAATTTATAAAGATTCATCATCCGATTTTTAAGGTCACCAAATTTATTTTTTATTTTTTTGATAAGGAGAGCATACAGGGTAGGTCAAAATTTTCAAAGATAAACTTATATCTGGCAGTGGCGTAATGAGCAGAAAATTGTGAGGGGGCTCGAGAAGACGTATTGCGTACAAGTAATAAAAAGTTGCGAGCGAGCGAAGCGAGGAAAATTTTGACCATCTTTATCACAAGATTCCAAGTTTGTGATAGATTTTGGTATACTGAAAGATTGCTGTATCAACTGCGTTTTTTTAAACCATATTGTAATATGCAAATTTCAGCAACCTATTAAAAAAACATATTTCTTTAGAGTGAGAAATAACTAGGAATGTGGTATTTTTTAAAAATGTCTTATTTAGTGGTCGATGGGACTCCGCTGAACAGCAGGTTGTGAGGTTCGATCCCCGCCGAGCGAAACGGAAGACACAGGGGGCGTTTCGATTTTACAATTGATTGACTCACTTTCAACTACTGCAAATCATATTATACTCTTTGTTTCATGGAGCAGATCAATCGCCAAATTACAATAAATTACACGGCATATGCTTGATTTCGTGAACGAAAATTGACTTGCAGTTGATCGCAAGTTTCTTGCAACGCCCCAATAGAAATGTAATCTTCTTTTCGTTTGCTTTGGTGCTCAGAGTATTAAGATAATAGGGTTTCACTGGATTACAACATAGTTTTCAGGTATTTATAATAGAGAGATCGCTGGTAAATCACTCATTAGCTCGATGATGTGAATCGAAAAAAAAAACATTGAACAAACGCCATTAAATGGACGGTGCATATAGAAAAAAAAGAAATGGTGTGTTTTCATTTGTGCAATAATAGTTTGGCTTGGGGTTGGGGGCTGTCAATTCATATATTGATATAACTTTATTAATATAACTTCCTCATTAATCAGTTTGATTGAAGAGTATGGAGAATCTTAATTTGAGTTTTATATACAGATTATAAGTGCATTTCCGTAATTTTAGATTTTTGCTGTTGTTGTTGTACCCGGATTCTATTCTGAATTTATCCCTTCGTGATTAAAGAAATGTGAGCAGATTAATTCTAAGTTTACATTTAAAATTCATATATATTCCTTTTTTACCATGTTAAAATGTTTATGTGTAAACTTGAAACAATTAAGTTTTATTGATGTCATGTTATATATATATTTTTTACATGTGATATGATGAAGAAATAAATATGATTTAAAACAAAAAAATATATATTTTTGCTTAATTTATATATTTTTTTGCTTATGATATGCTTGGATCACAAAACACCTAAATATCAAAACAAGCTGTTAAATGGAAATTGCGAGGGTACAGAACAGTGCCTTTGAAATATTCTGTGAAAGCGTATAGCTTGGCTTGACAGGGGGCCGTTTGTTTTTAAAGCTTTGTAAGCTACAAACCTATTCAGCACCATCTTCGCGGAGTGATTTTCTGTTTCAGAGCATAACGAAACATTATTCTATATGAATAGATGAGGTTGTATTCTATAGATTTTTCGTTCGCATGCTCTTAAACGTAGACGATCAATACCCGATACAGAATCTGCATTATATCATAATGAATCGCTCGATTAGCCTCAGGCGATATCGTATAAACCCAACCTAATCTAAGTGAAAATTCCGTTGATAGTGGATATCGATCAATGTTACTTGATAACATTCCACACCAAATGAGTTTTAACAAAAGTCGAATTGGTTTGACTGGTTAATTACCTTGCTTGTAACAAGACCAAGGTTCATCTTGGCACATAATGTAGACACCCTTCCGAAAAAACAACACTTCCAATTTGGTAGATATAGCATCGTTTTTATTACATTATTTATAACAGATTTGTAGAATATCTGGCTATTTTGTTTTTCTGCATGCCAAACCTATGATATATCTTGATTGAAATTCATGTTTTTTTATTGTAAAGCTTTGCTTTTCAGTGGGTTCCCTTTTTCAATTCTGTATATTATATTTTTGTGTTTTGCCTTACATTGTAACTTCTGTTGAATTTTGGAATGAAAAAGAATAAATGCAATCAATCAATTAATCAATCAAATCAATAAATCAATCAACCAACCAACCAATCTACCAATCTATTCATAATGTTTCAGAATTACTTCATTACAAAGGAATCATTTTCAATAAATATGCCTTCATCATTCCGTCGCGCACCACCACGAACCGTCCTCGTGGAATAAATGCAGTGCGCTATCGCGCCTGGCGATTTCACCACGAACCGTCCTCTCTGTTACGATGCCCACTGTGGCGTAAATAATTCACTTCAAGAAAATATAAAGATAAGGGATGAAACTTTGGAACCTAAACTATCGAACGAAGACACTGGAAAATAATTTGCTTTTCTTGTAGGTGCACTTTTTGCTGGTTTTAAAAAAGCTTTTCTTTAAATGCGTTTTCTGCGAAACTTTCGTATCGAAGTGCGCAGAGAGGACGGTTCGTGGTGCGTGCGACGATTCTACGTCACTGATTATTATACTTTCGTGTCTTTGCTTACAGGTATCATGTTGCTGAACGAAGATGTAATGAAATCAGCGAGCCTTGGTAGCAAGAAAGGCTACTTCGCAACCTTCTTCATCCCACCTGCCGACGAGGACGAATGTGTCTTCCAAGACATCATCAAGACCGAGAAGGAATGGCGTCCAGATACCTCCCTCAGCCATCACACATCGACGTCATCCTCGAGATCGAACCGCGGTTCGAAGTCGCCACGAGGTCGGGCGGGTCAACGCGGTCGGGGAGGCGCGAGAAGCAAAAGCGCCACGAGGAGCATCGACTTCGATCTCGACGACGGTGACCCGGAGAGGGACAGGAATCGGGTGAGCACGGCGAGGAGTTCGAAAGCGATGTCGGTACTGTCGTGGGGAGGTTATTCTGATTCCACACCGCCGCCGCCACCGTCGAGATCAGCCATGAGGAGTCATGCTGGTGATGGGAGACGTTCGATCGGTAGAGGACAACCGATTAAGTATGCATTCGATCAAGGAAAAGCTTTCGCCACTCCTACAGAGAGGACAAAGAAGACTTGTGAGGTTATCAAAGATGCTAACCGTGGAAGCGGCGGTGATTCGAAAGAGCGTACCTGTCGTCCGTATAGTAGCTATACCGTGTATCAGAAGCGGGAGAACATAGCTATCAGCCCGTATGGTGAGCCGAACTTGAAAGGAGCCGCAGGAAGGTATCGAGAGCAGTACCAAACCATCACCAACTCCGTGCCACCGCCGAACGACTCAACCAAGGAATCCAGAGACTATGTCTTCAAGAAGTTCCTGGAGAACCTGACAGCACGCTCGAGTCTTGCCGGTCGCTCACCCATTGGGACACTTAAGAAACCGCCGCCAAAGCCGGTAAGGAAACCAAGCGCGAAGCTGAATTCGAAGATTGATCATCTGCACAAACAGGCAAAAGCTAGAATGACCAGTGTCCAGAAAGACCTGTCCAGTGAGAACAAACTCGTAAAGGGACATCACGGTGTGGAATACGTTATAGCCATGGAGCTGTCTCACAACCTTGAGAAGCATCGTATGAAGCGGTCATACAGCTTCCCCAGCTTGCCAACAGTCGCAGTAGCCGCTAACACAACAACGCGGTTAGATGCACCGCGGTTGAGAACTCAATCGGTTAACCACCTCACGCCGGGTGAAACAGCCATCAGAGGTGGTATTGAAACTAACGTTTTCGATTCGGAACGAAGCAAACGCGGACCACTGACATGCATTGAGCGTAAACCTCGCGTGCGGTCACCACCGCTTTCTAAACTCTCGCGTGACCGCTTCTTACCGGAGGCGATTAGACGTCGTGAGATTGAGCGTCAGGAGAGTCTCGCTGGGCTACGCATTACCGCCAACACGCCGGTCACAGACTGGAAAACGGAAACAGACCGACGACCTTCTTTGACTGCGACGACTAAAATGCAATTGGATTCCCTGGCGTCGAAATCAATTGAAAACCTGAATGACGTCGATGACGACTGCGACGATGGGCGATCTGATAACGTCGAAAATAACTCGGATCACGAAAACCTGGACACCAATGATTGTGCGGTTGAAGATTTGTATAATGATGACGAACAGGGACAACATTCGGGTGATGAAAATACTCAGGCAGCAGATCAAGCGGGTGAAGTTCGTGATGATGTTGATGAGGATTGTGGTGTGAATGACGAAAATGCTCCTTCTGTTCATGAACCGGAAGTAAATCAAGAGGTGGATGAAAGTCAGGCAGATGAGAAAGATGGTACGGGGGTCGTTTCGGGATCTCTCGAATCGGAACATGCTGGAAATGACGTCACGCCTGAAGTGACCAATGAAGAGGGAGGAGGCAAAAGTGGAGATGAATAATCAATAATGAATTCGTTTTAGAAATATGGTACGCAGTATACAAGTTGAAATTTCAAATTAAGAACATTTATCCCAGTCCAGAACAAGTCAATGATTCATATTAACTGAAAAATATCATTCCCAGATACAAAGATCCACACGTTTTAGGAAACTGATGAAAGCAGTATGGACCTGGCCACGGAGGATTATCTAATGTTACTTGGGATGCTGTGAGCCTGTGACAATGGTCAGCACCCCCAGTAACAATACAATAATCCTCCGTGGACAGGGCCCTGGAAAACAGACCCTACACTGTAAAAATTGCGGTGTTAAAACTGACACCAATTGGTGTTAAATAGAGGACCACACCCTGGGGTGGTAAAATTACATATAGAGATAAAACATAACACCAAAGAGTGTAAATGTAACAACAAATGGTGTTGTAATAACACCTATAAGTGTAAAACTAACACCAACAATTTAACACCAGTGTAAAATAACTGGTGTGGTCCTCTATGTACACCAGTTAACACCATAGTTTTTGCTGTGTATATTTGATTCCCCTTCTTTTAATCTATCTCCTTATTTTTATCAGTCGATTGTTTTCTAAATTGGTTTCCACTTAAAACATCCTTGCTTATAGATACATTGATCGAAAAAGGGCAAATACTTTCATGAACGCTTTATCCTGACATCAGATTTCAATGATGTTTTTTGTTTATATTTATTTCTGATGTATATATTTGATATATTTTGATATTTGATATACTTGTAAATCATTAATGCATCAAAATCAATAGATTGTTTATTTATAAAAATGTCGGAGTTTAAAGGAAGAAATGCGTGCAATTCTGTGGAAATAGAACGATTATGTTTTAGAAGTTTCATATTTTTCATGGTTATGAAGAAGTAATTATTGGAGGCGAGTCCTCACAATGATGATGTAAATTGCAGTATGACAATCAAACTTGAAATGTGTATGTAATATGAATGTTTGACACTCTTTGTATTTTTGTAACGCACAGCACCGAAGTAGTACTGAAATAAATCCAACTTGTAACTGGCGAATATCAGCGATATTGGTATTTGGTGTCGTGAAGTTATAGATAACCTATTAGCACTGGTTTGGATTGCACCCGAGGAAGGAAGGACGAAAGAAAGAAAGGACGAAAGAAAGAAAGAAGAAAAAAAAGATGGAAGGAGGAATAGGAAGGAAGGAAAGAATGAATGAAAGAGATGAGCTGGGTAGACTAGAGAGGCAGAAGAAGAAGAAAAGAGAGATAAAGACGGGGTAAGAGAGATGATAAATAAATGATAAAGAATATGTCTTTGAAATAAAAGAGGGAAAGAGAAGAGAGAGGGGGAGTCACAGAGGGAGAGAGAGGGGGGGGGGGAGTAGTGGGGAGGAAGAAGGGAGGGAGGTGGAAGAGTGGGAACCGAGCCCTTCCAAAATTGACAAGCAAATAGGAGTGTCGTATTTTCTCCCCTTCCCGAACTTACAGGTTATCGCAAATTCGACGGTAGTGGTGTTCCGGGGGGGGGGTGTCTAATCTTCCATAGTCTCTACATCCGTGGATCATCCACGGCTCCCGTGGCCCCTTGAATCCACAAATGACCAGTTCTCCAAAGCATCCTCCTCCTCCGCCTTAACCTCATCATCATCACCACCATCATTATTATTATTACCATTATCACCACCACCTCCTCAACACCACTACTACCATCATCATCATCACTACTGCCATCACCATCATTTTCATTCCCATCTTCATCATCATCATCATTACCATCATCATCGTCACCACCACTGCCACTATCTCTCCCTCCTCATCACCACCACTACTACCATCATCATCATCAGCAGCAATATCAGCATCATCATTACCATCATCACCACCACAACCACCACCATCATCATCACCATCATGATCACCACCACCACTACTACCATCATCATCATCACCACTGCCATCACCATCATCATTTTCATTACCATCTTCATCACCATCATCACCATCACTACCACCATCACCATCATTATCATCACCATTACCATCATTACCATCATCACCATCACTACTACCATCACCATCAGCAGTATCAGCATTGTCATTACCATCATCGTCACCACCACAACCACCACCACCACCATCATCATCACCATCATTATTATCATCACCACCACCACTACTACCATCATCATCACCATCATCACCATCATCATCAGCATTATCATCATCATCATCACCATCATCACCATCATCATCACCATCATCACCATCATCATCATCACCACCATCACCATCCTCATCATCCCTCTGCTCCCCTCCACATAACAGAACATCACTGACCACAGTACACGTCATAAATAAGGTTTCAGTGCAAAATTTTGCAGGTCATTATTTAATTTTTATTCATTTTTTTTCTCTTCCTTTAATCATATCACAGCACGAATAGAAATTTCTCTGTGCCAATGTATAATCCACACACAGTTCATCTCGGAGCATCAACCCATTTTGCTGCTCCCCGCTGTCCATCTGGCAGTGTTACATACGTGACAGCATATCCCTTCTGCTGGAGCTCAGCGAAAAAACGGTCAATTACACCAACATCAAAAGTCTCTTTTTCCTCCTTGAAAACACACCAATTATCTATTTTTTTCTTTAAAATTCTCACAAAGAGTAACGCGGGTGGTTTAGACTCCAAAATATTCAATAAATTACAGATAAAAACAGTGAACTCCTCTATCTACAAAAGAAAACTGAAAAGGACTTCAGCTCCAGCACAAAACAGTTAAAAAAAAGTGAAACGCGACTATAATGCACTACGACGTTCACTTAGTACACTAAAGTATTATAAATAATAACCACGTAACATACGGCATCACACGGTATCCATAGCAACAAAGTTGGATCTAAGTACGTGGTACGGGCATTGTAAACTAACTATGGCACATTCGGGGGAGAGGGGGGCGTTTACACTGGACGGTGCAACATTAAGTTTGATTATACATAACATAGTTTTACCCGATACAAATTCACATACATGGGACTATGAAGAGTATCTATGCATCTCCTTGCATTGGGCTCTAAACATACGGCTCAACTTCTGAGCAAGGCTATGACTTTCATATCTATCTGTGAGAACAGGGCCACTTTTAAATACACAATTTGGGTTTAGACTACTAGGCAGGTTCACATGCACCATAAATAACATTTCTTCACTTTCAAATACAATAATTAACAGTCCAAAATGCAGATTCATATCTCTATTGAGGCATGTAAATTACACGTACATACACAACTTTTTTCTAAACAAGATATATTTTCTCTTTTTTTCAGTACTGACTCATCTATACCAAGATATGTAAACATCCGACAGACAATAATTTAACGACCACCCAACGTTTTTATTGCATTTCATTTTTTCGAATAAAAATCTTTACAAAATAACATAATCCCAAACTTTCACAGCAGGAAAATGGGTATATGGGACTGGGAACATACATCAGACGGGGGTTTAACTTTTAAATAAATAACAGTAAACTTCAAGAGAAAACTTGTGACCATATATAGACAATTATGGCACTTTTTTCAAACCAATAATACATACAGTTTCAAAGTTTCTATTTTTATACTCAGCCATATAAAAAGCTCAGAATACTTTAAACAGGTTTCTAAATTTACATACATACACTTTCTTATTGACGATTAACGATTGCATATCACTTCTTAAGCAAATATTTTGGCATTTTGGCGAAATTGAATACATGGCAAAAACGGTGTTTTTGGAAACAACTAACAGGGATGGTTCCTAACTGAATTTGAATTAGTACGAGAACAATATTTTCTTCGCTTTGCTAAGAATAAGAACTTTACATTAAAATACCCTAATGGCCCCTTACTGAATTAGTCTTCTTTCAAGTAGTCCAATAGCTGACGGCTCCAGATTGCACTGTACTCGGTGTGGAATCAAAATGCCACAAAATACACAAAACAGCTGGCCTAGAGACTAGGCCTACAGTCTGTAAAAGACTAACCATAACATTGCATACCCTTTGCAAAGATAACGTTTTAACTAGTCCCATGTGACACAAAACTTACCTATTGATTGTATACTACATTTTACAATCGATTGCACATTGTGGTAAATGCAATTAATTGTAAAAATTAGTTCTATGATCAATCGCTAAGCTTTGGTGTTACGGGACACAGGTCACATATAACTAGACAAGACCCACAGTCAACAGGGGATAAACAGGTTCCAGACGACAGTGATGGCAAATTGGCAACATTACATAAAACATGAATGGTTGAAGATCAAGGCCCTTACAAAGAGAAACAATAGATCCGATCATCCTAAATTATATGCTGGAAATCCATCATTGTCATGATTTTTTTTCTTTAAGAACTTTGCCTCTGAAAACAAAGAGGATATTGAAACGTCAAGAAAACAGTGATTGTATAAATATACATATCTAGAAAATATTTGGAACAAACGTGTATTATAGATGTTGACGTTGCTGGCTTTCCATAGTTGTGGTTGATTGGATCAATCGTAACTCTTTGTAAGACAGGGTCCAAGAGTACCAGGTATACATAACACCCACAGGAAAAATTAAACCAATAGCCCCTCAGAAATTTTGTGAGACATACCATTACCAAAAATAATAAAAGATCAGAGAGAATTGTATATTTGATTCATTTCAGAGTTCAAGAGCTGAAAATTGATATTGGGGGGGGGGGGATCATTGTTTGTATCTAGGCAGCACGAGGATGTATACCAGCTTTAAAGCTTGTTATCCAGATAAAATTATCAAATTTCTTTTCGATTCATTACTACAAATTTACATTAGATATATCTTTGATGTTAGTTAAGGAATTAAACACCAAGTTCATTCCAACAGTAACAAATGCATGAGGAGATAACATCTTAGAGCTTGATATGGTTAAGCATGTAATCTAATCCTTTTTGATTCGTGAAAACGGTTGAAACAAAAATACCTTTTATTTATATTAATTGTGTTTTCTCTTTATCAGCATCAAATAATCAACTCTTCATCTAAAATTCTAAATGTGCCATTCAAATTCATGACTTTTAATCGCAATGACCAACACTCACCGGACGTATTATCATGTCATCCATCTCAGCCTGCATGCAAGAGATGTTGCTCGGTTGGTCAAACTGTTAATGTTGCTTTGTATAGCAACGCGTGCTGTATTTTTTATTTTACTACGGGAATGCAATCATCTAATGTAGTGAATATGGCATTTCAAAAAATATACATCCATTTTCATGTATTTAAGAACATGTTTTTTTTTCATTATGATAGGAAAGTTTATTCCGACATTTCACTCTTCTTGTGTCATAACCTGGCCCTCAGGTTAGCATACTACATGTAAATTTGCCAAAAGGTTTCAGGGCTATTTAAATGTAGAAAAAATTTTTACAGCCTCCTGACAGAATGTAATTGTTTTATGAAGTTAAATAGATCCAATCACACGTGTTCCTTTTTACCCAACCAAGAGTTGATTAATTTCTACTTGACTTTCTTCATGTGCATCCACGTGTCGAGCTGCATGAATTTTGTTAACTCTCAATTTCATTTTAAGGTAACATTTCTGTATTAAATGGCAAATTATCTATAGAGGGTGACGCATAGGTGAAACCCATCTATTAAGAGAAGAGTGGTTGTCTTAAAACTCTTAAAACCCAAGTACGACCATTGCCCCCTCACTTGAGATATTTCAGGACTAATGATCATACGCTGTGAATATGAAGTTGATTGTCATCGAAGTACCTAAAATTATAATCATAAAACAAATGACTGGCCAATTATGTGAATGGAGGGACAGAAAATAATTGGAAAATCTATGAAAGAGATCCCAGGTACAATGTAAACACTGTGGTGTTAAAACTGACACCAATTGGTGTTAATAGAGGACCACACCCTGAGGTGTTAAAATAACACCCTAGAGATTGAACATAAAACCAAAGAGTGTAAATGTAACAACCATAGGTGTTGTAATAACTCCTATAGGTGTAAAACTAACACCACTAATTTAACACCAGTGTAAAAAAACTGGTGTGCTCCTCTATGTACACCGGTTAACACCACAGTTTTTTCCGTGTATAATTTTGAAATGTTGGTAAAAAGGATAACACTAAACATAGAAAAGGGAATTTGGTGATTACGATTGGAGATACAAAACATAAGGGATTTGCAACCTTTTAGCAATAAATAGAAAGGAAATATTGTGAAGGACAGACAGACAAAAAAGACATAGCAGCCAATCACACACTCTAAGAGACAGAGGGTCGACACAAGAAAGATACAAGGAGACAAGTTTCACATGACAGAACTAAGCTAGCCTTTTAATAATACCACAAAAAAGAGACACAAACGCAGGTAGAACAAGAGAACGATCCAAACATTTTCATTTTCTTGTACGGTAACAAAAAGCAGGGTAGAGAATGAACGATCAAAGCCGACAAACGTACAAACAGAGAAATAATAAGAGAAAAAGAATGAATTCTTTCTGACATTGATCATTGTCGGGGCACATCAGATAGGAACCTTACGATTAAAAAGAGGGAAATTTTACACCTAAAATAAACACCTATGAAGCGAACTATTTCTTGGTCAAAATCACACTTTAGACAAACGTCGGACTGTGTATGAAAAAGGAAAGATCTTATTGGAATATTGAATATGTTATTCGCATCAATAAACAAATTGATTTGATACATTCAGGATACCATATCAACGACAGTTAGAAATTACATTATACATGATATGCCAAAAGACTTTGCATGGACATAATGACCTTGTTTTCTTCGTTTCTGGAATGGTTTTGCTTTGTATAGCTTATAAAAATATTTTGTCGAGTTAGTGAACAATAATTTTACGATGACCATATGACTGCATATCACGTGAGAACATTTTATTATAACATACATGTAGCATTCAGAGTCAATGGTTTGATATGGACTTGGGAACAGGAGACCAGTGTTATAAATGAATTTCAATCTTGG
This sequence comes from Lytechinus variegatus, assembly GCF_018143015.1. Lineage (NCBI taxonomy): Eukaryota > Metazoa > Echinodermata > Echinoidea > Temnopleuroida > Toxopneustidae > Lytechinus > Lytechinus variegatus. The sequence goes on along the minus strand of NC_054758.1, from coordinate 3,604,658 downwards.
AACTTTTTTACCAAGAATATGTGCGATTTATCGCTGATACATTGTTAATTTCTGACAAATGGATTTAAAAAATGCAACTCCTTGCTTAGTTTGAGATTTTAAAGATTTTTCTTCATATCTTGCAGATAAAGCAATAATTTGATTTCCCCAAGAACACAGGAATGAAAAGGAAATTTCTTTCTGTTAGCAGTAACAAATTACTAACTTATTAGAAAAATTACACGTTTAAAGGGGGCGAATAAGCAGGAACTTATGAGAAAAATAAGGGGGGGAGGGCATGCTTATAACTTGGATACTTCACCGTATGACATGCATCCAGTAAGAAAGTGAACATAGAACGTGACGATTATAAAAATCGGGTGAAGAACAGAAAAAAAAACAGGGAAAGAAATTGCTCTCTGTCACATCCAACATATACAATCAAACAAGTTTAAAAAAGAATATAACATAACATTGTTTTCTTGCGTTTGAATCTACAACATGTACAATAAAACTTCAACAAACATTCCCCCCCCTTCCGCACCTCGCATTAGACGATTCGAGAGAGGGAGGATAAACTTAAATACGAGCTGAAGGAACATAAAAACAACAATTTCATGACGAAAAATACCATTAACCCAACAATACTTTAAAAATATGAATGAATACAATGTAATGAATGAATGCAACGATTAATGCACTAAGAATACTACAACTTTTTATACAATATACAACACACAAGTAAAATCAACAACAGGTCAACATTAGGTCATTACTCAAAGGTCAAAGGTCAAATAACACCAACATAAACGATAAGGGTGGGTTACGGCTTAACATTACATTCCAATGTTAACTTCCACATTTATTCAACGACTTTCCTTTAAAAACAAGGAAAAAAGGACAACAAAAACAAACAGACTTGTCCGGTGTGAGCCAGCTTAAAGACGACGTGACACAACGCATAACATGCTCTTTAACGGTAAAAATTGCACTTCATAGGGCGTCTTGTTATAGTCTCTTTTGCTTTCTTTTCGGAGAATACATAATATGATATATTAGTCAAATTAAAATCATCAAACATGACATGTCTCAATTGCATAGGTTTATTTTCCCCCATCTTCATTGGCTAAACAACAGTAATATATATATTTTTTTTCAAACACAAAATTGCCAATGATCTGAACTCAACTACATCAATGAAATAAAACTTTTCGTTTCAATAAGCCCAACACCACATCAAAAAACATGTCAATATCCATGGAAACAAGATTTTTTGTCGATTTTAGAGAAAACATGGATTCTAATTCTCTAATTGAAAAAAATGTTTGTTTGTGCAGCTTTTCTCAGGATAATACAGGTATGAATTTTGGCCTTATATATTTTAACATAAATTTGCTTTAACAGGTTTGTCACCAAATATGGAGTCCCACTGCATTGTGGAAAATCTTGCCAAAAATTCTGTAATTTAACATTTCATCAAATCACAAATCAAATCAAGGGTGTTATGCCTTTTGAAAAAAAATCAATATCACCTTGCATTCATAGTACTTTATGGTTTCAGATCAAAATTTTAAGTGATCATAATTCAAATCGTTTTGGGCCTAATAAGACTATTGAAAAAGAGACTTGAATGAAAATATTTAAAATGCTGATAAATTCAATCAATTTCAAATATAGTCGGCAGTAATGCTTATGCTGTTATGTTGATTTAAAAAGCCAGAAATGAAGACTTGATACAAGCTAATGAATGGCTTTAACTCACACAGCCTGTAGTGAAGGCTAACTCTGAAAGAGATAATTTTTAAGCATTAAGTACATTTTTTTACAGTCTTGATTTTAAACTGCATGTGAACTCTGGCTTGAACCCGATGCTGAATATCGTACGCATAATGTACCATTAATAATCTATAACATGTAAACCACATTAACACTAAACCTAACAATGTCTTAACACAGTCACAGAAATATCATTGAATACAGTGAAATTACATAATACTTCTTTCAATTTAGAAAAAAATCTCCAAATGTAGGCTGTACACGTAAATAATCTTTTTTTTCTTAGTACACAACAAATGTTTGCATCCTTTTTTATCTCATAAAACTCTGTACACAAAACGAATTGACAGCAGGTAATCTACAATCACGCACAACAAATGATTCCAAACGTTTAGAAGAAACAAAGGTTTACACTGGCCTATTCGTACTGCCCTTTCTAACTAAACAGAAGGTGAATTCAAAGTTTCCTTTAATATTAATTTATAATGAAACTTTCAGGCACCTCTTGGGTATATGACTTGGGTGTCCTCAACCGACTTACCCCCATTCTAGGAGCAGTAGCTTGAATTCTAAACTAATAAAATTGTACCAATCACAAGTTTGGCTGAACATCCGGGTGTGTCTTTTATATTCTCTGAATTAAATTGTTTTATTTTAGAATTGGACTTCATTAACAATAGGGACTAGTCATTTCTGGAACTGTTATCATTCAGATTCAGCATCACAACCTTTCAGTGAATACATCCTGCCCGATGTCGTCCTAACGAAATCAATTCAACTAAATCCAACTAAATATGCTGCAGTGCAAAAGTCAAATGAATCGCATTGACTGGCTGGTCACAAATTCTTCCTAGAGCTACAAGAACTGTTTTTATGGAGAAACTTCTTAAAACCTTAAGTTGTCAAATATTTTCAGTGGTGCATCGTGCAAATTACATACAGTAGATCCAGAACTTCTACACTGGTTTTCCACTGAAACGCATTGTAACCCAAATCTATTCACTATTCCTGGTTAAAATTGGTGAGATTTAAAATTAAAAATCAATCGATAAAATTCAAATCCAGTGCAGACCAGAGCACCAAAGCAAAATCATCAAATCACACAAAATTAAAGAAAAAAATCTTTTGAGTAATCAAACGACCTGGATTTCTTGAATCTTGAATACATATATATAGTACTTGTATCACAAAAAAATTTGCAAATATAAATTCATCTTGGGTAAATAGCTGCGGATTATTAATTTTTAGGAAAAAATAATAAATTAAGAACATCTTGCCAGCATTTACATATATCTGCTTATAATTTTCTGTCTGGATTATTACTGTTAATAAAATTCAAATTATTTGAATGCAATGAATTGCTTTTCATTGTAGCTGAATCCAATTTCATCTGATAAATAGTTCCAGTAAAACAAAAGCAAATTTCTGCCAGGTTTGGATAAAAATTATATGAATTAACTGGGTAAGAATTTCTTGAGTTATCCTCGTTTAAAATCAATCTGAAACACATTACATATACGTATCTTTAGAACAAATGATTTACAAATTTAACAGTATATTTACTCAATATGCAATGAATAGACAGACAAGTGGAAACACGCATGCGGCCCATATCTGTATGAAATAAAACTTGAACTCGCTCATTTCAATCTATGGGATTTAACGATGTCATAAAATTTAGAATGCCGATAGTGGTATCCATGGCGATGACTGACAAAGCAGCTTGGCGTGTTACTTTTAAGTCAAATATCAATTATGTGCTCTTTGAAAAGATATGCTCCTTGAATAGGACATAAAGCTAAACACCTTTAAAAAGGTATTAGCTACTGATGATGATGCACAGTATTTGTATTGCGCCATATTTCTGTTAAAAACATTCATAGGCGCAGGCTCATCCAATCTCAAGCTAATTACTACACATCTGCTGAAATAAGCGATCACCCTAATGATCATCCATTTTGCAATGCACTTGAATAAAAAGACAGGTCTCAGGGTGGTGGGAGGGGTGGGGGCAGGGAAAAAAATACACGGGGGCTCGGGGCGATTTTGCCCCCGAAATGCCCCAAAGAGCCCTGGAAAACTATAATGGAGCCCCTGAAATTCATATAGGGTCCAATGTAAACTTTAACACAAATTAGGATATTTGGGCTAGTGAGCTCTAAAATAGCCCCGGAAAATAAATTATTAATTTTTTCCCTGGGTGGGGGACATTGTCAAGTGCCCTTTTTCCACCTTTTGTCTGGGGTTTTGGGTAGGGAGAGGAATAAAACAAAGAAAATATATGGTTTTGCTTTTACTAGTTCTTTTGGGGGGGGGCTTGAACCACATAGCTATAGACCCCCCGGGCATCCCACTTACTGAGTAAATAAGAATGTGATGCGAATTCAGGATTCTTCATGACATTTTATTACGTCAATGCAACAAAGTCCCGCGCATCACATACAGGACCAACTTGTCAAAGTGCAGACTAGCGGCTTAACGTCCTCTCCAAGAGACATTGCAGTAAGGAACAATGCCCCAACAAAGGGCACTTATGTCTTTATTTGACTTGGTTTCGAACCCACATTGCCATATTTCCTAAGCGCTGCTGGATAATGGACGTTGATGACATATCAATGGGCACTAGTGCATCACTGTCGCTTCAAATCCATTTTACTGGCTTTTAAGACCATCTGACCTTTCACATGTAATCTCAACGCAGGAGCACCATTGCATATTGAGTAAAATATGAACACTTAATGGGAATAACATTACAAAATATCCTTTGTTTATTCTGCAAATTCAACACGGCAACAAATTTAACTAGAAATTCAACACTGCAATTTATACCATACTACATGATGTTTGGATGATGGTTTAAAAAAAAGAATAACAATAAATAATAATCATTAAAAAATAAAATCACTGAAAAAAACTACACACTTTAATGGCAATAATTTCTTGAACACCAATAATAAAACACACACAAAAACTCACTTTATTCAAAACACACTGTGCCTCCCTCCATAGGGGATGCACGCTTATTTCTCTTTAAAACTTGAAACTTGGTATAATTGTAAATAAATAATGATTTAAAACGTACAAGAACTTTTATCACTTTTCCACACCCTGTTTTCAACAAACTTAAAAATATCAACATAAATGAGACTTCATAAGATTTATCACGCCGGGGAAATCCACATCAAACAAGTATGATAATCATGATAAAATTGCTATTTTCTTTAAAACATTCAACTCCAAATAAACACACGGGCCTGTTTTTTTCCTTTATGGAAAATGATGTCACAAATATATGAATGAACTACAAGAAAATATCCCGCGAACCCTCTTTAGGGAACACACGAGGAAAATGAATATAGAAATAAAAACATTCCATGCTTTTTTTTGCACATTACACAAACAATACAACTAATGTAGTCTTCATCGAAGGCCATATCAATTATCAATGAAGGTACTATAGTCTTAGATTCAGACCCAATAAAATCTAACACACACGCACAAGCAAAAGTTACGTATAATGGCCAACTACAATTGTGAAAACGATACAGGCGTCGGTTAATAACCCTTCTAAACTAAAGCCTCCCTGATTTTCATTTTAATTTCAAGCATGTCTGATTTTTATTTCTCGCTTATATTTCTCATTGCCATGGGTCTTTATGATGTAAACATGGATTAATAAAGAAATTGCTTGACATTATCATACATTTACAAAATGTTAAGAAAGCGTCTACTGGTCAAACGGTCCAATGTGCTGGGATATAGACTAAGGCATACACCACATATGAAGAATCCAAATGCATATAACATGTGATGTTTCTTAGGTTTTAAGTCTGCTTAAAGAACGAGACGATTTGATTTCTGACAAACAAACAGACGACAGTTCGTTGAACTAGTCACATGATAAAATAGCAAACCAGTATGGTTTCCAGGGGCAACGAGCAAACGTGTACAGGCAGACGTCACATGACTTGGACAGAAGTATCGAGCGTTCTGATTGGTGGAAAAATAAAAGAGAAAGAAAAAAAATAGATGGAAGAGAAAGCGGGGTTAGACAGTGGTACGTCAACATAAGCCAATAGTAAAACACAAAGCGAAGATTATTTGTATGTCTACGATGTCAAAGGTCATGAAAGATTAAGGGGTTATATACCCGAATGAGAACAAAAAATGACATTTAAAGCAGTGATTACTACTAAAACAGTATGAAAACATATATAATAAATATGTAATATAAGGGAGAAATAACATAAACTGTGTGTTATGATCTATTCCTGATATGCTATTAGCTTCACACATTTCTGAAAAAAAAAAGCTAGATGATAAATGACTAATCGTGTGCAGGGATATATAATAGTTTTTGAATCTGTCTTCATAAAAGAGATTTTGCATTTTGTGGAAAAACACACAGAAACTTCAGTATTTGTTTCTTCAGTATAAGCATGAAGTTACATTAATCCATACTTTTGGGGGACTAAACAATTTTTCAATAAAACACAAATCAAGTAACATACAGCTAATGACTTCGCCAACGATGACCGCATTAGCCACTTAAGGCAATGCAGTCAATAAAAAGGTTTTTTAATGCTTCCGTTCCCTTTAGACTTCCAACTTTTTCCCCACATTTCATTTTACAAAACAGAGATCGACCACAAATTATTTTTTAAATATAAAGGAAAAATGGTAAGTACCATTTCGATTCAAAGTTTTACTCTGAGGATATTGTGTTCTTTTTTTTTAAACAACGTTGATAAAACTGACAAACACACAAAACAAGCTTTAACCAACGCTAAAAGCCACAGCAGACCGACAATACATTAAAGCACATCATAGAAGCAACAAAAAACAATGATTGGTTTTTTTTTACAGACAGATACACTGTATATACATGATATGGGGCCACAGAAATGTACTTAAATATATCCAGAAAGATTATCAAGTGTCAGCATTTTGATCTTCAGAGAGAGGTGTACTTTGAAACAGAAATTACTGAAGGCATAAATGTAAATTATCATAAGAGTAAACACTTGAAAAGTTTTATATGAAGCAAATAATTAATGGTTTTCACTGACCAAGCTATTGAAATCCCTGCATCTGATTGGCCAAGAGCAAGTTAATCATTGAAAGTCACCAACGAAACTCTCTGTGAAATGCTTCCCGGCGCACGGTTTCACAAAACTTGTCAGCACTGACAAGTTGTACAGTTAGCATAGTAGCAACAAGTGCTTTGCAACCAATCAAAACCAAGGACTTCACTAAAATTGTCAGAGCACGAAACAAACTCCATTTTCCTCAGAATGTTTTGATTTGAGGTCAAGTTATCCAATTCCCTAATGTAAGCAGAAAACGGGTGAACCCACAAACACAGCACAGCAAACAGATATACCAATACTATCACAAATTAACATGAAGGGGCAGGAACACTCTACAAAGTCTACAATATATTCATTTATTTTTAATTTCATGCAGTGCTCACTCTCTTCAATATCTCTAAAACCTGTAAAGACTCAATTTCAATTTGTAGCTTCTATAAATAAAGTGATTGATTTTACAACTTCCCAGACTAAAAATTTAAAAAACATCTTAGTTACGCAAGGATTTATCTATCATTAAATATTTTGAGATTCTGTTCTCGAAACAAAGATGAAAGCCACACTACAAGAATGTCTCAACCAATGCTACATTAAGATAATATAACTTTGAATTCGAAAAATGGTAATTAACTTAATTCATCAATCTATCATTTATCATCATCTTAGTAATTTGTTTAAATTCTTTGGTTATGACCATTGAGGTTAACTGAACCGAGATGGCCTCTGAAATAATAAGGTAAGAGAAGGGGGTATGAAAGATATAGATGTCTATATACACATGGGGTCTACGTCATAACACTACTTTCAATATACAGCTGCACATGAAGTTGAGTGTACAATGCATATTCTTGACCTTTAATAGGGTTATACCTGCTTTGTGGCAAAAAAGGGAAGGGGAAGGCAGATAATGAAATATTGCAATATATTCTTCTTCGCTCTATAAATCAATTTTCAATTAACATTATGATGCCCACGTATCTGATAACTTTCTTGAACTTCCTTGCGGTGAAAAGCCCTTTGCTCCCATGTATTGGCCCCCATGTCATTTACTTGCAAAAAAAAATTAAAATTATAATTGAAAAAAGGAAATAGGGGTAGGCTTGTTTCAGATAGCTTTGAGGATGAAGGTTAGGCCAAAATCGTATGACCCTCTTACAGGTGTATGTCAGATGAAAAATTTAAATCTGAAGACGTCCCATGTTAACTTTAATAATAGAAATAATTTTCACGTAATCCCTGGCAAAATAAAGCTATAGTATATACATTAATAACCTGGAAGAACATATCAGCAGAGCATATGAAGTCGGCTGATCCGAGAATATATCGGTTCAGTGAATGTCGCCAGAGTAGATGTTGTGGGACGAGGATTAGCAGTCACTGCATCACATATATATACGGTTATCTTTCATGCTTTCAGTATACAATCTAGAGTAGCGCATATACGGGGCCCGTCTTACCAAGACTTTGCGATTGGTCCAATCAACCAGAAATGTATGGAAATCCATCGATGCCATAATTTTTTCTGCAAAAAAATTGCACAAAGTCTTTTGTAGAAGAGAAGCACTTTGACAATCAAGAAAGTGCGCTGCTGCCACCCTCAAACAATTGGTATCCCATACAAACCATCTACTACTGCTGCACAGATATCCAATATCTGCTACCACGTCAGTTTGTAATCCCACTGCTACCACTCCTAAACAATTGATATCCCATGGTGAATGTATGAATTTAGAGCATATCTAGAAAACATGAGCAAACATCCATTTTAAATGTTGATGTTGCTGGCTTTCCATAGTTGTGGTTGATCAGATTGATTGCAACTCCTTGTAAGACGGGGCCCCAGACGTGTCTCTAATATTCAAGCAGGGCTTACAGTGCACATAATTCATTACACTACTGTGATGCCGTAGTTACATGTACACACTCAAACATAATATTCATTTTGTTATTTTTCTAATCCAGTCCTACACAAGTATATAACATGAAGGTCAATGTTTTTCTGTTATCTTAATTTCATTTGCTAGAACAGGCAACGAGAAATGAATTTCCAACTTTATTACCCCCAAAATGAAGATACCTTAAATTTGTGTTGATTTGTCAGTTTATTTACAGATTCTTTGCATCGAGAGAAATTTTGCAATATTTACCTGTTCACCAAATGAATGATAACTCAAAATCATATACCTTAAAATCCTTGTGTAAGACTAGATTTTACACAACAAAAAGACTAAAACTATTACCAAATTATAAAGCAAAACACTGCACAATATATTCAACATAAAAAAAACAATAACCACCAACAGCATATTGTCATTTGTGCTATTTCCATGACTTTATACACTGGAGATGTGCATAGATAGCATATAAACACAAGTACACATTATCAATCTGGTTTGAAGGTATGGTGTTTTCAAGGACCAAATCATAATTCAACTGGATTCTCGAGTGCGTGCAGTCAAAACGTACTCCTCTGCGATCGCCGAACCGAGAATATGCTACGTGCCCAACTTATCAAATTTTCAAATTATTACCATGTGACACCCAAAGCTAGTCAGATCATCATCCCTTCAATACACACTGCAAAAACTCTGGTGTTGATTTAACACCAGCCCAGAATCTACATATGTCCACACCAGAGAAGTATTGAAACACCAGTTTTGAATCAAACCGATGCTATTTTAATACTAATTGGTGTTGTATAAACACCTATCTGGTGTTAGACCAAAACGAAACTGGTGTTGTTTAACATTTCTCTGGTGTGGACATAAATAGATTCCGGGCTGGTGTTAAATCAAAACCAGAGTTTTTGCAGTGCATGAACCAAATTTTAAGATGGTCCCTCAAATGGTTCTACAGTAATCACAAGAACAAGATATTTTAATGTAAATGACCTCTGTGACATTTGACTTTTGACCTCACTTCCTACCCCCTCCCCCACCAAAAACAAAAAAAAAATAGAAAAAACTTTCATCCTATAATCGTGACAATAAGGTATTTCAATGTATATTATGACCTATGTGACCTCTGACTTCTGATCTTATAACCCCCTCCCCCCAAAAAAAGAAATACAAATATTAACCTTCATCCTGTAAACCTATAATAAACATATTTTAATGGTGAAAATAAGGTATTTCAAAGTATATAATGACCTGTGTGACCTTTGACATTTCAACTTATTACCCCCCCCCCCCCCAAAAAAAAAATAGAAAAGATTTTCATTCTATGAACCTAATTTACAGATAATGTGACCTTACCTTTCATAAAGCCTGACTGCTTCTTCCACTTCTTGCATTGCCATCTTGGCAGAGAATAGCAAATCATAGCTAACAAAATATAATATCAGTTGTGAAACTTGCCCCCCTCCCCTCCACTCTCTCCCCATTCATACAAGCCACCCAGTTTACACTTACCTTTAGTACGGTTTGCTAGCTTCTTTAGAGCGCTTGAGCTGGACTTTTAACCTCTTTGTGCCTACTGAGAAACCGTTCATGGCCTGGATGGCCGTCTGCGCTGAAATCGGTGAATCGTAACTTACAAAACCTGACACACACACACAAAAAAAGATTTAAAGTGATTGGTTAACATTGGTTTGACTTTAAAAAAATCTGAGCTAGAAGGTCACACTTGTCACCTGTGTCTGTGATATGTTCCAAAAATGAAGCCCAGAAAAAATTGCGTTCGAAAATGATTTAGTGCTTCAAAAATTGAAATATAAAGTGACCGGAAACACCATCTTAATTTCATCCCATACACTTATGTGTACTGTTTAGGTGTCTATAAGACGCCCAATTACAAAATCGGGGTTTGCCTTGTAGTTTTAGCTTTTTATTCTCAATAATGGTTGTTTTCAGGGTTTATCAGTTCTAATACGTGCACTTGTACACATGTTTCATCTTGGTTTGAGAATTTTTTAAATTGGCTGCTCACAAAGTCAAACAATACCTTTAACAACAAACAAATGCCAAGATGATAATATTGATCTGACTTTACAAAACCAAACCTGTTAGGTCCTTTTTGTTACCCAATTTTGTGATAAGTTGAAGCCCTGAAAGAAATTTGCGCCTTAATATCATTACTTAGTGCTTCAAAAATGTGGAAAAAAAGAGAAAAACACTATCCCAATTTTAGTGCACATATTACATGTGGAGCAATCAGAATTACCAGTATCAAAAATAAACTTTTTCAGAGACAGATATCTTGAAAGTGTCTAGTCTAATTTGAATTTGTTTACTTCCAAGGTGTTTTTTGTTTGTTCTTTTAAAATTCACATTGACAATATTACATACAACACACATCAAATGTCAGGATTTTTTAAACATGACCTTAGGATATGATGATCATTGGTTAGGTTGTGAAGTCTTAACTTCACTATCAAAGAAAGAAAGCAGTTGCAGCAAACAATTATTTCATGAGAAAGTCTTTAAAATCAAGGTTAAAATGCCACCATATTATCATAGATCTAGATCTGGTACATTGAAATAAACTCATCTTTGTGAAATCATGAAATCTTAGCTGAAAGCCGATAATTCTGATGATCACTAACACAGAGAGGCATATGTGGGACAGTGCATAAATATTGTTTGAAAAAATATCTGACATACACTGTATAATGAAATATTCTGTGCTTATATTGCTTATTTCTCAGTAATTACACTTTTTTTTAGACATATGGCACATATTTTTTTATTCATAAATACCAACACTTCAGTGGTCATTTCATAGGATTCTGATCAAACTCATTTTGAGAGAGTTACCACAACTGGTATTTATCTTTAAGTGGAATAAGAATGAATCCTCCTCATATTTGGAAAGTGGTATCCTTGCTTTATAGGAGTACACGATCACCAGAGCGAGAGCATCAGAGAAGAGCGGAATACTCACCGAAACATTTGCTGAGGTTCGTATTTTTGTCGATGAAGACCTTTGCACTGAGGATACCGCCGTACGGAGAGAACATTGAAATTAGATCCGTGTCCGTGTAGTCTTGGGGTAGGTGGTATATAAATAGATTAGCGCCCTCTGGACCTATAAACAAGACAAGTTTATAAATATGAATTCATGAAATGGGAATAAATCAGGGTTCTGTCTATAGCTTGTTGCAGATGAAATATGAAAATTGGCAGCTTTTAGCTGTGGATTCATTTTGGGCTCTATCATATCTATATTTTTCTTTAAGGTATACAAATGAACGGATAATTGATAATTCTTGCCAATTTACGAAGCAAAAGCAGCTGACACAATGGCAGTTGGATAGGGGTTATAATAATAATAATAATAATAGGCATTTATATAGCGCCATCTATCTAGAAGTATTCTATTCCGAGGTGCGTTGTTATTATTATTATTACCCCGGCTTTAGCTTGAGCTGCCTCTCAGCGCTCATGCATTCAAGGAATTAATCCTGCCGGGTACCCATTCACCTCACCTGGGTCGAGTGCAGCACAGTGTGGATAAATTTCTTGCTGAAGGAAATTACGCCATGGCTGGGATTCGAACCCACGACCCTCTGTTTCAAAGTCAGAAGACTTATCCACTGGGCCACAACGCTCCACTTATTGTTATCCTACTTGGTCTAGGGCCCTGTTACATAAGAGTTTCTTGTTATGGTAACTGCCATCCAATGGTAACTACCATGGTAATACTGACCAATAGCCAATTATTCCATGCCAATCATTCCTTGCAACTTAAAGAGAAATGCCAGTAGTTGCAGTAAACACCGATTTCATGAGAAATTCTGTAAAACCAGGCTTAATTGTCAGAATATCATCGGGGGATCTAGACCTGGTACAGTTCCATAAACTGAACTTTGTGAAATCTTTAAATCTACGCTGAAAAACGATCACACTGAAGATCACTGACACAGATAGACACACGTGGGACAATGTATTATTATTGCTCAAATAAAGACCCGACGGAAGTGACCGAATCCGCGCTTATTTTGCTTATTTCTCAGCAATTACACAATTTCTCCCAGAATCCTTTGGCACATATTTTTTATTCATACAAACAGACACTTTGGTGGTCATTATATTAGATTCTGTAAAAAGTCATTTTGAGATTGTTACCAAAACTGGAATTTATCTTTAACATTGGATGGCAAAGTTACCATACCATAATGGTAACTTCCAGGCAACTGGGCCCTGTAGACCTATGCACCAAGTAAGGATGGACTAAACAGTCTTTAGTCAAAGACTTAGATGAGGAATAGGACTATATGAAATGGTCTTGGGACAAATGCTCATAGACCATATGGTATGATACCAAACAGTCTTTAGACCAAAAGCAATTAGACCAAGTGCAATCGGCCCAAGTTGAATTCAACCAAACGGTCTTTAGATCATGTGACAGTAGACCAAGTGGATTTCGTCTAAGAAGTATTCATATAAAGTTGGATTTGACCAGGCAGTCTTTATCAAATTGGATAACATCAATTGGAATTTGACAGAGTGGTCTTCAGTTGGATATAAATAGAAAACTAGTAAGCGGTCTTCAGACCAATTTGGATTAAAAACCTAGTGAGCAGTCTTTAAACCAAGTGGAATTTGACTGAGCGGGCTTTAGATGAAGTGGAATTAACCAAGTGGCCTTCGGTCCAGTTGGACTTAATCAAATGGTCTCTAACAGTTGATTTCAAATAAGTGGTTTTGGTTTTGACTAAGTGGTTTTTAGAACAGTGGAAATTGACAAACTCGTCCTTAGATGAACTGAAATTTGACTAAGCAGTCTATAGGCCAAAGTTGGTTTTGACAAAGAAGTCTTTAGGCCAAGTTGGTTTTGACTAAGAAGTCTTTAGACCAAGTTGGTTTTGACTAAGAACTCTTTAGACCAAGTTGGTTTTGACTAAGAAGTCTTAAGACCAAGTTGGTTTGGACTAGGAAGTCTTAAGACCAAGTTGGTTTTGACTAAGAAGTCTTCAGACCCAGTTGGTTTTGACCAAGAACTCTTTAGACCAAGTTGGATTGGACTATGCAGTTTTGGACCAAGTGAGAATAGACCAAGTGGCAGTGCACCCTTCTTGATATCCACAAGATCGATCCTCCTTACCTTCTTTTTGTTTTTGACCTGCTGCTCCGGCTTGCTGTTGTTGTTGTTGCTGGAAAGCATTGATGGGCCCAAAACCATTGGGAAATTGTGCTGTAGGGTAGAGAATCATTACATAACAAATTTGATATCAAAAGACTTGTTCTACTAAAAAAAAAAATCACAATTAATTTTTAGATTATTTTAGGTCACTATGCATCTTCCTTTATGAAAATATCTTGTTTCTATGAAATGCACTTCTCATCTTTATTCATAAAATTCAAAATAATACAATCAGATTTCTGAGAACTGATTATAACTGAACTAACCTTTAATTCACCCAATATAGTTAAAGTTTCATATCAAAGTATTGCATCTACCACTGAGCATATACTTTGACATGAGCGAAAATATTCGATTTCCTTCTTTCAAATGTTGGATTCGAAAAAGCAATTTCTTAGTCAAGAAAAATACTTGCATTTATAAAATCAAACCTGGTAAAGAGTTTTAATATCAGTGCTGAACTTCAAGTGAGGAGCCATATTAAATTTCTTGAGGCAGTCGAGTGATACATCTCAAGTAAATTCTTTCAATTTTTACTTAATTTATTCATTTATTCTAAAATCTGCCTCAAACTTGCAGAAAGTTAACACATCTAATTTCTTTTGCTAGCAGTGGAATTCAACTTCACCTAATGTTGTAGTCAAACTATTTCATATAATCCACAAGTATTGAATTAAGTATCAATTCTTAAAAATCAATTTATAATGAAAACATGGAATCATAAAAAAGGGATGGTATGGAATAATTTTTTCCCATTATAAATTAAATTGTAATTCTATTCGGGTCTTGCCAGCAATGAATTCCATATTACACAAATCTATGAGATGTAATGAAACGTATCTGATTCAAATCTGAATAAAATGGCAGGAATTTGTAATCATAGAAATTGATCAAGCAAAATAAACGGTGTCTACTAACAAATATAAATAATGTATGGTCCATTTACTCTTTTTTATAGGACAAAGAAAGAATACAGGGTAAAAAATTAATAACTTTGAAGAATTTTGAGGCATCTTTATGGCAAATGAGGGGCCCATTTATAATATTCATTAGAAATATTGTCCTCTTCCTTTATGTATTGTATTTATTAAAAAAAAAAAGGATCACAAATGTTTGTTTTCAACTCTTTTGAAAATGATGACTTCTTTTTTTTTTGAATTTGGGGAATATATATGGACTATTCCAAACACAAGAAAATAGGCACAAAAATAGTTGTGGCATAGATGTACAAAAGATCGAGACAAAAACGTTACAAAGACAAAGTTTTAACACGGAACTAGTTTCAATTTGTTGATGCCGTGGCTTGTGAGTACGTGACGAATCAAGTAATAATACAGTTATGTCTGCACAGGAAGGACTTATAGATAAACACTGGGAATTTAACATGTAACAGTTCATTAGGACCCACTGAACGGGGCACATGAAAGGTCAGGCAAGGCACTGAGAACATTTAGTACAAAAAGCTCTTGGAAACATCAAATATTGCAATTATGTGATTTTAATCGATTTTGATCAAGAGCAAAATTTCACTCAAAAACCATTTAACAGATTGATCGAACGAACAGACTAGCGAGTGTTAATTGTAACGATGCATGGTAGGTCAGAATCCTTCTCTTTGGGTTTAATGATAATAAATCACAGCAAACAATGCATGGTGGTTTTAAAGATAAAAATTGGAAGGAAAAAAACACGGAAGTGAAGAAAAAAACAAGCCACATCAAGCTAATCAAACCGAATGAACAATTAACAACCAACTATTGAATATGGGGATAAATTTGGTTAGAAACGGCATGATATCTGTTAAACAAAACACCACAACATGACATCAAAGGCTATGCATGGGACTGATGGCATATTTTACTCTGCCAAGATGGCAACAGAGAATATGACAAACACGGGTAGGTTTCTCCACTTAATATGATTAAAATGAGGTTTCCACCAATTTCAGAAAGGGGGCAAAAAAATATTCAGTATATATGAATTTGGCATTCCTGGGGTGTTTTCATGCAATTGAATAATTTTGGGGGACGTCAGTGGAAGGAGATATATAGGGGGGAGAGAGGAAAGTTTCCCAAATGTTCACAAATAATCATAAACATGGACAACATATGGAACCATATAAAGGAACATAAATGGGCTAAAGAATATGTATGGTTCTAAAGTAAATTTCGGGATACCTCACCACCAAAAAAAAAGGGGGGGGGGAGTTTTGGGTCCGTTATTACAATTACAAAAACAAGGAGAGAAAGAGAGAAGAGGGCTGAAAGATAGAGTATGCCACAATTATTTCTTTTAATTTCATCAATCTTAAATTCTCAGTTGTTTTAAATTTGTTTACAAATGGGTCCAGTCAACCTTTCATCCAGGGTTTTCCCTCTATCCAAAATCAATTTCAGTTTTATTTTGGTATCCCAAATCGTTTTTTAAAAAAATACAACAAAAAACATAGAAAAAAACTGAACAGAGTTAGTGTGACAATCAATACATGTTTGGTGCTAGTCAAACTGTGGTGAAAAGAATTGAATTGTGTGATATCACACGAATCTAAATGCGACCCTTTTAAACCAACAAACAATATTGAAAGAGAAAATAGGTAACCTGCGGACGGAAATCGACGAATAGAAGTTCGGATTTCGGATTTAGATCTTTAAACGATAATGTAATAATATCATAACTTTCTTTTAGTGTTAATCTATTGACCTGAAACATAAAAAACTTAAGATCTGTTGTTTTAATATCATGTTAATTGCCTAAATCTTGACTTTCAATTTCTTTTCCCCGCATTGAAACCTAGGATCACTCTTTATGTTACTGGGTTAATGGTTCGGGAATAAAAACCTATCCGCAGTCTTCTTTAAAATACTTATGAAATATATATATATATCTGAAACAATCATTTTGTACGAATGAAGGCTGTAAATTTATCTGTATCATGAAGTCAAATGGATTATTCATCTACAACAAGTTTCATCGATATTGGAGAGGCATTGAGTCCTTATTAAAACAAGTTTGTTCAGTATTGAACATTTACCAATTGATTTTAACAAATACCATAATTCTATGTCAGATAGAACAATTGTTTTGTCTCAAATTACTATTAATGAATATCAATGTAAAATAGTAATTAGGGTGCTAGAAAATAAAAGTTTATATCATTGTTTTGACACAAATACTCGGGTGTCAATGTTAAATCCCTAAAATCTTGGGCATCATGAAGAATTATAAAAAAAAGATAATATAAGAGGATATTTTTGTGTGATTATGTTTGTGACAAACCTGTGTACTGCTGTATCCCTGAATATGCTTGCGTCAAGGCGGTAAGGTCAATATTAGCTGTGGGGGCGGTTGTGGCCCCTGTGCCCGCCAAACCGGCCGCCGTGCCCAAACTACCGACCCCGGCTACACTGCTCGACAGCCCCGTGCCTGGTCGGGTCAAAGTTCAGGTCACGCCAAGGGTGAAAGTTGAAAGGTCACACATCATGGTGGTTGGGAAAAAGACAGCAAATTTTTGGATGGTGTTTAGAAAAACTGCATGCATTTTTTTTTCAAGTTTCCATTCAAAATTCTCTCTCTTTTTTTTAATTCACACATTTTCTTCTTCCAATTCATAAATGACAAGAATGAGATGGAGTTTTCAGCATATCAAACATTTGAAAGATACCATTACAAAGAAAAGTTACCCGAATGATGCGATGCATGAGATAGGCAAGTATAATGCATAGAAAATGGCGGTCATTTGTGTGTGATAATATCCCGTCAAAACCATCCATGAACACGGCAAGTCCCTTTCGATTGCTTGTGATCGTTTTTGTCTGTTTGATTGTTCAGATTTTCGATCCATTGGCTGTCAATTTTTAAAGGATAAGGTCTTTTTAGAGGATGTTATTTCAGAATCAAACGCACATGGTCGAATTGTGAATCACAAGAAAATTGAACAAACAACAAAATTCTCTATTTCTCTAAAAACATTGCTATTAAAGAGCGAAGCAGTGGAATGCTGGTGAGTTTCAGGTGCTGTCAAAATTAACTTCTACCACACAAACTCAAAACATGATCGAAATTACAACAAAATAATCAACAACCAACATTTATTATCGAAAAGGAAAGCTTTCCGAGACATGGAAAAAGAAAAAAAAAGGGGTAGAAAATTTGTGCGGGTGTAATTAATGAGACTGCCTACACGAAAATCGTCGCGACAAACAGAATTTGTAACAAACGCAATCAACTGTCAAAACAACTTTTGGACATAACTTTTGTGCCAGAATTTTGTTAATGAACGAGAAGTTACGAACAATTAAACAAAAGAGTATATATTATTGTTGACTGATTTTTCAGCTTGCTGGATGACCGGATGCCCTCTTCAGAGTTTGGTTTTAAAGGGATATTTCACACAAAGGCTCAATAATTTGAAGGATAAACTAACAAGAAAGTAACACGCAACATCATAACAGGAAGGATAGATGATGTAAAAAAATAAAAACAAATGATGCACTCGTGTAGAGACATGGTAATTCAGTCCTAGGTTTTAAGAGGTTTATAACATACAAGCAAATTCTACTGAGGATTGGAAAATTGAGAGGGGGGGGGGGGGGGGGGTGGGAGTACGTACAAAACAATTCTTGGTTAGGTTTACATTAAAACATTCTGGTTTGTACGATGGAAGAGGGTCAATGGGGGGGGGGGACATGAACGTACACATATCAAACAAATGCAGAATACAGGATTAGATGGGGGACAAAATAGGTCCATATGTGAACAGATCAAATATTTTCTTTTCCTCAACAATATTGGACGAATTCAAAGTCAACATGGATGAATTAATTAACATTGTATATCCAACATGTTACAAGAACAGAAGCCATGATATATTGCCAAAATATAATGATGGAGGGAGAGAGTATATAGTATATATAGCATGGGATATATATGAATATTTATAAGAAATTAACAGGCCTCAAAATGCATAAAATGCTTAGCAAAAGGAAAATAACTAATGTTGATATTATTCCTATCTCTATTGCTACAAGCTATATCAGAACATCTAGAAATGGGAAGGGTTATCATTATTGATATATCAACCTGACAATGTACTATCTACCAATTTTGTTTTCTTAAGTTTGAATTTCTGGTCAATGGTATTTATTATGACTGCTCTCCCTTTGGCTCAAAGCCTCTTGAATGATAAATGTGGATAAAAATGTGATAAAATAAACAGCAGTTCCTGTGAACTTTTCATATTAGGTTATAAAAAGAGTGAAGCACAATTTTTAAATGTTTTATGTTCAATTAAAAAGCCCATATTTAAAAGAAAGTTCAGGCATTTTTTTAAAGCAAAGTTTAATTAAAAGTGAAAAGGAAAACCACAATGTTTCTTCTGACAGCAAATTTGATCATACATTTTATAAAAATAAAAACACCCTTTTAGATGCACTTATTAAATAAAGCTTCAAATGTGCTTCTCGAAAAACATAACATACACAGCAAATCGTTTGCAATTTAAATTTCCTCAAATCTAGTCATGACAATCAAAGTTACCCAAGCAACAAAAATTGACACAAGCTAATCAAAAGAATCTCATCCAGAGAAGCGTTAGTTCATTGTCATGAACAAAATGCAATTAAACTAAAGATTCTCCCAAATCAAAATGACTTGTTTTTATTTTGCTTCAAGTGGGGGAATACAGGAATAGATCTGGGTAGACTTTTTACATGACAACCGACAACAAGGCATGCTGCAGAGCGCAATGAAAATCAATGGAGCATAAAGACTGTATAGAATGATAAAAAGATTAACAGGAAGCCTTCGGAATAGGCAGGTGTTTATCTTTCCAGGATAAATTGACTGTTTAATTGCTTATAATTCAAATGATTCAGGATCAGAATTTGAAGAAAGAAAGACGATTTTAAAAACAAGATTGCCCATCAACTGGTATGACAGCTGTAATCAAAAGTCAATATCAAAATTAGAATAATTTTTTTTAAAAAAATACAGGTTGAAATCATTTCTTAGGAGGCAACTTTCGAATTTATCATGTAAATCAATACATATTGATCATCAGCAAATTTCCATTGCATTTTCTCATTTTATTTTTACATTTCATCAGTCAATAGTTATTGTTTGTTACACAGGATTTGATTTTCAATAATATGATATCCTCGATGCAAATATGTTTTTGAGAGATAAACAAGGTGAGTGTTTCACAAAGCAAATAGTGATTTTCACAGCCTTATTCTTTCTGAGCCAGTCAGACACAAGGATTTCAGTAGCTTATAACGGTAGGGGAGACCGGGTAAGTTGGAACGTGGGGTAAGTTGAAACATTGTAATTTTCTTGAACGCCTGTAAAATAAATTTATGCAATACTGCCCTCAATTTATTGCTATTAATAATACAACAGTGTTGAATTATTATTGCAGTAAATTGAGGGCAGTATTGCATAAATTTATTTTACAGGCGTTCAAGAAAATTGCAATGTTTCAACTTACCCCATGTTCCAACTAACCCCGGTCTCCCCTACTCGGTGAAAAATCACTGATTATGTGTTTCATGAAATTCCCTCCAGGTTTTCGCTCAGCTACGAACCCAACGCAACCCAAGACAGTGGAATGCGACACAATAATAATAAAACCAACAAATAAGAAATAACGTTAAAAAAAAGGAGGGGGAAAATGCAGGCAGCAAACAAAACGAATGAACAAGATGAAATCATTCTAGGTTTGGTAGGTTTTTGGTGTTAGTAAAATGCAGGATGGTTGACTTTAAACACCACCTACCTGCTAAGCCCTGTAAACCCGCTGTTAGTCCCGTCATACTTGATGTCGTGTTAGTTCCGGCTCCTACAAAATGACAGAAAAAAATGATTGCTATCAATTACTAGGTCAAGTAACTCTCCCACTGTAGAAGTATAATTCATTCTTGAATTACTAAATTAAAATAAATATGGTCGTAGCAAGGTCTGTAAGAAAATTTGTTTTAAAAAAAGCAAACATGCAAAAAATACCTCCCTCCCCTTCCCAAGACAAACATTCAAGAACAAATATACATCAAGGTAACAATTTAATTTCTGTAATGTGTTTATATCCTGAAATATACGACACAAAAAATATAACATAAGATACAAGTACGATAAATTTGGAACATCTTTTTTTTTACAGATTAAATCAATCCCTATAGACTTTAAACAAAAGCGAGCCAGGCCCCGTTTCATAAAGTTTATTATGGACCAGTGCTAACATTTCATTATAAAAAGGGTATTTTTTCACATTTGCTGAGATTCTACCAACTAATTTGCTCTGTAATTAGCCAGTCAATGAGGGGAACTCCATGAACAGGTTAAATGAAATAGGTCCTGGGTTTGGTTTCATAAAAACGATATATCAATGACAAATGCTTGAATTGAAGAATGCATTTGTTCTCAACAAATGCATGGGACCCATTTCAGTAGCTTATGATTAGAAGATATTAATTTGTCAATAAACAGGACCTGGGGGGTGTTTCACAAAGATTGAAGTATGACTTAGAGTCGCACTTAAATGTCTAGTTGCGCGCAGTATAAAAGGCATGACAGCATTGGTCAGATCATGCCAAGAGGACGCGCACTACTGCGTATTGATTGCGCGTTACATATCATGTACGCGTCGGCATTTAAGTGCGACCTAAGTCAAACTTAAATCTTTGTGAAACACCCCCCTGGTGGGTGTTTCATAAAGCTGTTCGTAAGTTAAGAGCGACTTTAAGAACGACTGGTGATCCCTTGTGATGGTAAATGAAATATTCATTGGCGATGGTTTAGCGCGAAAGATCGGTTCACCAGTCGCTCTGAAAGTCGCTCTTATCTCACGAACAGCTTTATGAAACGGCCCCCTGGTTTGGAAGCCAACGTATTAATAACCTTATTTGCCTATATAATCAAATAGCACCCCCCCCAAAAAAAAAGTGAACACAAGAAATGGTGGAAGCACAACACACAAAGAGAGTGCAACAAAATGAAGAAATAAATACTGAAGATAATGTG
Source organism: Lytechinus variegatus (assembly GCF_018143015.1). Lineage (NCBI taxonomy): Eukaryota > Metazoa > Echinodermata > Echinoidea > Temnopleuroida > Toxopneustidae > Lytechinus > Lytechinus variegatus. Next base: position 3,582,717 of record NC_054758.1, on the reverse strand, counting down.
AAGAAATAAAAAAAATGAATGACAATACAAAATTATATCAAACATAACAAAACCATACAATCATATTTAAATCATGAATAGAAAAGAGTAGAAAAAACACACTGGAATATTGGATAAAGATTTGGGAACAAGGCCCTGTTACATGAGTGATACAATGGATTGTATGATCAAATTTAATTGCAAGTCAATGACAAACTGTGTACAAAGAGTATTATTAATTTAGAATCGATCGCATTGCTTTATGCAAACAGGGCCCTCAAATAAGAAGGTTGAGGGATTGCAAAGAAATTTTAAAAGGGAGAATGATAAATGGGGTAACATAAGAAAATTCTATGAAAATTTGATAAGGAAAAACGCCGACATCCATCATAATCTGTTTTGACTAAAAGCAGCATGCTATTTTATTAACAAACATATACATAATCCTATACACAACTAGATGAAGAACTATGACACCGGTGGCTTTTCATACTTGTAATTGATCAATCGCAACCCATTATGGGACATGGCCTAAATGTATATGCAGAAAACTCTCAATTCACTTTCTTGGTGATTAAGTTTGAACTGAAACCATTTGACAGCTAGATATTAACGTTTAACTTTGCATAATCAAAATTTGATTAAAGCTGTGATGATTTAAGGGGCTTTCACAAATGCTCTTTCCATCGTTTGCGATCATTTGGTCACAAAATATGTTGTCGCAATGGTTGTAAGCAGTCGCATCAATAGTTGTGAAAGGGGGTTAACGTACCTATAACCAGAAAATGTTTGGCAAATTCTTATTCATACTCCAAGTGAATGTCAACTTCTCATATCTACTTTGAAATTGTCATTGTATATATTTTTCCAATTACAATTATCATTGAAAATCAAAATCTTCACATACTGTACACCAGTATTCAATTCAGCACCCATATTGAATTAAAAAAAATTATTTGGTATTAGGCTTGGATAGGAAATCTACTCAAATTGTATTCAATTCCATTATGGGCAAATTACTTTTGAAGGCCAATTTCAAACCAAATTTATTACCATAAGCACAGTGGTACACTCTGCATGTAATTGAAGTAACATACTTAAAGCATCGTATCAAAATTTGGGAAAAAAATTCTGCGCAGCTCAGGTGATTAACTATGCCTTTATCTGTCAAACGAATCTTTGCGAGAGAAGTGTCCAATGTAAAAAAAAGTAATTCATAAAATGAATATAAAAAATGTAATTGAAATAAAATTAAATTAGCTGACTTGAGTATTGAATACCGGCCCTGATGTCATGATAGTGTATCCAAGGGGTGAAGGGTGAAAGGTGATACCACAAAAAGGATGCAAAATGCAGTAGTCAAATTAAATTTGAAAGGTGCGCAAGATGCTTGAGAAACTTTAACAGAATGGTTTGATGACAGCTATAGTGAAAATTAGATGAATAATAGGGAACAACCGAAATGGAGAAAGAATAACACTGATATGATAACATTAAATACAGTGGTAGTGTGGATGATGATGAGGTGGTGGTGGTGGTGATGATGGTGATGATGATCATGATGATGATGGTGGTGATGATGATGATGATGGTGGTGGTGGTCATGATGATGATGATGATGATGATATGGTGGTGGTGATGATGATGATGGTGATGATGATGATGGCAATGATGATGATAGTTGTGGTGGTGGATGCTGCTGATGGTGATGCTGCTTATGAAGATGAGTAAGAAAACTGGGACAAGACCTTGTCTTGGGGTACATGTACTAGCTATATAATAACAAGGTGCAATATGATAATCAATCACGCAATAAGAAGATGAAGAGGAATCAATAGCTGCATTATATTAAAGCAAAATAAAAGAGCCTAAGGAACTGACACAAAGTTTTGAATGGACAAAATAACAATAATTGATATAAAATACAAGACAAAAAATACAAACATAGAACAGAATTGAATGAAAATGGATAAATACTGCCAGGTAACTCACTAAAACTTGTACTCTACTTTCTAAAAAGTGCGTTTTTGTTCTTTACCCGTCCTAACCCTAAAGAGTCCATGAATGAATAATCGAAGAAACTTTAGAGGTTTATGAGCATTTTGGTACTTTCAACAAAAATATAAATAAAGTTAATCACAAGCACGTGCACGTATGTGGGTGCTGAAACTTTTAATGGGGAAAATTAAACACATTAAAAGCAGACAAAATGCAACATAACAATAAAAGCACACACACTCAACAAACGAAAAAATGATTTTGATTAAAACCTTTTGGAACGCCTCTGAAGCCAGCTAACGATGGATTCGAGCCCATTCCAGATGGACCTGCTCCGAGCGATTGCCGTTAGAATTTGTTTTTCGATTTTTTTTTTTTAGGTTTGCCAGCGAAAGGAATTTAAAAGGGGAACAAGAGGGAGAAAAAGAACGGGGAAAAGAAAAACACAAACAAGACATCATGAATGAATAGTTGATTTTTTCAGCAAGTACTAATGACATTTACACATTTGAGATGTTGGTTTATTGCGTAATCAATGTTGCAATGTATTAGTACCAATGTTACTAAGACGATTGATTTATTCTAGCAGTTAGTTCCATCTCAAGATGCATTGTTGTTACAATTACCAAGTCATCATATTTTGTTGTCTACTGATTATAGAATGATGCTATCAAGCTAAGAATGGGTTAGACGATTTACGTGAGGCTCCCGCATTCAATAAGAAACATATTCATGCAATTAAGTACTAAAACCCTTGTCTCCCATATGTCTTATACACAATTCAGCCTTATGTCATATCAACTGGGTTCATTGAAAATAAAAGCCATTTCGAAGGATGATTGTTTTCAACATTGACAAATCAAATCTAAATCATGCATTCATGTAATTTTCTTACTTTTTGGTATCTAATCTATATGGATTCATGTTCCCAATTAGCCACCACTTAAACAATGGCCCCAAAATATTCATCAATAGTTCATTTGTGCACTTGCATATATTCATGTTTTTTACAATTACATTCAATATAATACTTATACGTTTCTAAGATATCAACTCTTCTTTCAGTCCCTTCATACAACACAGGAGGCATATGAAGGATCCCCATTTTAAAAAAAATCTTTGACATGTACCAATGATTCTTAGAGTTCGAACCACTACACCACGACCCTTCCCCAAAATATAATACAAAGGCAAGGCTGAATATAAAGATTATCATGGCAAAAATAAGTTCAATTTATGGCCTGGTCACACCGCCCGAGCATCGTTGGAGCGGTAGGGAAAAAGGGTCGAATTTCACTTTCAAAATTGGGGGAAAAATCTAAATCAAAAATCGAAAAAAAAAAAAAAAACAAATCGAAATCGAAAATGGTGAACGGTAGCGAGCGGTGATGATTTTTTTTCTCTCGCCGCTCCACGACCGCTCCAACAACACTCGGGCGGTGTGACCATGCCTTAATAGATGAGCAAGTAAATTGTTTCCATGGAAACGTGATCATACTCTCTCATGCTTACAACCTGCTAATAAATGAAATGAATTAGTACATTATGATGTCACATGCCATCGCAACGTTAAGATGAGGGAAATTTGTAATATATATTACAGAACACGAAATGCAACAAGGTAGTATATTGCATGATGATACAATTAAGAATGGCACGCATTACATGCATTTTAGCAAGGAAGATTATCTAGGATGTGGAACTAGCAACGAAGCAAGTAGCAGAGGACGAAATCATACAAGAAAAAAATATGATGTACCATATAATACAAAACAATGAGGTTTATATTGAACAAATATGATCTTGATGTCCGTCTATAATATTAATAAAAAGCTGAAATGGACAGTGTGAAAGAAATTTCTGTTCCTGGTAACTCCCACAGGATCTCGGCAGGACAGCATTTTGCTGGTAAACGCCAAGCTGGTTTATAACCAATTACCTATGAAACATTTTACGTCTAGGTTTATCAGCCAGACACTTTGTAGTGTTGCTTCTTTTCTTAGATTAGATAGAAACTAAAATTGACTTCAATTTTTTTGGAGGGGGGGGGGGGTGGGGATGGATTCTACTTAATATGCATAATTTTTCAAAAGATCCTTCATTTTTGAAACATTGATTTTTCTTTCATTAATTTGAATATCATAATACATGGCTCAAATAAAATACTAACAAGTTGCCATAAAAACTGATAACAAATTGTTTCTTTTATAATTGGAAACTGAAGAAATCATCATTGATCTAAGAAATAATCTTCCCAGATTAACAAAAGCCAGGGTAATTATGCTGCATATACTGTAGAGCGCTTAGAGACTTCTGACAAAGTAAGTATTAAGGGTTATATAAGCAAGTATAATTATTATTAACTATGAAAATCATGAAAGCATATCACTTAAACTATAATCTTATTTTTGAATTTTGGTATCCCTAGCACAGAATGAGAATGTCAATGGTGGTGATGACAATAACACTGAAATATTGAAATAGCATAACATATCAAAATTCAACTATTACTGCATTGGAAGAAGGGTCATTACTTGACGATTATTATAAGCACTACACAGTGAACATAATATTACAAAGGGACATGCAAATTAGCTATGAAGGCATTCCAACATGCACCATAGTGTAGAACAAGATTCAATATTGTGTGAACATCAAAAAAATGTTACTGCAAAGGATAAATAAAACATGCATTAGCATTATGAATACATCACTTTTTTAAAAGAACAATAACATTACGTACTACAAATAAAATATCTTATTTGTCCTTGTAGCGATAAAAATATTTCATTAAAACTTCTAAATTTATAGATTTTGAATTAGTTTTCAGATAAAAAGCTGCAGCATATATATTTTCCTTTTATTTTTCCTTTTTTTAAAATATAATCTTAGAGCATTTTTAGAGCAGAGGCAATTGTTTGAATAAGCAATATATAAACAAAAACAATATAGACTACTTAATACAATGAATTATCAAAACAAAATAAGGGGAAATAAATGACAAAATTATATCCATAAAACAAAAGTACATACATATATAGGCCAGAAGTACAAAGAGACAAGTTGATAACAGACACACAAACACACATATGGATGGCAAAGAAACAAGTACAAACAAGTACAAACAGACACAAACGTAAAAGCCCAAGAAAGATATTCTAGGGTATCATGTAAAAAATATGTTGAAAACTGAAGCAAGATAACAAAAGTACATAAACATACATGAACATCAAGAGTAAAAATGTGACCGTATTGCAACAGAAACACAGAGAGAGAGGAGCAAGAACATCTATGCATACACACACAAACATGTACAAACTAAGAGCACTTGACAGAAAAAAGTACGGAAGAAAATTGAAGAACGTATACCCTGCTCAGAAGCCAGATATATTTAAATATATATTCAACAAATACTTGACAAGTTGACATATACAACTTGTAAGAACATTGTACAAAAGACAAACATAAACCCCCCTCCCCCTCCAAAAAACAAAAAAAAAAAAGTGTTTGTTTGCGGATTCGTTTGTAGCCAACAATTTAGGCCATTTATGAATACACAAAAAAAAAACATACAACCCATATGAAATAATGACACAAAGAGACAAACAAGAGAGGATACAAAGAGAAAACCAAAGAGAAGATACCCATGTTAATTTGCCTGCCACTCCCCCCCCCCCCCCCCTCCCCACTGATTATGAGTTTTATTATTCCTTTTTTGCCTTTTCTTAGCATTATGTCTATTTTTCTTTGTAAATTGTGTAAGTCCTTTCCCTTTGCTACATGTATGGTAATCAGGGAAATAGAACCTGATAGGGCAAGGGCTTTCTGTCTTTCCCCCATATCTGCCATACAGCGGAGATCATTGCTTTTTACCATATCTTCATGACTACTTATACTATATTCTTGTCAATATCTGTTCTGTTGTATAAGAATTTTATTTATGTATTTTTGTGTATTTTCAAAGAGAAGTCAAAAGAATGAATTTGAATATTTTGTAGTATGACAGTATACAAATACCCTTTTTACACAGGATTTTCTTAACCCCGGACTATCGCTAACCCCGTACTGTCCTTAACCCCGTACTATTTTTTTTCCTTTTTCACACATGCCAAATTGTTATTGCTAACCCTGGATAAGGAATGCTTGCTTTTTACACACGAAACTCGCTAACCCCGGACTAGTGGTTTTTGTCGATCATTCGTAGTACAAGTACTTCACTCGTACACTTTTTACACACGCTAAAATTTCCTTAACCCCGTACTATAGGTGGGGCTAAATTGCTATTTAGCCCCACCTATAGTACGGGGTTAAGCTTAGCCAACTTTCGTTTTACACTAGCGATCTTAACCCCGTACTATCGCTCTTAGCACCGCAATTGCTGGGATAACCCTGCTTTTTTGCAGGGCCAAATAATCCCGTACTAAAGGTGGGGTTAGCCCACTTTGCAAAAATGCTGTGTAAAAAGAAAGTGGGCTAAGCTTAACCCCGTACTATAGGTGGGGCTAAATGGCAATTTAGCCCCACCTATAGTACGGGGTTAAGGAAATTTTAGCCTGTGTAAAAAGGGAAGAAACATACACACACTGCAGAAAAGAAACACACAAAAAATGCAACAAACAGTAAAACGATGAGACAAAGAGACAAAAATGTTAAAGAGAAAAGACAAACAGATGTCAAATAAATGAATCTGAATTAGTAGATTCTGTAGTATGACAACATACAAACATACACACTACTGCATAACAAAAAACAAACACGACAAACAAAAGAACGAGACGAAGAGACAAGAAAGGTTAAAGAGAAAAGACAAGACACCTGTGTTGGTCTGCAGATTCTGTTGTAGGCCGCTGTGAAGGCCAGTTAACCCTGCCACGAGAGAATTGGTATTGGCGGTCGGGGTGATGGTCGACGACGCGGTCGAGGCCGTTCCGCCTGTTAAAAAGACGAGAGAGATAACTAGACAACACACACAAACGACAACGGTAACAATCAACAAAGCGATTGTGACATCGTAAGACAAGGTACAAGGGTTGGACGTGGTGATTAAACGTGCTATCAGGGAAGATATCTCCAATGTTCACTTCTTATTCTAAGAGTGATGTGTATCTGATGACCTGGGGCCTGTAACACAAAGCTTAGCAATGATCGTAGAACATTTTTCTACGATTGATTGCATTGACTACAATGTACAATCAATCGTAAAAATCAAGTGTACGAGTAATCGCTATGCTTTGTGTTACAGAGCCCTGATTATTATTTTTATTCTTTATAATCTTCAACCATAAATTCAACCTTCTTGTGGTTCCTTTCAGAATGGCAATTATAATAATAACATTTGAAAACATAGGATGAGATCTGTATATTTTGCCCATATTCGATGTGTATGCCCAGTTCAGAAATTGTTATGAGATATTGGATTTGCACCAGATTTTCATTTTTTAATATTAAATCAAAGGAAAAGTAAATAGTGCAAAGGATAGGAAGGGATACAATTACACTCTAGGTTTGGTAGAACAAATTCATTCTTGACAAAAACAAAATAACATGTACACATGAAAAATACGGACATATTGTTTCAATATCTTTGCACATGGGATAGCTAACGATTCTACATCACATACAAACATGCAAGCTATACACATGTCAGTACAGAAATAAAAAGGACATCTTTACATTGGGATCTCGGAGAGACAACCATTAATACTTGAGTATGACAAAATCTGCACATGTTATGCATGAAATAGGGAATGCGCGTATTTGTGGGTGTGGGTGAATCTTGAACACATATTTCCTTGCAAATAGTGGGGGGTCTGGAGCTGAGACTATGGCGATGCAATATTGAATGCACAGAGAAAATGGCAAATACTCGAATTTGGTTAATATACATTTAGGCACATGTACACGACGCCTTTATAAGTGTGCAATCAACGTTTTTGGTCATAACATGGTAGAGCACGATATTGCTTACACTATACATATATATATTCACAAGGAAAGTTAAATATTGCATATGAACACTTCCACATTTAGCCCCCCCCTTCAACAAGTCACTAGTCTGCAGGCATAGACCCTTTTGATTTTGCAGTTCACATAATGAATAATGCAGGGTCTGAAGTAGCGAGACTAGATTCACTATATACTGTGGCTGGCTGACATAGACAGTTTGGAATCTAGCCTTCCCTCTGATCAAGGTATGATTGGTTAAAGTGTTAAATTTGAGTCTGGGCTGGCTGACTACCCCCCTCCCTCTGGTTACACTTCATAATTCCGAAGGTTCGTAATACCGAAGGTTCTTTATTCCGAAGGTTCGTAATTCCGAAACACGTAAATTGCCTATACCTCGATGTTCGTTAATCCGAAAACATAAAAGGGTTTGTTAATCCAAAACGAAAGGTTCGATGTTCCGAAGGTTCGTTAATCCAAAAACGAAATAAGGTTCGTTGCTCCGAAGGTTCGTTAGTCCGAAAACGAAATAAGGTTCGTTAATCATTTCATTTTCGGACTAATGAACCTTCAAAATAACGAACCTTCGAAATTACGAACCTTATTTCGTTTTTGGATTAACAAACCTTCGGAATTACGAACCTTCGGAAATACAAACCTTCAAAATAACCTAACCTTTGAAATAACGAAGCATCGGAATTACGAATGTATGCGCCTCCCTCCTCCTCTTCGCTTATCTTACTTATCATTTGATAATGTAACACAATACGGAGCACATGAATGCCATTGTATATAGTCATTTCATTAAATGATTGCATTCATCAGTGAAAACTAGTAACAGTAGCATGTATAACATTGTACAAGAACATAATGGTCATTACAATATATGTACCGACACACATCAATACACAGAGGGGAAAATGGGCTTGAAAAAAATAATGACCCTTAAGAAAAATCATCAAAAAATATCCCAAGGGTGTTAAGTCAATTGTTACCATGGCGATTAGTAATGATACAATGATGAGAGGCCATGATGTAGTGACAAATGAGCTCGTTATGATGAAACAATGGAGTGTAATGAAAAAGTGGACAAACATCAAAGACAATGTGTGTATGCGCATATTATCTCCTACAGCAACATAGTTTCTTTTATGAATAGAATGGATGGGGAAAGGACGGTGTTAGGAGAGAGTAAGAATCTATTAATGCCCTTTCACACATTAACGTTAATCTGCCTCAAACTACCATAATAGCCAGCACGGTAACAACTATCCGTAAGAATTACTACTGGGGACCGTTTCATCAACATTTTTGTCCGACAAGTTGTCAGATCTGACATCTTTCCTTGATTCTGATTGGCTGAGAGGCACTGTTACTATAGCAACTGTCGGATAAAATGGGACTTGTCGGATAAAACGTCCGACAAGTCCTTTCATGAAACGCTCGCCAGAACTGTATTTATCTATATCTTATCCATGGAAGGTTAAATATCTAATGATTACTGATGTTTCCAAGTTATTTTAAAAAGTGGGGCCAATTCATAAATGTACAAGCATCTGTGCTTCCTTTGATCCCTTCCCGTGTAACATATCTTATATTATGTCATGTCAATGATTTGTACATTCTGGGAATAGAACATTTTTAAGTGGTAGATAGCACAAAATAAATGCCTATCATTACTTGGATGAGGCTGTCATGTTCAATAATTGGTGCATTATTTCATGCGTGAATGATTAAATTCTAGGTGTGAATGGGGTACGATGTCATGCGCTGAAATGTCAAGAGGGATGGAAGTGGCATGTCCTTCATAGCGAAGAATGCATAGGGAAACCATCGCCTACTGGAACCGGATAGTTCCTTTACAAAGCCTATGGGTGTCTTAAAAATCAGTAGTCAACCGGTTAACCCATTCCTTACTGGAACCATGTAGCTCCTGTACAGAGCCTATGAGAATTCTAGCACTTGGTAGTCAGTGGGTTAAGAATAACTGCAGGCGAGACGGTGCAATGCTTGCTTTGGTATGAAAAGACAGCAGAATTTGAAAATATGTTTTGATAAACAGGATGATAATAATAATGTAATATTTTACCCAGAGAAGCCACTTCAGTTCTGAAAACTGTTCTACCAGCGGGCCCTGCTCTTAACATGATGTTATTATTACCCCAGATTTAGCACTAACTTAAGATTACTAACGATAATGAAGTGCACTCACAACACATTTGGTCTAATCCAACTTGGTCTGATTTTTTAAAAATATTATATGGCAACTTGGTTTGATTTGACTTTGTATTAACTGACTTGTCCCAATACATTTCGGTCTACGATCCATCTCGGTCGAATCCAACCTGGTCTCATCCAACTTTGTAAAATCCCACTCGGCTAATCCATTTTGATCTAATCTAACATGGGTAATCAAGATGTGTCTTATCCTCACCTGGGGCCCGTTGCAGAAAGAGTTGCAATCAATCGCAACTCTAAAAAAAAATCATGCGCAACTTGATTTTCAACCAATCAACAAACAGCGCGCATTTGGGACTTGCGATTGATTTGTTGGATTGCTTTTAAAAGCAACACTTTCTGCAACAGGCCCTTGGTCTTGTTAATCTTAGCATATCCCACTTGGTCTAACCAGTCCTGTTCTTATCCAATGTTGTTGAATCCAACTTGGGGTCATCGTAATTTGTCTTCTCCCTCTTGGCTTCAAAACAATTCTTTTATAAACAGAGTTCTTTTAACCCTTTGTGCACTGATGTTGCTCACATTCATACAATTAAATTCAACAATCATAATAAGTTTTCTCCCCACCTTCAAATTTGGTAAGCTTATTAAAGGCAATAGTTCTTGGATAACATCTATATAACAATAATAAATATTGATGGTGCAATAGGGAAATCTTGAAGAAAAGAACATGGAAACAATTGTGTCATGATAATTCCTCCCAAATTAATTCAGCATGCAAAGATTTAATAGACAAATTGAATGTAGTGGTACTATTACCTGACTGACATTAAACTAAATAAGGCAAAGTAGTGGGATTAAATGGACTATTTGATAATAAAGAAATGGGGGGGTACAATGATTGAAAAGCCATGAATGGCAAAAGAAATAAGAGAGAGGTAAAGCAAGAGACAGAAATATCTGCACATACAAGTAAGGGACAAGGCAAGCTATTGAAACAGTTAATTTGCAGCTGACGACAGACATAATATTATTTTTAATGAGCATGAGCAAATGTACCGTGGGTGTTATATGAACACATGGGTTTTCCATTGCAGGAATTGATATGGACCAAAGTGAGAGAGTGTCACGTATAGAGAAATGCTTGAGGTGTGTTGATATATTTAAGACTGAAAAGAACGGTGAGATACATTATTGGGACTAGAGGATAGGTCGAATGGGAGGGCTTGCTATTGAGATATGATGGTATCTCGAATTAGAGAATGAACACATTGTGTTATGAAATGTGTAATATGATAGAACAAGAAATGGTTTGTTGCAGAATGAAGATGTACTGTAGGAACTGGTGAATGGATGGGTGGATGGATGGATGGGTGAATGAATGGTTGGTTGGTTGGATGGATGGGTGGGTGGGTAGATGAATGCAAAAATGATTGGATGGATGTACGAATGGATAACATATTGATACATTACATGTATACATGCAGGAATAAATATATGGAGTATGAATGGTTGTAAAACATGCAAGAATAACATGTTTATATATACACATGCAAGAATTCTGAGAATTGATGAAAGATAAAGTAACAGAAACAGTCAACAAAGATGAAAAAACAAACCAAATCAATGCTTAGATGATGAACCTACATAATATGTCACCACTGTTAACTACTTTTTGGAACTCCCTTCCAAACAAAAAAAAAATAAAGTGATGGAAAATCACCCAAAACTAGATACTACCTGCCTCAAAGGTACACTGTCTTGATTTCTCTTGTCAAATACAGTGACATATATCTCCAAGACTATATCCCAAGGGATGGTTGCATACAAATTGTCTACCACAAAGGACACCATTGAGTTGTGCAACCTCACTGGACAGGCTTCCTGCCCAAGGCCGCCATTTTTCCTTTGGGTGCCTATTAGGAAGACATGGGTTTGAAGAAGGTACATATATACCACCTGCTAATGTGACTACCAATAATCCTTGACCCCGTTTATACCAACCTGTTGATCCGGGTGTGACCCCCATAATGCTGTTCCCTTGTGCCGCTGCTAGTAACGCTTGGCTCTGTGCTAACGCATTCTGGCTCTGGCCACCCGTACTGTTCTGCTGCTGGTTGACCGCCGACGCTAACGCCGCTAGTTGGGGCATCGTCAATGCCGCCGTTTGACCTACAGGGGAAGATGAATATTCATGACCTGGCATGAATATTAAAAACAGAAGAGATGGTGGTTGGTCACGAGAGAGGTGCAAAGGGTGGAAGGATAGGGATACCAATGATGAGAGGTCAAAGGTCAAAGGGATTCAAAAGTGCAAAGTGTTAAGGGTTACAAATGTCAAAGGTCAATGACAAAGGTTATCAAAGGTTTAAAATTTCAATGGTAAATTGTTTATGATATCAAAGGGCAATAGATATTGGACAAGCAAGCATCTTTCCAAATGTCAATAGTTAACGATCATTGGGGAGGTCGGAGTTAAAGGTCAATGTTGTCAAAGATCATGGCTAAAACATGTCAAAGGTCAAAAGGTGTCAAGAGGCAAAGATTGAACCTAGATTGGTAGAAATGTAGTATTTTTCAGTGATTTAACTTAAAGAGTTAGTAGTGGTAACAGGGTAAGTGGAAAGTGCAAATGATTAAGGATTTCAAGGGTCAAATGCATCAAAGGTCAATGAGGTGCAAATGATAAGGTCATCAAAGGTCACAGAGTGTCAGGGTGTTTATCAATGATTTTCAACCAACATCTGATGATTTGGTGACCATAGTGCAATGACCAGAAAGCTAAGAAAATGCTCAAGAAACAGAATACTTTGTGAAAGTAATCATCCATGTACTAAATCAGATAAAAGTGAAGGGCCCTGCTTTAAAACTAATTGCTTTACACACAATATTTGTTCTTGGCCAATTAAATGAACTTGTAGCAACTTAATTTAAAACTTCACGAAAGATCTCAGGGCCCAGGGCCCTGTCTTACAAAGAGTTGCATTTGATCCAATCGACCACAGCTATGGAAAGCCAACAACGCCACCATCTAAACTCCATGTTTGTTCAAAACGTTTTCTTGATATGATGTACATTCATACATTAATCATTTTTCTTGAAAATTCGATGTGCTTCTCTTTGTTTACAACAGACATTGTGCAAATTTCCTGTAGAACAAAAATATGACATTGATGGATTTCAATATAGCCAAGGTTGATCGAATCAATCATAAATCTTCGTAAGACGGGGCCCTGATATGCCGAGATTGTGATGGGTTTGATAATGATTTATGACTATGGAAAGTCAGCAACACTAGTATCTACAATATTTATATCTGTTCAAAGATTATAAATATTTCTTTTTACACCAATCACATGCTACTTTTTCCTCTCTTTTTTTGTTCCCACAATTTACCTTTCGTAACTTATCCCGAGAATTGTTGAACCATTCATACTTCTTCTGCGATCAGTACGATTTGCCACAACATCCTCCACTACCCCTTTGGCATGTAAGAACTGTCCCAAAGGTACACTGTGCATATAATTCCTACTACTGCCCTCAATGAAGGGTATTATTTTATACTATCTTACCAGGTATTATTATTATTATTTATATACTGCGCTTTTCCCAGAATGGCCCAAAGCGCTTACAAGAAGAAAAAGAGATTGTTACAACTACATAAATACAAATGAAAACGTACAATCCTAAAAATCTGGATTGGAAAAGAGAAAGGTTTTAAGTCCCTTTTTAAATGAAGCAACAGATGGTGATTGTCTAAGAGTAAAAGGTAAGCGATTCCAATATTTTGAAGCGGTTATGGTAAAAGTCCTATCTCCAGCCAGTTTCTTAGTGATTTTATATGTGAGACGGAATGGGTCACTGGAGGCTCGTACATTCCTGCGAGGGGTGTATAGGGTCAAACAATCACGCAGATATAAAGGTGCCTGCTTATTGAGAGACTTAAAAACTAACAAAAGTAACTTAAAAACTATACGATGTCGTATGGGAAGCCAGTGTAACGATTCAAGGAGTGGTTTAGAGAAGTGAAATCTTGTTACTTGATAAATTATTCGAGCTGCCCAATTTTGAAGCCTTTGAATGCGATCTACTTGAGTAACGGGAATGTTAGAGAGAAGACCATTGCAGTAATCTAAACGGGACAGAACTAGAGAACGAATAGGATTGTTACAGGCCAATTGAGTAATATATCTTCTAATTCGAGAAATATTCCTTAAATGAAAAGTTACAGTAGTGCATATTTGAGAAACACGGTCCACCATTGACATTTCTCTATCAAAAATTACACCAAGATTTTTAACAGTAACTGAAGGGCTTATGGATATATCGCCGACTGTTAACTTCAGATCTGGCAGATTGCGTAGACTGTGTGGAGAAGCCGCTATGAAGAGTTGTAGATTAGCAAGGTATTATTTTATACTATCTTACCAGGTAGTTGTAGATTGGCAAGGTATTATTTTATACTATCTTACCAGGTAGTTGTAGATTGGCAAGGTATTATTTTATACTATCTTACCAGCTAGTTGTAGATTGGCAAGGTATTATTTTATACTATCTTACCAGGTAGTTGTAGATTGGCAAGGTATTATTTTATACTATCTTACCAGGTAGTTGTAGATTGGCAAGGTATTATTTTATACTATCTTACCTGGTAGTTGTAAATTGGCAAGGTATTATTTTATACTACCTTACCAGGTAGTTGTAGATTGGCAAGGTATTATTTTCATACTATCTTACCTGGTAGTTGTAAATTGGCAAGGTATTATTTTATACTACCTTACCTGGTAGTTGTAGATTGGCAAGGTATTATTTTATACTACCTTACCTGGTAGTTGTAGATTGGTTAGGTATTATTTTATACTATCTTACCAGGTAGTTGTAGATTGGCAAGGTATTATATCATACTATCTTACCTGGTAGTTGTAGATTGGCAAGGTTTGACACGTTTCCCATGTTACCCCCTGTTCCGCCTCCACCACCAGCTGCTGCTGCTTGTTGCGCTAACTGCAAGAATGCATTCTGCTTTGATCACATGGGGGGGAGGGACACAACAAAAGACAAAAAGGGGGATAGGAATAAAACCAAAATACTCTGGTGAACATGTGACATTTTGATTCTGTATTTTGCCTTGCATGCACACACAGGAATCATTCATGCACAGTCCTACAGTTACAGTAAAATCATTTGTATTGGCCGATGAGGATGATATGCTTGAAAGCTTGATCCTCATTGGTCAACGCTTGGGAATTCCCCTTGATATTAGATTTGGGGGTTTCCCTCAATGGAGAAAATTTTTAAGGGGCTTCCCCTCAAAAGAAGCAGTCAGGATGCATGATCGGGCAATGCTAATTTTGAATGAGCTAAGTACATACATTTTAAAATCGTGATTTTTATTATCAATATTACTCAAAGATCTTACACAATTTGATTTCTTTTTTAATCTAGTTAATCTTAGAATTTTAGCTGTTACTTTTGCAAATGTGTCATTTTTACCCTTAAAAAGACAATTTTTACTCACAAATCGAGGCCTCATAAGCTTAACATGGACTATTTATAAATATCACTAGTTAGATTTGACAAACTGTTACTATTCAACAATCCTTTTCACCCCTAAATGACCCGTCATTATTAAAAAACACAATATATATTATCCAAGTCTCCCTGGCAATCTGAGATATAAAGTTAAATAAAAAAATATATAAAAAAACAAAGGAGAAATGGGAAAAATACAGAGCCGAACTCTACTCTTTCTGTAAATTTTCCTTTTCACCCCTTAATGACCTGTCATTATTAAAAACACAATATATATTACCCAAGTCTCCCTGGCAATCTGAGATATAAAGTAAAATTTATATAAATATAAAAAACAAAGGAGAAATGGGAAAAATACAGAGCCGAACTCTACTCTTTCTGTAAATTTTCTCCATTTCTCATTTTTTTCGAGGGTCAACACTTACAAATAAGTATGGATTGTTGAGCCCTGAACCTTGTTGCTGCTGTTGTTGATTATTCATACCACCACCTAAACACGCCATTTGTAATAGATTGTTGTAGCACATTTGTTGTGCCATTTGTTGTAGCTTCTTCTGTTCCTTCTCTTTCTGTGTGTCTGCGAACTTAACTACCAACTTTGACGTACAACCCTGTTAAAAGAAAGATAGATTCAAGAATATTGTTACATATTTTTTAGAAAAAAAAAGCATAATGATTACATAAAATTTTCATCAATAAGAATAACGTTGAGCTCATGTTCTTTCCTGATTAATATTCACTCGAAATAAATTTTGCTCCGGTGACAATTTCTCCACTACAATGTCCACACACGAATCAAATAACTAACTTCAACATCTTAGACGAAATGAAGCCCGGATCAATTGTCACTGGAGCAAATTTTGTGTCAACCCCAAAGGAGATAACATTTTTACATCTTAAACAAAAACATTTTAATTAGTTTCTTTCTTCTGTACAATGAAACATTTTTCATTCCCAGGTAAAAAGTGGACGAGTATATTACTAATTTAGAGCAACCAAGATTTGCATTGGACATACAAGTCGTAATTTGGCTCAAAATTAAGAAAATGGCAGCATTTTCAGAGAGAGCAGCAAAATTATATTAAGAAATAAAGGAGTATCACATACAAAAAAGGGCTGGGATTGCTTAAAGATCAATGAAAGTAGTTGCAGTAACACTGATTTCAGCGCCTTGAGCACATAATCAATGTGGATTTGGCGCTTTAAAAATACTCTATAAATAAAAAAAAAATTAATTTCCCGAGAAAGTCTAAAACCAGGCTGAATTGTCACTATATCATCGAGGATCTAGATCTGGTACAGTTACATAAATTGAACTTTGTGAAATCTACATGTATGCTGAAAAATGTTCACACTGAAGATCACCAACACAGATAAGCACACGTGGGACAGTGTATTATTATTGCTTTGAATGTCAGCCCGATGCTCGACCCGAATCATTTGGCACATATTAATCATACAGATAGACACTTTGGTGGTCATTTTATTGGATTATGTTCAAACTTATATTGAAATTGTTACCACAATTGGCATTTATCTTTATATTACATATTTTTCTGTCCGAATAAAAAAAATAGTTGAGAGTTTATTAACTGGCAAAACTCTCTCCCTTCTTGTACAAATGCATTCTTTATTCTTCTCATATCTGGAAACATTTTCAAATTAAGTTATCCTCTTAGATGTTCCAGATATCCTTCAGAATTTTATCTTATTTTTTTTTCTTTATTTGTACAATAATCTAAAGGTCAGTCCAACAGACACGAGACTTAATTTTAAAAAAGATCATAAAATTGGTGAAGGTTGAGATGACATTTAACGAGGCACTCAAATTAGCTGCAAATGAAAATGCGTTCATTATTATATCTTTTCTCCTGATTCGTCTTGGTTTTCATCCACAGTACTCAAAGACTCTTGAAAGTTAAATGCCAAAAGTCGGTAGGACAAAAAAGATGCAACTCATGGTCGGTCGATGTGTTATAATCAATGACGATGTCTGAAGCATCTATTGAGTTTAAGTTAGATAAAAGATAAAAGAAGTAACATTTTCAGCTAACGTGAGATTGATCACAATGCATTATTGGAAGTTTATTATTGGATTCCAGCTGCCAAGACGTTTCAAGGTTATTCGAAGACCTTCAGACAATTCAATGGATAATCTTTAAAGTGAGGATTGCATTATGTTTGTGAAAGATTGATAATTTTCATCTATTTATTTATGCTATTTATTTAAATTTCAGCCTAGCATATTCCTTTTCGAGGAAGAAATGGAAGAAGGCAGACCTTTAGGGAAAATATGAAAGGTTAAAGGGAAATGGAATGAATAGGGGAAGTGGGGAAGGGAAAAGGAAAATGGGAAGCGGGTGAGGGAATATGAAAGGGGACACGGGAAGCGGGAAGGGGGAGGAAAATTGGAAAAGGGGGAGGAGGGAAAAGGGGGAGATGGACAGGAGGAAAAGTGGATGGAGAAAGGTGAAAATAGTATACATACTTAAAGGTCAAGTCCACCTCAGAAAAATGTTGATTTGAATCAATAGAGAAAAATCAGACAAGCACAATGCTGAAAATTTCATCAAAATCGAATGTAAAATAAGAAAGTTATGGCATTTTAAAGTTTCGCATATTTTCAACAAAATAGTTATATGAACGAGCCAGTTACATCCAAATGAGACAGTTGATGATGTCACTCACTCACTATTTCTTTTGTTTTTATTGTTTGAATTATACAATATTTCAATTTTTACGAATTTGACGATTAGGACCTCCTCGCCTGAAGCACAAAATGTTAAAATAATGGAATTCCACATGTTCAGGGAGGAATGAAACTTCATTTCACATGACAATGACGAGAAAATAACAATATTTCATATTTCATATAATAAAATACAAAAGAAATAGTAAGTGAGTGATGTCATCAACTCTCTCATTTGGATGTAACTGGCTCGTTCATATAACTATTTTGTTGAAAATAAGCGAAACTTTAAAATGCCATAACTTTCTTATTTTACATCCGATTTTGATGAAATTTTCAGCATTGTGCTTGTCTGATTTTTCTCTTTTTATTCAAATCAAGTTTTTGTTGGGGTGGACTTGTCCTTTAAAATCTACAATGTGCTGCCCAAATTGTCTGTTTTTTTCAAATATGTATTATTAATTTTTGCAACTGATACAAATATTTGTTTATATTTGGTATACAATTTGTTTTTGTTTGATGGAAGTGAAATAGATCAATTTGAATTTTAATGGGAAATAAATAGGAAAAGGGAAATAGAAGGAAGGGAGTGAAGGCTTTAGGAAAGGAGGAAAGCGATAGAGGTAGGGGGGGGGGGCAAAGAGATGAGAGGTATACTTACATCCATTATTCTAGATTGGTGCATAGATCTTATTGCATTAAGGGCCATCTGTCTTGTGGCAAATGTTACAAAGGCACATCCTACAAAAATACAAAGGATCAAGAAGAGAAAAATCAGTCAAAAAATGAGCTCACTAAAATTCAATCCATAAAAAAATCAAACTTTCTTGAATGTTTTTTAAACCTGAAATGCTTGAAAGATGTATCCTCACAGAACAGCATTAATTTCCCATTCAGAATACTTTAAAAACAATGCAAATAAGAGTCTTCACTCAAAAAGAAACAAATAAATCAAACCAAGCAGTGAGTTGGGTTGATTGAAGAGAAAATTGGATTTGTTAAAAATGACTGAATAGCCAACAATGACATCTTTAGTGATTGAGCTTCCAATTATGATCAATATTTATGATTCTAGCTTAAAAAGTCACATGGACGCACACCGAGTCAAAAAGATCGCTAATACCCCGGTCACATTTGCTCTACGGCGGCCGTATGTCCAGCCGAAAACAACCGTTTTAACCTTTTTTGTACTAGCTAAATATAGGTGGTTTGAATGAAAATGAATGAAACGGTTGCTTTCAACTTGCCGTACGGCCGCCATAGTGCAAATGTGACCGAGGTATAAACACATTGACTAGAATCCTGTCCACCACACATTTGTGTCCTCCTATATGCGACATTCATTGATTGAACAAAAAAATGTTGATAAGAATCCTGTCCTACAAACCTTTGTGTCCTCCCATCTGATCTCTTAATATGTGACACTCTTCGATTGAACCGAACGCCGAGAACATTATCCTGACGTCGCTCTCGTCGCATTTCTTGGACAGCATACCGACAAACAGTTTCCTTTCTTCAACTGCAAGAGAATTCAAACCTGGAAATGTGAACGATCCCCTCCCTCATTCAGGGGTTCTAAAACAATCACAAGCTTTCAGAGGCACAGCTTAAAGACTCTACAACCAGACGGTATCTACCCCCTTCCCCCTTTTCCCAGCACAGTCCTGTGCCCCGCAATACAAAGCTTAGCAATCGTCGTTACATATCTTTTCAATCAATTGCATTGACTACAATGTACAATCAATCTGTAGAATATTTTATAATCGATTGCATTGATTACAATGTAGGCCTACAATCAATCTTGCGATTGAAGCATATGATCAATCGCTATACTTTGTGCTACGGGGCCCAGGGGGGGGGGCACTTCATAAAGCTGTTCTTAAAGGGGAAGTTCACCCTGAAGAAAACTTTGTTGTGAAAATAGCAGAAAAAATAGTAAAAAAAATTGGTGAAGGTTTGAGGAAAATCCGTTAAAGAGTAAGAAAGTTATTAGAGTTCAAAATTTTGGATTTGTGACGTCATAAACGAGCAGCTGCCCCATGTGTTATGTAATATAAAATGTATGAATTTCAAATTTTGTATGGTTCCTGATGACTTAATTTTGTTTTCTTTTCATGATCGGGTATGAAACGATTTGTCTATTGATATACAAAAGTTAAAGTGAAAACCATTTTCAATTTTCTGAGAAAATGACATTTCATTGATATTTTACCATTCGCTATGTAGGAATGCTGCTCGCATATGACGTCACAAATCAACTAATTGAAATTCTAATAACTTTTTAATTATTTGATGATTTTTTCTCAAACCTTCGGCAATATTTTTTATTATTTTTTCTGCTATTTTTACAATAAACTTTTTGTCAGGGTGAACTTCCCCTTTAAGTTATCCAACACTTTGTCCCATATTCTGAAGTCGGGTTAAACATAAACCATGGTCTAAATCTGTGCTAAAGTTCTGGGAAGCCAAATGTTTCAAAATTTTGTTTACATTGAATGCTTCACATGTTTACTGTGCTCTTTGCTAATTCTTTAATGGTAAAGACAACCGTCATACTTCTTAATTCCAGGCAGTTTATACTGTCTTGAGAGTCAAGTGAGCTAATACATTGAACCTCTTCTGTTATAGATTTATGTAACAACTGGCTTTCCATAGTTAAACCACAACTTAAAACCAGAGTTGAAATTAAACCCGACTTCAGAATACGGGCCTTTAAGTTTACCCACGACTGGTGACCCTTCCTTAAACTACATGATATACGCTATGTCACTGTCTTGGCACCTAAGAACATGTTCCAGTCATACAGGTGCAACTTTACATACAGCTTTGAATGGTCTCCCCATCTCAGGATGTCAAAGGCATATATGTATAGATTTATTAACAAATGGAATCTATTAGATTCTGCGTAATTTAGAGAAAGACACCTGTTTTGCTTTGTAGAAATGCTTTGTTATTTTTCTTTTCTCTTTTGT
Organism: Lytechinus variegatus; assembly: GCF_018143015.1. NCBI lineage: Eukaryota > Metazoa > Echinodermata > Echinoidea > Temnopleuroida > Toxopneustidae > Lytechinus > Lytechinus variegatus. The sequence goes on along the minus strand of NC_054758.1, from coordinate 3,561,426 downwards.
TGTTGTTTAAATAGTTTTTTTTAAAAAGTAACTTATTCATCATTCTATAATGATGCTATGCTTGATTATGAAATAATGTGTTACTGACAGCTCTGTATATGTATGACATGGTTATACCAAATAAAAATGTTTAAAAAATGCTCAATCTAAATCAGAATACATGCAGGGCGCGACAAACCCGCTTGCCCGATTGCCCGGGGCAAGTGAAAATGACGTGCGGGCAAGCACCTCTCAAAGTCAATTGCCCGATCGGGCAAGTGGTTGTTGCGTCTTTTTATTCTGTACCGTACCTCGTTTTTCCACAAATCATCCAAAATCCACACTCAAAATCATGAATAAGCCTTAAAAAATAGGAGTAGCGCCGTTTCAAATTCCGAAATTGCGTTATTTTTTCTGTACCACGTATTTCCATACATGGTACGGTGTGGTACCAGGTATGAAAAAAATCAACGCAATGGCCGGGAAACAGTTGAATGTAGTATAGGGGTCCATTATGACTACCACCATGTGCAATTTCTAATGCACATTTTCCACCTTCCGATATCACAATTCTGTGATAAAATAATTAGAACTACACAGGAAATAAATCACAGAGTCTAGTAACTTCGCATTGGTGAGTTGTCATGTCATTCGGCTTTGCTTTTCAAAACGGCCTATTAACATCCAAAATAACTTGCCGTATTTGTTAATTATAACTTAAAATTAATTTGTTTCCCTTTTTGAGGGGATGAGGTAAATATCAGACAATAAATCATCAAACAAAGCTCCATCTATTTTACAAGGCCGGCGGGAGGCTCACACACGTGCGCATACTAGCTAGCCAGTCTGAGCTCTGTCTCTCTGCCAGAGCTCTGGGGTACAATTCGCTCAGTAAAGGCCACAATGATGGTGATTTTCTGTTTCAGACAGAGTTTACATTTCGGGTATATTATTCAAAACTTCCAATAAAGTTTGATGATTTCTTCATTGTCATGTATATTTAAGTTATTAATGAATACATTCTCACCAAATTTAGACTCCCCCATAGAGAAATGCAATTTTCGTAGAAGTCTGCGTTTTCAAAGAACTTAAGGAAAAGTTAGGGTATGTGGGCCTTTATTACACGGCCGAGTACAGGTTATTGTACTGGAATAGGCGAAGTAGAAATTAGATATTGAATTCATTTATATCAAAGTTCAACTCACAGTCACACCCACACAAACACACGCGCACACACACACCACACACACCCAAGATTCTAAGCATAGTGAAAAAAAAATACTTAAAAATCATACAATATTAAACAATGTTACTAATAATTCATTAATAAGTGAACAGGTATTATTTAAAAAATTGGGCAAGCAGTTTTTTCTATCGGGCAAGCAAATTTTTTCATCACTTGCCCAACAGGGCAAGTGACGAAAAAAAAATTTGTAGAGGCCTGATACATGTACAATCTAAATTTGAAGGATAAAAAAATCCAGTGCGAGTCTTAATAGCAACCAGTCGATTATCAGCTTTAGATATGAACCTAGTGGATTTGGACTTCTGAGCTAAAAGATTTTAATCTAAATAATTTGAGATTTTAAAAAGAAATCCTTTGATTGAAATGAATTCCATGATAATCGCAATCATATTGTTGTAATTCCTGGATTTTTTTTAATTAGAAGGCAGTCCAAAATCTCTAGGAGTTTTAGGTTGCATAAGATTTACAAGATGCCCAAAATGGATACTGTGAATAATTTAATATTTGCTCATTAATAGTTTCTTCAAATGCAATCCTGCGGTGTTTGGCATTTCCCATTTGTGTAGATAGAACAATGGTCAGATAATTTAAACTTGCATTTGTTCACATCTACATGTAGAAGAGAATTACCAATGCAAATACATTCTTCATTAATTATCCACATTAAAATGTTAGCATATAAAGACCACTTACTCTTACAAAGTTACAATTTTTAACAAATTGTTTTTAGAAACCAATTTACCACAATAACACATTAACATATACTATTTTATATGATTGTTAACATAGTTGATGAAAAAATATCCAAGTATGGGTATATTATATGCTACACAATTCAAAAGAATTTTTTCCAAATGAATGGAATAAGTCCATCGGAAAACATTTTTAAAAAGAATTAATGAGACTTCTCAATTCTCCACATATTTTGATTTGAAGGAAGACTGCCAATGGAATAGAAGATAATTTTGACAAGAGTTTACAAATTTTCATAACATCCAATCAATTTCAAAATGAAGAAAATAACTATTATGGGCTTGGTGATAACTTCTTTCAATGTTTTTTCCATGAATAAGTTGAACACAAATGGAATTTATGCAACTTCGCTATGGGATATCTTACTTGATATTGATCAGTAAGAATGGTCTGTACAAAATTCTTGACAACCAAATAAAGAATGAAAGATAGAAATAAAGATATGAGAAATCCTATGAATGTATCGCAATAGACACTTTGAACATGAACAGCTTCAGGTGTTCTTACTAGAAAAAAAAATTGACTGATAAATTTGAAGAGTTGTTTGCAGTTAGAATGCCTATCAGCAAACACTCTAGTCTAGACGTAGAATTAATCTCCTTTCATTCTATAATCATCTTCATGATCTCATCACCACCAGAAGGCATAGATGTCTTTCAAGACTTTTTTCCGATTTTTTTTTCCTCTTTCACTTTAACCAACCAAATTTGAACTGCGGAGAGTACAAAAGGGTGGTGATTTTTAATACAATGATTAAACGATAGTAATAATATGGAGATGAAAAGTTGTATCCTGTCGAGTGTATATACAGTGCTCATCAAAAGAATAATAACATAAAAGTTGACTCATTGAATAATTCTATAAGTGTAAATACTTGCTTCCTTAAAGAATTATCATATTGAAAAAATACATTCCATATACTCATGTTAATCATGTAACACAACATAGATATTTAAATAATTAGTAACCATATACAACTAGATTGAACAAAATACAGCAGTGTTAAAAATATATTTTTGAAAAGTGGGGCTGGGGTTGATGTTAGAATTCACTTCAATTACTTTAAGCTTATTAAATTTATACTATATTTATATAACATTACTCATTGTTCATGAGAAGTGACTTATTATTCTAATATTACTGATTTCATGAGAAGTGACTTATTATTCTAATATCACCGATTTCATTAGAAGTGACTTATTATTCTAAAATTACCCATTGTTCACGAGAAATAGAATTCACTTCAATTACTTTAAGCTTATTGAATTTATACTACATTTATATAACATAACTCATTGTTCATGAGAATTGATTTATTCTTCTAATATTACTGATTGTTCACTAGAAGTAACTTATTATTCTGATATTACCAATTGTTAATGAGAGGAGACTTATTATTCTAATATTACCTATTGTTCGCGAGAAATTACTTATTATTCTACCTAGTATGATCTAATCCTGAACTTAGATGTTCTGGTTATCAAATCTTCTTCTTACAATCTTGTTGTTCTCGAAACTCCTTCAATATCTTTTAAAGCCATTATTTGAAGAAACCTTAGATATATTACCGCTTAACCAGGATAAAATAGTCTTGATTAAATAATTCGAGGAGAGATTTATTTCATCTCCATTTCTTCTATCTAACACTTTATCTGCCCTCACAAAACTGCTTTCAAAATGGTGATGATGCGGATTAGGGGAGGGGGGGGGGGTTACAATTTTCAGCACATAGCATATTCATTAAATGTACATTTTAGATGCAATTCATTATCAGCCTTGGTACCAAATTTACATTTTGGGATGAGAACTGAGTAAATGGTAGAAACTTATGTTTGGTATCTAACATATCATCCATCAATTAGCCTTACTTATTCCAACTGTGATTAGATTTGGCACTGATAAGTAAATAAGTTAATTTATTTATGTATAAGTAAAGCAAATTAAATAGATTTTTTGGCCCAACCCAAGATGGTTGGGTGGTGTTATATGTTTATGAAGTTTTCAGAAACGTATATAGCTTATATAGCAATATGCATAAATTTTATCCACAAGTGAGCTATACAAATTTGAACTGGCATTAGAATTGACATTTGTTTAGTAAAGGTAAGTAGAAATGGACTTTTGGCCCAAGATAGGAAGGATGGTGGGGGTGGTGTACTAGGTTTGGGAACGTTTGAGAAACGTCGGATTCAGCATCGTGTGAACACTGCTCCTATCCAATCTAGCCCCACCACCACTTACCATTGTGCCTACCTTCACAATCTGCTGGCTTCATTTGAATTGGATGCCTCATCTGTGATCGGACGAATATGAGAAGGAATGGCAGGGGGATGGACAGAAGGACGAAAGAGAGAAGGAAAAACAGACATAACGAGACAGGGAATAGAAAAATAAGGAAATAGCAAAAAGGAATGGAAGAATATGAGATGGGACATGGGGGATGGATAGAAGGAAAGAAAGAAGAGAACAAGAAGGAAGGTGTAATGAGGGGGGGGGGGGGTGGAGAAAAAAAAACAGAATAAAAGATTAAAAATACAAGTCCACATTCCCTAGTACCCATAACAATAGCACATAGGGTATGGTGATAGAGGTCCAATATTACGTAGCTTAGCTATCGGCTACCGATTCTCACGCTCAAAACATTCATTCCTTCCTGCAAGCGCCTATTTACCTAACCTGGTATCTTGCTATAGGAAATTAACATTAATTACCATATTGACAACAAAAGTAGAATCAAATTTTCCAAAGGCAAAATTCAGTAAAATTTTAACATAACATTGAAAAAAAAATATATTGATTCAATTCATAAAGTCAAGATGAATTATTTAATCTATCATTCACATCCTCTCATTGGCTTATATACATTTTTAATCTCCAACTTCAATATACTGAAATCTCTGAATAATTAAAGACAATCTATCTCTTGGATCAAACAACTCTTTCATTTATATCTCTCATAATCTCACAAAATAGCTCAGCATTTCGTAAAAACCTTCTATGACATCAAAGATAAAATCCATCTTGATCACTCTAGAGTAATAAAAATATCATCATCACAATCTTTAGACATGTCCGCATTAGCCTGGGTTTTCACATTTATTCTGCTATTTCTGATCAGGAACGTTTCAGCACAGTTCTTGGAACAGAAGTGACATCCTCATCACTGTAATCATCATCATCACCGTTGTCGTCATCATCATCATCATCGTCATCATCATCATCATCGTCATCATCATCATCGTCATCATCATCACCATCCTCACCAAGTCAATGTTCGAGGAGACTCACATGAATATCATTTTTGTTCTTGATAATTAATTCATGGTACCATAAAATAGCAAATTATTCAAATATTGATTCCAAAATGTGGATACTCACATTACATTTAAAAGTACGAATTCCCGAACTTTAATTGATGGAAATATGTCTCCTAAAATCTCTAGATTGATTCAGAAGAGTCTACTACAACCGAACGTTCAGATTGAACATACTACAGCTAGTGGAGACTTGCCTTTAACCATATCTCATGTTACCTCGAGTTTTTTACACCTGTACATTGTAATGCCATACGAAGAAGACAGGTATTATCATTCATAAACATCTATGACACATTAGCATATGTTGGTACGAGTATCATCATCATCTTCTCATCTTCATGCCCCCACGCTCGTTCTCACTCGTTAATAAAACATGCCAAGTTATTGCGCACATGGCTCCCCAGGTAATGGGGTCCAGGTAGTATCACGCTTCCACCGGCGTGATCGCAAGCGTGTGGCGTTGACAGTGGCAACGTGTCTCGTGCTGGAGTGTGTGTGTGGGGAGCGCTCGGAGCCGGCACGCATTCCCATCATCCTCCCGTAGCTGGGATGAAGGCAGTGTGATCATGGGAGATGTACATTATACCAGATGGCAAGATGTGGGGAAGACGGAGAAGAAGATGGTGATGGAGAAATAGGTAGTGAGGGTGGGGTGGGAGAACACGGAGTGGGTCAAAGAAGAGTTGGGAAGGGAAATATGATAGAGATGGTTGAAGTTGGTACAAGAAACAAAGGAAGATGAAAATTAAGATAAAATTTTAGAAGAAAAAGGAGAATTAGGAGGGAAGGGGAAGAAAATGGAGTAGGTAAAAGAGGAGGAAGAGATGTCAAGATGAAGATATTGGAAGATTGCAATGAAAATGAAGATGAAAATGAAGAAAATTAGAAGAGAAAAGAAGGATGGGGAGAGGAATGAGATGGGAACAGGGGGAGGGGGATATGGATATGAAAAAAGGGGGGGAATGGAAGAAGGAAGAAACTATTGTGATTGTCTACATATTAAAAAACCCTGTATGAAATATACCCTTCCAGTAATTTAAAAGTTTGAACAACCATGAAATATTTATTGAAAACTAAATATAAAATATTGCATAAGATTTAAACAACTACTAGCTGTTAGGTTCATACAGCAAACGGTATTGTCTAAAATTTTCAAACAATATTTTTTTATCGGTATGTAAGATGGAAACAATTGAGAAAACGAAAGACTGATCAGTGGAAAAGATGAAGGGGTTGATGAACATACAACGAAATACAAACGGGGCAGAGAAGAGAAAGTATCTTTGATGACGAAACGCAATGAAAGGCAAACCCAAAGGGGATCATTTCGAGAAAGAGGATATGCTGACTTTGGACAATAAGTAAAAAGACAGATTGAAAGGACTGAAAGGATCGACAGAAGAACTAAAGTAAAAAGACAGATTGAAAGGACTGAAAGGATCGACAGAAGAACTAAAGTAAAAAGACAGATTGAAAGGACTGAAAGGATCGACAGAAGAACTAAAGTAAAAAGACAGATTGAAAGGACTGAAAGGATTGACAGAAGAACTAAAGTAAAAAGACAGATTGAAAGGACTGAAAGGATTGACAGAAGAACTAAAGTAAAAAGACAGATTGAAAGGACTGAAAGGATTGACAGAAGAACTAAAGTAAAAAGACAGATTGAAAGGATTGACAGAAGAACTAAAGTAAAAAGACAGATTGAAAGGACTGAAAGGATTGACAGAAGAACTGGGTTAGGGTAAAGGCCTACCTGCAGAGACAGCTCTAACTTAGGTGAACCTTTATAAGGGGTTTCTTTCCTGGTGGCAGCGGAAAGCGTACCATATCATCACGACCCAAGGGGGATTCTACATGTCTGCCATTATTTGCCCTTCCACTGATTGGAATTGTGATCGGGAGGATCTGCCCGACCAAATAACGAAGTTCAGACGCGCTGCCATGCATTTTTGATCAGATTGTTGACGGAATGTGGAGTATACGGTAATCTTATTTGGACGTTATTTGCGAGGAAAGTCCATATTTTCAAGAGCTGCGGAATATCAGGAGATACATCTGAAGGCATGCAGTCCCGTGCACTCGCAGGTGGAAATGCACAGGAAAACCAGATAATAAGACAGGAAGGGGGAAATAAACATGGAATTAGATAGTCTAGTAATCCAAGATATTGTAATTGCATGAACCTTTGACATCGCATCTACTTGTTGTTGGATTGTTATTTGTCAAGTATACACTTTTTGAAACTGGAAAACTAAAATGAATGCCAATTGGACTCAAAATAAACATACGAAAAGTGTTTTTAAACACTAACTCTTCTGATTCAAATGTCCATGTTCTCTTTTTGAGTTCGAGATATTTATTTGAAAAAAATAAGTCGACACAATTCATTTACATTGCCACTACAATATAAAAGCAAATAAACATTTTTTATGAGCTACTGTACATTCATAGTCATTTTATTGTCCTTTCAATCACTAATTCTTATGATTTTCATAGCATTTTATGAACTTAGATCCTCTCAACAGCAATAATCATTACTTTCTCCCACATAATACTTCAACTCGGATAAGAGAGCTGTTTTTTACGAGGGAGAAGGGTCTATTTTTAGAATATCATATTTCATCCAAGAGAAAAGCATCTCAAAAGAGTTGCTAACGTTGGAGATAAAATATACTTCCATTTGAGCGAGTAGCAACCGGTCTATATTTAGATGAGAGTAATAGTGTAGCGACTATGGCACGTTGTTTGGGACCTGTGTCGAGTGCATGCGTGGGTATAGCATGTGGATGCATGCGTGCAGGAAGGCGATAGAGAAATAGAGATGTTGCAGCTGCGAGGTCATACGTTTCAGCTCTAAATGTGTGCTGAGCCGTGGTTTGATTCCTTAGACAAGGCATTTCATCTAAAATGTACAGTAGGTCATCTATCAAATTGTTTTTTACACATCAGTTTGTGTCTTGCAAAGGAAAATGAGTCTAAGTATGGGGTGGGGGAAGGGGAAGCACTGGTAGGCAACTGCGACTTTGTTGGTACAAGCTCAAGAGACAGTTAAGTGTGTATACTGGGTGGGGTGTCTTTATCTAAGAAAAATGAATCAACGTTCAACGGTGAGAGGAAAGATGATAGGAAGACGGCACCTGAAGAGAAAATTAGGACAGATCATACGGGGGGGGGGGCATTTAGAAGAAAAATATACAAGAGGGGTAAAGAGGAAAAGCTAAGAGAAATACAGAAAAAAATGAAGCCATAGGAAATGGGAGAGGAAAAGATACCGAGAAAAGAAGGGTCTGTTAATCAAGACTAATCAGCAGTAGATATGAACATAGTATTTTACACTGCTTGAAAACTGTATGGTTCTGTACATTACTCCCCCTCCCGCACCATAGGAAATATATGAGGGCAATGGGCAAAATCACCTTCATTACTACCCAAATTACCCCTAAAATTCCTCTAAAATGCGTGCTTTGTACAGATGAACAGTTAATCATTTTAACCAGAAAAACACCAAAATAAAACAAATTGAATAAAACATATTTGAGACTTATTTACCCCTATAACAAAAGAAAATAAGCTGGACCTTTTAACCAATATCAGAAAAGTTAATCAACAATGTTCTGTTTTAAATTTCTTTAACATCTGGCATGAGTCTAGCTAAAGACTAATCCAAATGCACGGACTAGTTCACCAAATATCGTAAAGGGGTTAAAAGAGCAGTAAACAAGCAGGAAAAAACAAATCGCTTCATCTCCGCATCGTAGGCTGGGAAACAGATACAGCATAAGATAACGGTTGGCTGCTAGAAGATTGGTCATTCCGAACTAACCCACTGATCACTGAAATCTGTGATTCTCATAGGCTTTATACAGGGATGAGCTGGTTTGCAAATGGAATGGGTTAAAGGATGCCATGAAACAGCCTTCTGAGAATGGGTGGATGGTACGCTGTTGATGGTTTCTACCTGATAACACTAAACCATGGCCATCTACAATTCAGACTAGACCTCGTTCTTACTACAATTCAAACTAACACCTCATTCACACAATGAAGTAAATTCACAAGACTGCTGTACTGAACATAATGAAAGTGAAAATCCTTGATTTATTGTTCGAAATAGACATGAAATGAAATACTCCAAAAATCTGCTTTGCCCAATTGATTGTGGGCCCGGCAGCCGCTGTGCAGCGCCAGATCGACGAGGTTCTATCCCTTTAATCGTTTAACTGCCAAACTGGGTAGCAGCAACCCCCGACCTCCCGGTTGTGAGATGGACGCTCTTCCAACTGAGCCAACACACCGGTAATAAGTACTCAATTAAAGAAAAAGACCTTCAAAGTCAGTACTCAAGACCTATCTTTTTCTGGCTACAGTAAGACTTATTGAAAAAAATCAGCACCTTCGAATGTTTTCACAGAAAATGGCAGTATGGCACGATCAAAGTGCCCGTTAACATTAAAGGACAAGTCCACCCCAACAAAAAACTTGATTTGAATAAAAAGAGAAAAATTCAACAAGCATAACACGGAAAATTTCATCAAAATCGGATGTAAAATAAGAAAGTTATGACATTTTAAAGTTTCGCTTCATTTCACAAAACAGTTATATGCACATCTCGGTCGGTATGCAAATGAGGGAAGTGATGACATCACTCACTCACAATTTCTTTTGTATTTTATTATATGAAATATGAAATATTTTGATTTTCTCATCATTGTCATGTGAAATGAAGTTTCATTCCTCCCTGAACACCTGGAATTCCATTATTTTAACATTTTGTGCTTCAGGCAAGGAGGTCCTAATCATCAAATTCGTAAAAATTGAAATATTGTATAATTCAAACAATAAAAAACAAAAGAAATAGTGAGTGAGTGACATCATCGACTCTCTCATTTGAATGTAACTGGCTCGTTCATATAACCATTTTGTTAAAAATAAGCAAAATTTGAAATGTCACAACTTTCTTATTTTACATCCGATTTTGATGAAATTTTCAGCATTGTGCTTGTCTGATTTTTCTCTATTGATTCAAATCAACATTTTTCTGAGGTGGACTTGACCTTTAATATCATCAAAATGTCATCCATATTATCATGGGCTGTAGTCAAGTCAAAATCTGTCATTTAACACTATGCTGAAAGAACTACATCCAGGAATTTTGAAGAATTTTCAACAACTGCACAATCGAAATGCCAATTTTTTTTAAAAACAGGGCACTTTTAATTTGTAAATGAAACAAGTTCTATTTCATCCATGAGCAAGTGTGAACAGAGCCCGGACCTTGGCTATCTGAAATTCAGACCGAGAATCAGATTTGTAAATCAATGTAGATTGTGATCACTTGAGTAAGGGTATTCTGAAGATGCCGGCTATAAACCCACGATGAATTATTAATGTCAGTGATATAGATACCCCTACAACATGCACTGGATTTAGTCTTTGTCTCCAGACCTTGGCCTGAGGCTATTGGGGAAGATCACTTGCAATGATTAACATCCTTCGCAATCACCAATACCACTCCCTTGCCTTGTGTGAAATGAATCAATAAGTACTTTTCTTTTAAAGAACCCCTGAATTAAGTAAGGATTACATATTATTGTGTGTTTATTTTGTTTTCTATTCTAATGGTACTCAAGTTAAAGATAAATTCCAGTATTGGTAACGATCTCAAAATGACTTTTTACAGAATCTAATATAATGACCACCCAAGTGTCTGTTTGTATGAATAAAAAATATGTGCCAAAGGATTCTGGAAGAAATTGTGTAATTGCTGAGAAATAAGCAAAATAATAGCGGATTTTGTCACTTCCGTCGTCGGGTCTTTATTCCAGCAATAATAATAATACAATGTCCCATGTGTGCCTATCTGCGTTGGTGATCTTCAGTGTGAACATTTTTCAGCGTAGATTTCAAGATTTCAGGAAGCCTGGTTTTACAGAATTTCTCATGAAATCAGTGTTTACTGCAACTACTGGAATTTATCTTTAACACATATCAACCTTTGTAGCTACATGTACATAGCATTTAAAATGCCATTTTATGTGGTTGTAAAGAATGTTGAATAAATCTTGTTTAGAGAAAAGTTAGAAAACACACATTCTCTTCATCAGTAGTGAAAACTGTTAGTGTATCAAAATTAGAATTAACCAATTAAAATTAAGAGCCTCTTATGATCTCTTAATCAATTCATGGCAGATAAATGATTTTCACTCTCACACTAGTATTTCAATAACAACATAATTCTACTGGTAACACCATAATATTTATAAGTACAGCATTTTTATTTTTTAGAAAGTTGCGGAATACTCATTGCTATCAATTGCAATTAACTCTACAAGTCAACTATATGATTGGAATCAATCGCAAAAATTTGCCTTACACTAGTTACAGAAATAGATGTGAATTTTATCACAAGTTGAAAGTGATTTGGTTTATATCCAATCTCTCACAGTCCGCAGAAATCTGCCAAAGTCAAAGAGCTCACCAACTACTAATTGCACCAATTTAAAAAGAAAAGATAAAACCTTCTCCAATCCTTGTGTTTTTTTTAAATTATTTTTAACAATACATGCTCACATTATTTTAAAAAGAAGATAAACAACAAGACTGAAATGAAAGGCAATGAATTTAGCCAACAAGATGAAAAATTTTTTTTAATACTTTGGCTTTTTTCAACACAAATTTTGAATGAACAAAACAGGATAAATAGCCCTGACCACAAGAAAATCATTCTATCCCACCATTCTTTCTTACAAGCCCCTGAAATGTGACCCCCCCAAAAAAAAAAAAAAACAATAATCATGAATAAATAAAAATAAATGAATAAATAAATAAAAATAAACAAAAAAAATAAAACTTATGGTTGATACAAATGGGAATCTGGAATATAAACAAAAATAGGAAAGATAGCCATATTCAAAAGGTTTTAATATTCCCAAATCCTGATTCCAGCATCTTACAAGTGTATGTCTTCATCCAGAGACTACCAGAGCATGTATTACATATCAACCCAAGCTCTAGCAGTCTACTACCACAGTGACCCTATCAGCATCTCGGTGTCTAATAATTCAATTACTTGTAAAAACATACATTTAGCCAGGACACTCTAGGTAGTTTGCCTACTGGGTGTCGCCCATCCTTATCAAGAACCAATCGGGGTCCAGTAACACAAAAGGTTAGCGACTGATCGTACGCTTGATTTTTACGATTGAATGTACATTGTAGTCAATGGAATCGATCATAGAAAAATGTTCTACAATCAATCGCTAACCTATTTGTTACGGGCCCCGGTGAGAGCGAGAAAGGGGTATTACGATCAATCCCCAATCAAGCATTAGTAAAAAAAATGGCATAAGTTCTTTGATTGAACACAATTTTCAGGTCTATTTGCATCCCATGCAAGAAACAATCAATCTCAAATCAAGCATACACAGCAAAAACTGTGGTGTTAACCGGTGTACATAGAGGACCACACTGGTTATTTTACACCGTTGTTAAATTGGTGGTGTTAGTTTTACACCTATAGGTGTTATTACAACACCTTTTGTTGTTACATTTACATCTGTTGGTGTTATGTTTAATCTCTAGGGTGTAATTTTAACACCTGAGGGTGTGGTCCTCTATCAACACCAATTGGTGTCAGTTTTAACACCGCAGTTTTTACAGTGTAAGTCACATTAATCAATATGAGTTACTTTCTTAAAATATAAGGAGAGCATTAGCATTTAAGCATGGCTTTAAGTCAAACTTTAGACCTTTGTGAAAGACCCCCTGATCAATCTAGACAGTAAAGACCTTCTTCCTCCGAAGCGATGAAATTTGGAGTCCCTCAAGGCAATTTGCACTCTTAGAGGGAGAGTTGGGTTGGTTTAGCATGCCTGTCAATATACATAGAGCGTCCATGTTGAATTGGTATATTGATCAGATGTAATATGATTTGAAGTAGAGAGATGGGCAAGTCTGTGCTGTTCCACAAAATCACAGCGTAGCCATAACATCCATGATTTTGGTGCTCGACTGATTATACGATTAAATATTGGCGAAGAGAGGATTCGCATTATCAGTGGAGCATTTCACAATTTATATATATATATAAACACGATGAGAGAATACGAAAGATTAATAGTCAAATGATTATTATTCATGGCTCAATAGCTTCAGAAAGAATTGGTCCACATTGGGCTGCACCCAACCCAGGTGAGGTAAATGGGTACATGTAATGAATTTATTCCTTTAATAAAATGCTTGCCACACTAAGGTAAATAATACCGAAGTCCCTTTGGAAGCGCACAGAGTCGTTATTTTCTACAAGACTGCATTTATTATTACCAAATAAAAAGAAAATCAACTGACAAGACATTTCCTGAAACTCCCTATAAAAAATTCCAATAAGATTAAGAAACTGATTAAAACAGGTGATCTTCATGTGAACACAACAAAAGTTGAAGTAAATTTAAAAAATGGAATCCAATGAAAAAGAAGTTTTATGAAACCCTCCCGGTTCCTAAAAAGGAATGATCCAAATGAGGTGAAATTCATGTGAACAGGGCAGGACTTGAAGACAATTAGTCAAATAAAATCTCTGACATTTCTACTTTTTAAATAAAACCCCTTCTGGTTTCCAAACATGACAAAGTTGAAGTAAATTTGTAATAAAAAGTTTGTGACATGCTCCTGGGATTCAAAAGGATTAAACGGGGCAACCTTTGTGTGAACATAGCATGAGTTGAAAAGCAGAGGGCAGGTGCAACCAGGTAGATGAATAATAGAGCAGTGTATCAATACGGGGAATAGACTCCGCTAATAATTCAGACAGCCTGCGTCATATGCCTATACATGGGACTAAAGGACAAATAGTGGGGCACATGTGAGGTATACGGATAGCTTATCGATCTCTTCTACAAAATATGTCAAAAGAATCATCGTCTTTCGGATGCTGGAGATGAGCAAACTGCCGAACGAGATCATTCTGAATGGAAAAAATGGGAAGAATTGATAGAAAGTACATGTAGCTACCAGTATCAAGGTTACCAACTACAAACCAGAATATATGTGTTACTGTATGTTTCCTGTTACAAATGTCCAGTGGAATTTCTTGCACAGAACATCTGCATAATGGTAAATAGGTCTATGTAGTAAAAGGAATACAACTAAAACAAAAGGCTTTAGCCTTAAGGCAGTGCATGCAAAGTTTGTGTAGTCAAGCTGCATCATACGCATGGCAGAGTAACGGCCAGTGAGCGCTTCCACTCTTCCCGGAAGTCAGGAAATTCCGGGAAGTTTCGCTATTTTCCGGGATAATATCAGGAAGTGAGAAATTTGGGGAAGTTTTCCAGGAAGTCATAATTTCTGGGAATTATATTATTGTCTGAATATTACGTCAAATCTTTCGCAAAATCAGATCTTTGTAATACAAATGTCAAAATGATTTGCTTGCTCCCTTCGCTCGCTCTCAACTCTTCATAAATTTTGCCCGATACGTCATATTTCACCCCCTCAAACTTTTGGCTCATTACGGCAATGGGCCTTTTTTGTGCATAGAAGAAAAATCCTATGGAAGACTGGAGAATATTTGTAAAATTCTGGGATATTTTGTAAAATTCCAGGAATGTTCAGACTTCAGAGTAAATTTCAGGAAGTTTCGTTTTGAAAAGTGGAAGCACGGATAATAGCAAAGATATACATGTAGCTGCAGCCCCCGTTTAAACTATAAGCTGGGGTTCTTCATGAAGTTGCTATAAAATGCTTTAAAAAAGAGGAATTTAGTACTCACTTTGTGGTTGCATCGCTTTCATTTCCTATAAAAGTAATCAACTGGGATTCCCATCAGCAATCTAATTCATGTAATTACTGCCAGACCAATTTTAAATACCCATAACCATTAATTCTCTCTGCCCATAATCTCTACATTCTTGTTTTCAAATATGGCTTCACTCAAACAAATCTGAATAATAACATATCATTTCTAAATGGGTATCAGCTCATATAAAACTGAAAAGAATTCAATAGAAGGGAGGAGAGGAAGAAAAGGGA
This sequence comes from Lytechinus variegatus, assembly GCF_018143015.1. Taxonomy (NCBI): domain Eukaryota; kingdom Metazoa; phylum Echinodermata; class Echinoidea; order Temnopleuroida; family Toxopneustidae; genus Lytechinus; species Lytechinus variegatus. The sequence goes on along the minus strand of NC_054758.1, from coordinate 3,546,105 downwards.
AAGGGGAAAAGGAAGAAGGCATTAACTGACATCGCCGACTAATCTGTTTCTGTTTGTTTCTGTTTGTGGTAACTCGCGTAGGAACTCGGCAGGACAGCATTTTGCTGGTAAACGCCAAGCTGGTATGTAACCAATTACCAATGAAACATTTACGTCGAGGTAAAGTGGAGACAACGGCAGTGTTGGGATTCGAACTCACAACCTTGCGATTATGAGTCCAATGCTCTAACCACTGGACAACACAATCCTTTTATTGTCTCTATACATCCTACATGTGAGACAACATAACTTCTCTATGTATGGGACTACACTATGCACATTGCATACACACAAGGCTAAACTCTCTATAAATCTACTGAAGATATTAACACATTATTGAGCAGTAATATTCAAATTTGACACTTTTGCTTGCAAATGAGACTTAAAAACTCAATTCCTGGACTGAGTTCATTCTGAATTCTAGGTTGACAAGCAAAAGGCCATCAAAAACTTGAAAGCAATGATGTAGAAAAAGTGGTGCTTAATTAATTTCATACTTCGCAAATTTCAACTGTTTGAAGACAATTTAATTTAATACATGATTAAATGAGAGACTGGCATTTTAGTAGCTAGATTACTGTTTTTTTATTTGAGACTTTGTTTTTCAAATCTATAGAATATAACCGAACAAACAGTGTTCTAATGAGCTGCTTTTCTAAAAACTGTGTTCACACTTTGACAAGAATGTTGTCCCATTCTTTTCATTCTCCTTAAACATAATCAAGTGACCCCATAATCTGACACCAATCTTTCGATGTCATCCTGCATATATGAACATGTATGTGTTGAATTCTCATTTTAATACATTGGCATACTTGCACATGCCCACTCGAAATATATATTTTCTTTGTGTGGTCCCACATACTAAGATTAATGTCATGTGTCATCTATCTTATGCAGCTTTACAACAAAGACATGTTTGACAAAGGATTAGAAATGAGGAAGTGGATGATGACAGATGCAAGTGAATTATTTATCTAACTTATTTGCCTCATTGACAGGTTTTTGGCAATCCACCTTCTACGGAGAAAGGAGGTACAGATAACACCGAGGTCTGCATTTTTATTTGAAAGGAAAAGCATACTACCACTAACCAAATATACAATCAATGTTTCAGAAATACTAAATTTAGCTGACTAGACTAAATTCAATTAATGTGTCATGCCTTTTTGATTTTTCTTCTTTTTTAAAAGTATATTCTGTGTATCATTGAGATCACTATCAGGTAGATTAGCAAGCAAGCTTTGAATGTTAATGCTCGTATAATAATTCATTAAATATTACCTTGGCATATGTCACTAAAAATGTGGATTTTCATTCTCTGAAATTCACATGTCCATCTTTTTACACACTATAAATAAAGATCAGAAAACTTTAAGAGTTATTTTTCAGTTCATGAACTTTGTGAATGAGTCTCCCTGTCCTTTACTAGAGAGGAAATGTGTTTTATTCAACGTGAAATGAATAGCGAATCTTCGCCGTCCCATCACGCATGAATCGTTAAGAGGACAATCGGCCGATTCTTCCAGAAAATGAGAGCCTCCCAGAAATACTCTCGATGTAAATGCCAAATTAATGATTGCCTGCAAGGAAATGTTTCATTTGGCCCAGTCGGGGAAATAGCATATTCTATTGCATCTATTGGCCCAGTGAGGGAAACAACATGTATTGGCCCAGTCAGGGAAATAGCATTTTCTATTGCATTCGCTCTTGGTTATTAGTCTTGAGAGCTCATCTATTCCCAATTCTTTTCAGTCCACTCTTCCTTTCTCTGCATCTCAACCCAGGTCATACAGTTAATCTAGTCCCTAATCACATTCCTCTTGGAGTGAAACTAGTGACCAATCCATTTGGGAGTGAACTATAAATCTTTCTAGAGTACATTTCGACTATTTTTTAGTGTATTGCATTTATAGAGTATTAAGCATGCTTAAACATGCTTCACTAGTACAAAGATATAAAATAGTGATTTAAAGGACCTCAATCGCTCTTTTACTCTCTCTTTAATTAGTGAAAATTATCATCCATATTAAAGGGAAGAATGGATAACAATCTAAAAAAGGATTGGTCAAAATAACCGTTACGTTTGTGAATATGTGTCCAATCAACAAACATGCTAAAAATCAACCGTTGTATTGGTAAGAAACTATCGATTACATTTATCATCATATGCACTCACTTTTATAAACCAGATGCACAATCAATTCTGATAAATGGGACCTGTAACGAGAGAGGCATTCTGTCTTCTCCTGTATCTTACAAGGATGTTAACTCTATTTTATGGCAAGGCTTGACATTAGCGGTGGCCCGGTGGCCCGGGGCACCAAAAATTCATCTCGGGCAACCATTATTGAAAAAATGTTAAGTTCTGGTGGCCCGAATCGGGCAACCAATAATTTTCAAAGTAGCGCAATTTTTCTCCCGATTTTGCATGCATTTATCAACCTTCTACAGTTAAAATTGCAAGCTAATTCGTCATGCGCCTTTTTTGTTAATCTACACACAAATACACACACACAAAGATTGCAGTCATGACAGTATGTAGGCCTACCGCTAGCATACAGTAAACTACTATTCAGCCGGCCGCGCCGGCTGTCTGGCTGAGCTTTGCATGCATGAAACCAATGCAGCTAGCTGTGCACGAGCAGACTATTCAGACCCAGGGAGCTGCGATACGAAATGTTACTGCTAAGAAATCTTCCCCAGAACTTTGGAAATCTACGTCAAAGTCACATTTAACACCAATGAAATGCCCTACTACAGTCCATATTACTGAAACCTGATTAATTGCAAGCATTAAAAGGAGGAATTATGACCTCTCTTTTGACTCAAAAAGACCGATTTCCAAATGCATTAATACACATAAAACACATAGGTGAGTACATCACAGTCCCATATGTGCATTTGTATGTATGTTGATATTTGGTTTATTTCGAAGCTGTTTATCTTTGAGCCAAAAATACATAGGCCGCTCTTTCTTTCTTGTTTACAAATGACTTCTTAAACCACTCTTAAGGAAGTAAATACTTTGGGAAGGCATTTCATTGATATGACATGTGATTTTTTTCCATCATTTTGTCAAATATAGGGAAGGAATTTTCTCACTGTTTTTTCCAGATAACTTTTGCCATTTTATTTTTTTCTTTCATTTTTTTTTCAGTGATTAAACCATTTATACCCCTTCCCATTGAAAATACCTGATTAAAGAACATGTTTCTACTGAATAATAATAATTTTCCCCATTTTTTGATAATTTTGTTTTATTATTTTTCTTAAATTTTCTTTTGTATTTTCTCAAATTTTTTTTATGACCTGTTCTTTGTTTTTTCTTTCTTCATTTTTTCTTTTGTTTTATTTCACTTACCGTATTCATTTTTACAATTTTTGTTTTCTTTTTTCAATATACTATTCTAAAAATTATTTTTGTTTATTTCCCCCTTTTACACATTGTTCTAATTCTGCAGCATGTGATTTTCTCCTGCTATAATATGCTGGAAAAGAGAAAATAAACTGGATTTGGGGCCTGCATAATCTAGGTTTTACAATCAAAAAGGAAGAAAGGAAAAATCATTGTTTTGTAAATCTATCTGAGTTTGATACATGTATGTGCACTATTTATTTACTTTACCATTATGAGTATGTGTCTATACGGAGATTAAAAATCTACACAACCTGGGAACAATACAATTCTTTTATTCTCTTTCAATCATTTCATATTTACAATGATAGAACAATATATATATTACCACAAAATAAGCAAAGTAAAATAACAGCAAGCACGATTTACATACACGATGTACAAAGAATAGTGGTACGTGTTAGTGATTGCAGAATATTTCAGTTTGTTTTATTCATTTTTAATTAATGTTTTTCTTTATATTTTTCGGGCCACCAAACCTTATTAGTGGGCCACCAAAAAAAATTATTTGAAGGTTTTGGTGGCCCGAACGGGCCACCACCAAAAAAAGTTAATGTGGAGCCTTGTTTTATGGTCATACAAAAATGGAAAATAATCTATAATGGATGCTTCAATTAGCACACAAAAGAACGTTCTGTTTATGGCCATAGAATAAAAAGTGTTAATGCATAATTTTGTCTCGAATTCACTTATCTGATCAAGAAAGTGCTTCACAAAGATATTAATTGAAGACCAAACTACATTATATGTCAAAAATATTACATAGATAGTTTAGTCTTCAATTCAGATCTCTGATCACAAAAGCGCTTCACAAAGGCTTGACCTGACTACCTTTCAATCTCACCTTGAGATTGAAATGGGCTTGAAACCCATTGATTAAACCATCTGACTGACTATGATCTTTACTTGCAAGGGTCAAGTTCTCAAGTCAGGAAGAGAATTTCCGTCTTTTTTTATAGCTCTATAGGTGCACTCAGCTGGTGGTTAATCAGAGTGAAAATGGCCAGGTAAAATAGCCAAGCTTGAGAAGCTTGATAGCACAGCTAGTCATGTGAGTGATACACAGCCTTAAATCCAGTCTCAATAACATTTCATAGCAAAAAATTGGACCAGCAGAGAAGTTTATTTACTGCAATCCCTCTGAGAGTTTAGCCTCTCACAAATTGGACAAAATTGGGATAAGTATACAAGGAACTCTTTTTCCTTTCTAATCACAGCCCGAAATCATCCCATTAAATCAAATCATAATCATATGAAAGCAGAATTATTATCATTTTAAACTAAAGAAGAAAAAGAAGAGTGGCTGAAAGGCAGACTACTCATTCTGTTAATTGAGAGCAATTTCCCGGCATCACACCGGTGTGAAATCGTCTCAAAAGAGTGCGTTGCCATGGGTGACCAGTTCATGCGAACCTGGAGCTTCTTAATTACTCATGTGAGCACCTTCGCTGAAATCCAATAACTGAACTAATTTCTGCCCTATCCCCCGCTATCCCGTAGACAGGGACGCCGACCGTGTAAAGATACCCATCCACAAATTCGTCCCAATTTATCCACCCTTCCGAATATCTTCGGTAATCAAGGAAACCATACACGGGTATTTAACTCTCTGATTCCCCTGGCGATGTCACGCGACCCTCTTCATGATATAGACAATAAACCTACATATTACTCCATGATGAATTTTTCCAACATGAAAAAAGAAAATCTTCTATTTTTCAGATCAATAATACCGATATCCTATTTGAATTTTACAGAGCAATATCCATTCACTGTAGAATATGGGTGCACAATCAGTTTAAGTTAAGAATGTTGGTGAATAAAAAGAGTAAATTATAAGGTAAAAGATTGTTTCTAGGGGGGAGGGGGGGAGTTATCAGTGTCAATATATTATTTTTTTGGGGGAGGTCTAATTGTCTCTCTAGCTATAGATGAAATGGTAACTGAATTTTATTAGACCAAGTGGTCACTAGACCTTCTGGCGACTTGACCAATTCAGTTAGACCAAGCATGTATAAACTCTTACCTTTGCCTGATATATTGCGATACTATTCTGTGCCCTGTCACATAAAGCATAGTGATTGATCATTGGGCTGAATTCTATGATCGATTGCATTATTATTGTGTATGATCGGTTGCAAAAATCAGCTGCACGATCAATTGCTAATCTTTGTTAGGGGCCCGGTTATGGTGATCATAATGACTCATTTCCAATCATTTTCTTTCTCACTATGAGTGCAGACCCGTGAGAAAGAGAGACCTGCTGGTCCTTGATTAATCACATCCTCATGAGGTAGCCGAGCGCTGCCGTGTTGGGCAAGGCTCTGCTTTTCTCACCCCAGCAATATACGGTCAGTACAGAGGACAGAGGGAAAGGGGGGAGGATGGGAGGAAGAGAAGGGGAGAGAACTGAGAGGAAGGATGAGGGGGAAGAGAGATTGAGATAGATAAAAAGATTAATCACATCCTCATGAGGTAGCCGAGCGCGCCGTGTTGGGCAAGGCTCTGCTTTTCTCACCCCGACAACATATGGTCAGTAAAGAGAAAAGAAAGGTCCTCTGTTGTTAGGGAGAGGAAGAGAAGTGGGAAGAAAAATGAGAGGAAGGAGCGGGAGAGAGACTGAGAAAGATAAATGATTTATCACATTCTCATGAGGTAGCCGAGCGCTGCCGTGTCGGGCAAGGCTCTGCTTTTCTCACCCCAGCAATATATGGTCAGTATACGGAGGATGGAGAGAAACGATGACAAGAGAGAGAGATGAGGAGGAAGAGATGGGAGAGGAGAGAGGGGGAGAGAGAGCTGAAGAGGAAGGGGACGGGATAGAGAGATTAAAAGAGGAAGAAAGGAGAGATTGAGATGGACTGACAAGGAGAAAGGAAAATTACAAAAGAGTGGATAGCTGGGCGATGACAAGAGTCAGAAACTAGTACACCATGACACTTTATATAGAAGTTGGAGAAGAAAGATGGGGAAAGGGAGAGGGGGAAGAGAAAGAAGAAAAAAAAGTGAAAGAAATGAAGTGAAATGTGCACAGAAAGACAATTGGCAGAAACACATTACAAAGCAGTACAGACTAGACGAGGCTGGAGGGGGGGGGGGGCTGTCACTTTGAAAAGGCCATGTGAATAACAAATGACTATAACATGGAGTGAACACCCGGAAAAAGAGGGCATTTTTGAGTGAGCAGTCAGCCAGAACCTAAGGGATGGCAGCATATCAGATGAGACCCCTCCAGCAAGCTATTCACAAGAAAACTCATCAATACTTCACGAAGTAGGATCTCATGATCATATTAAAGCTACACTACTAAATTTTGGGATTAAAACAATAAAAAATAGAAATAAGTCCCATTTGATGAATGAATTCAGAGGCAATATCACACATCGAACACAACCAGGTGGTATTTTTAAAAACAAAATTGAATTAGTTTTGTGAATATTTCAATGAGGCATTTCCTTTTCTGCAATTAAATTGTGGATTTTCAACCACTTAAAGCTAATTTGTGAATCTAAAAAAATATTTAAGAAATGTATTAAGATCTTTTTTTCTTACTGGGTTACTCCATGGTATAGTTTTCAAATTATATACAGACACTTGGGGGTATTCTTTAAATCTTGAATGTAGAAAAATAATTAGTTATCTTACTTTATCAATCTTCATGAATTCCTATTTCATCTTTGACATGTATTTTTTGAAAAAATAAAACGCTCATTTAATCTTCCGTCAAATGAATTCAAACCCGAGCGACTCAAATCAAAATCAACACAATTTCAACGTTATCACAACTACAGGCCATAGTGTAGATTAAACAGTGAAGGTATAGGATAATAAGACCCTCCTCATTTTCTTTCAATAACATTGCCTCAAGATATGAATGAATCACTCAACATCAGGAAATATTCCACTTCATTTTCTGTTCTATTCATATTAGGGTCAATCCACGTCAAATCAACCAATTTTCAGACAATTTGTCACCCGACCCTCTTCGATTTTCTTTAAACTCGCACCAAATGTTGCCCCAAGTGTCTGACGGAAAAATCTGAAATATTTTGCCCCAAGGTCAAATGGTTGCTAAGATACGGCCTCCCATAGCAACCAATGCGCACACAACAAAATTATTTTAAATAAAATTGCCTATTTTTGATTGACTACTGCAGCAAAGTTTGTTTGATTACAGTCTTCATTTTAAGTAAATTGGAAGAACTTTTTGGTCTAAACATGCAGAGTATACTGTTGCGCGGACCTGTCAACCGGATTTCGCACACGAGGTCACCGAAAATGGCGTTAAGCATCCGTGTCAATGATTTCAGAAGCATGTTTGGAGGCTCATAAATCCAAAACTAAATTAGCTTAGAACCAAATATTATGCACATTTATGGACTTTAAGATGCTCAACAGAATTACAAAAAATTGACCCAAGAGTATGTGTCGTTTTCCTGTAGGGCGCCCTCAAAGTTGGATTTTTTTCAAAAGATGCCAAGTTCAAGGTCACAGATCACCTCCCGTCCCATCGAGGAGGGGGACCAATTTCTGTGTTTTGATAGACATTTACCCATATTTTCAAGTGTTACTTGAGAAATTTTGCTACCGGAATGTTAAGGGGCTGATTGACGCATTCCAAAATGGTCGTAAACACCCTAAAATTGATGTTAATGTCACATACATGCTTTTCAACACTTTTCAAATTGTGATATCTCAAAGATGAAGAGCCCAAAGACATTGATCTCTTCTGTGATGATAGTCTGTAATTAGTATTCAAAGGATATATCTTCAAAAATAGTTTTTATTGTTGGTAATGACCTTGAAAACACACCTAAAAATCAATAAAAACAGTAAATTGGCTAATTTTCCAGAATCAAATGGCATTCAAATGGTGTTTACATTGACTTTCAAATGGGTGTCATTTCAATACAAAGGGTGAGCTTAAGCCAAAACTTGGAAGACATGTTCAACTTTTGGTCTACTTTAAGCAACATAAAATATTTGAACTCAAAACCATATCATTTGACCTTGAAATTATTCCAAATATAGCTATTTGTTGCTTCATAAGTAGCATATTCAAATCGCATGTGTACATTGTACTTTGCAACACATTTCAAAATGGATTTTCTCATAGAGAGAATACCTGATTAGGCTGATATTTGCAGTATAAGTAGTCTGTAATGGGTTCTTGGAGGATCTACAGATTAAGTACCTATTCTCTCATGACAATGACCTTGAAAATACAGCTGAAAATCATGAAAATCAATAAATCATACAATTTTCATTAATAATTAAGTGTTTTTATCCACTTTTGATTGTGTGTTATTCCATCTTAGATTGTGAGTCCATGCTGATAATTACAAATCATGTTCCACTTTTGGTCTACTTTAAGCTAAATGAAATATTTGAACTCAAAACCATATCATTTGACCTTGAAATTATTCCAAATATAGCTATTTGTTGCTTTATAAGTAGCATATTCAAATCGCGCGTGTACATTGTACTTTGCAACACATTTCAAAATGGATTTTCTCATAGAGAGAATACCTGATCAGGCTGATATTTGCAGTATTAGTAGTCGGTAATGAGTTCTTGGAGGATCTACAGATTAAGTACCTATTCTCTCATGACAATGACCTTGAAAATACAGCTGATAATCATGAAAATCAATAAATCATACAATTTTCATTAGTAATCAAGTGTTTTTAACCCACTCATGTCTTGATAGAATAGTTACCTTAACTGTAGATTTTCCAAGTACTCATTACAGACTACTAATACTGCATATATCAGCCTGATCATGAATTCTCTCTATGAGAAAATCCATTTTGAAATGTGTTGCAAAGTACAATGTACACACACGATTTGAATACGGTATGCTACTTATAAAGCAACAAATAGCTATATTTGGAATAATTTCAAGGTCAAATGATATGGTTTTGAGTTCAAATATTTTATGTAGCTTAAAGTAGACCAAAAGTGGAACATGATTTGCAATTATCAGCATGAACTCACAATCTACATGTAAGATGGAATAACACACGATTAAAAGTGGATAAAAACACTTGATTATTAATGAAAATTGTATGATTTATTGATTTTTATGATTTTCAGCTGTATTTTCAAGGTCATTGTCATGAGAGAATAGGTACTTAATCTATAGATCCTCCAAGAACCCATTACAGACTACTTATACTGCAAATATCAGCCTGATCAGGTATTCTCTCTATGAGAAAATCCATTTTGAAATGTGTTGCAAAGTACAATGTACACATGCGATTTGAATATGCTACTTATGAAGCAACAAATAGCTATGTTTGGAATAATTTCAAGGTCAAATGATATGGTTTTGAGTTCAAATATTTTATGTTGCTCAAAGTAGACCAAAAGTTGAACATGTCTTCCAAGTTTTAGCTTAAGCTCACCCTTTGTCTTGAAATGACACCCATTTGAAAGTCAATGTAAACACCATTTGAATGCCATTTGATTCTGGAAAATTAGCCAATTTACTGTTTTTATTGATTTTTAGGTGTGGTTTTCAAGGTCATTACCAACAATAAAAACTATTTTTGAAGATATATCCTTTGAATACTAATTACAGACTATCATCACAGAGAGGATCAATGTCTTTGGGCTCTTCAACTTTGAGTTATCACAATTTGAAAAGTGTTGAAAAGCATGTATGTGTTATTAACATCAATTTTAGGGTATTTACGACCATTTTGGAATGCGCAAATCAGCCCCTAAACATTCCGGTAGCAAAATTTCTCAAGTAACACTTGAAAATATGGGTAAATGTCTATCAAAACACAGAAATTGGTCCCCCTCCTCGATGGGACGGGAGGTGATCTGTGACCTTGAACTTGGCATCTTTTGAAAAAAATCCAACTTTGAGGGCGCCCTACAGGAAAACGACACATACTCTTGGGTCAATTTTTTGTAATTCTGTTGAGCATCTTAAAGTCCATAAATGTGCATAATACTTGGTTCTAAGCTAATTTAGTTTTGGATTTATGAGCCTCCAAACATGCTTCTGAAATCATTGACACGGATGCTTAACGCCATTTTCGGTGACCTCGTGTGCGAAATCCGGTTGACAGGTCCGCGCTACAGTATACTCTGCATGTTTAGACCAAAAAGTTCTTCCAATTTACTTAAAATGAAGACTGTAATCAATCAAACTTTGCTGCAGTAGTCAATCAAAAATAGGCAATTTTATTTAAAATAATTTTGTTGTGTGCGCATTGGTTGCTATGGGAGGCCATATCTTAGCAACCATTTGACCTTGGGACAAAATATTTCAGATTTTTCTGTCAGACACTTGGGGCAACATTTGGTGCGAGTTTAAAGAAAATCGAAGAGGGTCGGGTGACAAGCATTGGTTGATTTGACATGGATTGACCCATTAAGAAACCAATTTTTTGTATGGCAAAATGCCTTTTGAACTCATGTAACTGTTTCAGCCAAACATTTTCCAAGAATACACCCTGAAATGTCAAACATAGCCTTTGGAAATGTGAATCCCCATAAATTGGGAGTGAGTTCAATAAGCAAAATTTGGTACTACTTACAGAAACAGGAAAACAGAGCCATTAATATAATTTTCCCCTGCTATAGGCCCATTTGATGATATTCCTCCTTAGAAAACTGAAGATCAAAACAAGCTCAAATAGAACTCATTCATAAATAAATCAAATAATTATGATTTTTACTATTAGACTGAAGCCCCTGTAAATATTGTTTGATACCACATCAGACTAAAAAAGCATCACATCCAACAAAACATCAAGTCAATATTGATCCATCACTTAACATTATAACACTATAAAATATCAAGCACTTGACCCAGATAAACTTGGAAATTATTACCCTCACAAACCATTCAAAAGAAAGTTTATGACTGAAGAATAAACTGTTGAATAAACGGTTGCTGTTAAACACCGTTCTCACTACCGTCCTTAAACTAAAAATAGTGGAAACTAGTTTAATGGAAGAATAAACGGTTGAATAAACAGTTGCTGTTAGAAACCTTTCTCACTACCGTCCTTAAACTAGTTTACGTTTAATGTAACAGTCGAAGAGGGAGGGGGGGGGGCTGGAGGGGATGGGGTCACAACGATAAGACTCGAGTTGCTGAGTTGTGTACGTTACAATAGCCATGTCCGCATCGGTCAGATCATGCCAAGAGGACATGAACTACTGCTTATTAATCAGTAAGTTTGCGCATTGCATATCACATACGCGTCATCATGTGACAATCTTTGTGAAACACCCTCCCCATCCGGTCTTTGGATTATTGATTGTTCATTTTACAGAAGGTAATTGGAAGTTCATCTTGGTAGGCCCAGGTCTTCAGGTTGCTACCAAAAGGAGCAGTATTAGCAACAAGAAAACAAGTTCATGAACAATCCTCCTTCATAAAAATTCAAGTCCGAGCCTCTTGATCAGTATCGATCATTTTACACAAGAAAATTGGAAGTTGGGATTCTTTGGAGATCCCATGGGTGTCTAATTTACCCTTCTCGCTTTTGACCCTTCAAAGGAGTCGACCCCTAGACTTGACCCCCTGACTCTAAACTTGACCCGCCACACACCATCCAATAACCAAGGGGCTTTACAGTGCAATTGGAAGGATTCCCTAAGGTGAAGCGGAGAGATATTGGATCTCTCAACGATCTGCTAAACAGACTCAATAGGCGGTTTCCAACCGCCTCGATCACAAGAATCCCTGTTAAATTACGAGTAACTTTTTAAGGCTAAAAAATACCCGTTAATTATTCCTGCATTCACACCGCCCGAAACACATCCTTCGGGATAAGTTCCCGAAGTTACGAGCATGCGCAGTGTGGTCTGATAAGCAGGCAAGGCGGGAGATTCAAAATCTCTAGCCCAGCAGCCACCCACGCCGCCGCGCCCAACGACACGCTGGGATAAAAGTTCCCGTAATTTGCTTTCACATCGCCAAAATACCTGCGACCTTGGAAAAATCCCCACGAAAGTTCTCGTAATTTCGCCAAGTACCTACTATTTAGCGGGTATTTTCTTTTGGGGAGATTACGCGTAGTTTGCTTTCACATTACCAAAATACCTGGTATTTTCTGATCGGGGTAAATTTCCCGATCAGAGAATACCTGGAACTGGCGAACTTCGAGGCGGTCTGAAACCACCTAATGTGATAGGTACAAGCCACAGAGGCAGGCTACAGTCGCTTGAGATATCACCATTACAAAGGAAAAAGGGAATTACCTCCACGTGAACTCCAAGTGCAAAGAAGCAAATGCCTTTATTGCACCAGTCCGACAAATCTCTCACCTAACTCACAATGCCCCCTCCACATTTGTTTGTTTTTGTTTATCTTGATATTCTACATCAAACTCTATATTCAACACAATAATCACTCGGATGGACAAATGAAAAGACTCTGAAAACTGATTCTTATGAGAAAAAGTCGTTTGAATGCCTTTTGTACAGTAATTCTTTTGAGATTCCTTGACAAATGACTTGCTGACACTAGATCCTCTATGATTGATAGAATTGAATTAAAAGAAAAGGTGTGCACAGGTGCACAATGGTATCATGTTCTTATCATTTCCATCCCTCATCCAACTTCCTCCCTCCCCTCTCAATCACCCTTCCTTATCTCACCATCCTTTCCCTCAAAGACCCTCAATTCTCTCTCCTTACTTCTTAGACATCTTCCAAGTTCCATTCTCCTCTTTATTTCTGCATATTGACACCACTTTCCCCATCTTACCTCTCCCCATCTCCAGTGAAATCTCTTTCTCCATATCCATCTGTTGTATCACACCTCATCCCCATCTTTCATCTCCTTCTTCTCACCTTACTCCTCCCTTAATTTTCATCACTGCTTTAATACACATTCCATGACCATCTCCTAATCTCACCCCCCCCCCAAAAGAAAATACTAGCCACTTCTCTCTTTGACACTTTTTCTTCTCTATATTCATCTGTTTTTTCTCCTCTTTCTTCATCTTCTCTCCTCTCACCCATCCCACCTCTCTCTCCTTCCTCTTGTTTCAACATCTTTTTCCCTATTCCCTGTTTCCTCAGTTTTTGTTATATCCCTAATTCTACCCCCTTTCAATTTCATCTCCTGACAGCCCCCCCCCCCCCCCCCCCCCCCCGCTCATCTCTATCCCATTATCTTCCCTTATACAAAAAAAGTACCACACACCTATATAAGATGCCGTATATCGCCTAATGAGCAAACACGCATCTATCCTCATACATTTAACAGGATCGACTGGAAGCTTTTGGAGCAAATCAAATAGATTATACCCTAAGCACAGGAAATCGTCTAATCATTTCTCTCGCTTGGAATTTGAGGAAGTTATTAAGGTCACGTGAGAAGTTCAGCAAAAGTGTGCTAAGTATCGGGAAGTGAGAAAAATGACAAGTCATATTTGGTAATTATCGTGTGCGAATTATCATCAGGCCAATATTCCAATAACAAACTTTCATGAAGAAGAGATACAGTATAACGCACAATATCCTAACATAACTTGGATTAACAAAGAATTAACCCCTAATACCATCCTAAGATGCTCTTGTAACGACTGAAAGGGTAAGGGTGGATTTGGCAAACCTCCTTCCCTCCTTCATTCCAGTCTTTTCGTTTGATATAATTCCAAAAGATAGAGGAATCAGAGGAAGATTTTGAAATGGAAGGAGGAAGAAACGGAAGTGGATGGGAAGGAAGGTTGATGGAGGAAAAGAAGAGATGGAGGAGGAGGAAGAGGGGGAAATGGAGGAGGAAGAGGAGGAGGAAGAGGAGGAGGAGGAAGAGGAGGAGGAGGAAGAGGAGAAGGAGGAAGAGGAGGAAGAGGAGGAGAGGAGGAAGAGGAGAAGGAGAGGAGGAAGAGGAGGAGAAGGAGGAAGAGGAGGAGGAAGAGGAGGAAGAGAGGAGGAAGAGGAGGAGGAAGAGGAGAAGGAGGAAGAGGAGGAGGAAGAGGAGGAGAGGAGGAAGAGGAGGAGCATGATTAAAGGGGAAGGGGGGGGGGGAAATGGGGCAAAAGGGAGGTTGTAGCAAGAGGGGGGTGGGAATATAAGGAAGGAAGATGAGGATAAGGGGAATGGGAGGACGGTGGGGGGGTAGGAGACGAGGGCAAGGGTAGGGGAGAAGGGGATTGAGGAGCATGATTACAAGGGGGAAGAGAGGAAGGAGGAGGGAGACGGGAATGGGAGAATGGGAGGAGTCAAAGCAGGAGGGGGAGAATGAGAATATGAGGAAGGGAAGATGAGGAAAAGGAGGATGTGGGTAGGGGAGAAGAGAATGGATGAACAAGAGGAAAGGGGGAGGGTGGGTTACAGGAGGATGAAAGAGTAGGAGGAGGGAGGAGGAGGATAGATAATGGCCTAGATACCAGGCTAGCATCCCAGATGCGGGTGAATTCCAGAAGCCGATAAGACCCCAAGAATCTAAGATGCATCCCACAGACAAGACGAAAGAAGAAATTGGAGTCGGAACCCATCCAACCGACAAAAAGATCCCGGAAAGGAATTTGCACTTTTGGAAAATGCAATTAGACAAGAGACGGAGACTTACTGTCAACTCCAGCAAGCAAATTTGTATCTTGGAAGAAACAAATGTTTAACAAGCAGCGTAAGGACTTCATGTTGATGATGGGGGTCAGGTTTAAGGGTCAAACTTAATGGGATGTTAGGTATCTATCCAATTAAAAGATAAGGAGACTGAGATCTATGTAAAGCACATACCGATCATTTATTTATTGAGACATCTTCTTAGGAGCTAAGAGACTCATCCTCTAAAGGTTGAAAGCACATAAAGAGGATTAGAAAGTTTAGAAGTTGGGTCACAGGAAGGACAAAAGAATTGGGTGTACCATAAAAAATACAATTTCATAAAGTAATATCAGCTTGACAAGGTCCAATCTAATGGTGACTTTCACCCCCCCCCAAAAAAAAAAAATTACATGAAATAGGAGACTGAGCTTAAAATTTCCCACAAATCAAATAGGCAATTACTTATTCATCAACAAATGTGTGATTGGGCACTTGGCTTCATGGCTTCATGTTTGTTCTTTTTTAAAAAAAACTGTTTATATCTTGATGCAAACTTGTATGTTTTTTCACATGGTTGTTATATTATAAGCTACATAAATTCCCACACCCCAGCTGAATTGCTTTGCCAACGCAACGCTATTTCCAGCACAAAACTTTGAAAAAAAAGGTCGAACCTGACTCTGAAACTATGCCACTCCAAATCCAAAAATGACAGCATGAATTCCTGTTATCCCCAAATATATTTACTTGTTGTCTGACATGGGTTCAATAAATGTCAGAGCAATGCCAGGTTCAAATGCTATTCCATAACTGCCCCCTCTGACCTTTGACCTCAAACCCAGCATGTGAGAAAGTTTTGGCACAGTTCATTTCACAGCAGTCAGATTTATGTCCCATCAAATAGCCTCACATAAAATCCCCTGAGATTACAATTTCATCATTACCTCTATAATTCTCCAAAACCAAATGAAAACAAAAGAATATTTAGCTCACTGAAACTGGTGAAGTACTACAACACAAGATAAACAAGGCGTCATTCATTTTATAACAGAAAGAGCATGATGGATTAAACTTTTAACAAAAAACAACTCGAATGTGCTTGAATGAGACTATAGATCATCATATACATAAATAATACATCTCATCTCTGAAATGGCATGTTTGAAACAGCAGGTGCATTTTTTAGAACCTGAGAATAGACTGGAGGCTAATGAGAAGGTCTTTATGACGCTGATATTAAATAATGAAAAGGTCACATGTGTTTGGGATTATGATCTGTACCAGGTTTAATTGCATTTTACACTCTCTAAACCCATGGCTTCTCCAATCAGAGGTACTTTAGCAGTTGAGAGCTTGAATACTCCTATTACACACAGATCATGCATGAAATGTGAGCAGAAATTTTTTGAAAATATTATCAAATCCATATCTCATTTCCAATACAAGTCATATGCAGCACCATTTCTAGCTAAATAGCATTTTAACTAGTTATGTTTCATTTAGGCCTACACAGATCTCTCATTTGGTAATTGTGTGACCACTACCATCATTGGCAAATTGGCACCATTTCTTTAGAGAATTTTAAGGCTCATTTATTTCTTTAAGGTCATATCAAATCGGGCTGGAGCATACTACGCAATTCACAGAGACATGAGCTATCAAACTTTCAAAGTATTTCATCCAAAATAAAATGGAAAGAAAACCATTTGTTTTGAAGTAAAATTCCTAATAACATTCATTTCTGCATGTAGAGCAGTTCAAGAGACTGATGCAACAAGAAGTGCAAAATCACCAAGATTCCTGGATGCCATGTGAAGGGAGGTAGACCCCAGACCCTGAAGGTCAGGGGAGTGTTTCACAAATCAATCTGTTAGCTATTATCAATGACAAATTTCCTCTGAGCCAATCAGACACAAGGATTTCACTAGTTTATAACAGTTGTTAGTGGAAATCACTGACAAGATGCAATGTGGAACACTCCCCCTGGTCTCCAGAGGGGAGACCCTAGACAGGATCCCAGACTTCTGAAGGAAGTGATAAATTTCCTTGATAAACATCTTACATGATTCCACACTAGGGCCCACTCTATCAAACGTCACAACACTACACTCACCATACACTTGACCCGTTCAACGAGATAGGCAGGGGGTTGTTCACATTGGCAAGCCTTGATCACAAGGGTACATGTAAATTAAGATTTAATGTACATCCACCTTGTCCTCTTTCCATTTCATTGTGTAGGTGCTAGAACGCCCTTAGCAAAAGATTTTATGCACAGCATCGGTGACCCTTATGCATGCTACTAAAAGTGCTAAGGACGTTTTGTGCGCATGTGATACGCGAAAGTGTGGGAGTTCTTGCACCGACACAGCGATTTGGTTTCATCCCACATTTCATCCTAGCCAATAACCAGTTCCTCTACTAAAAAATTTGTCTACTTGCCATTCAGCCCAGTTTGTGTTCTGGTTTCATAGGCTACAGCCTACCCACCTCGTATGATATTAGACGAATGAATTTGATTTTAAATACTTGAATTTTATATTAAACACTTGGTTAGACCAAGTGGAAATTCTTTACTTGGTCTAACAAAACCATTTCATTAGAAAAAAGTTAGAGCAAGTTTGAGCATGAATACATCAAATGCATTCCTCAATAAGCAGTTCAGACCAGATACAAAGAGCAGGGGCCCGATCCCAACCTTTCAACAGCTGATTACCAAGTTCAGCTCCCACGAGAGCAAACACAAATTTAGCAGTTCAACGAGCGAATAATTCCGAGTTTCAGGTGCAAACATGGTGTCTCATTTTATAAGAGATCCATTAAATCTATATATTCATTAGGTTCATGCATGGTGGATCAGAGGCTCAGTGCTAGAGTGCCCAACTCATGACCTGGGAGGTCACAGGTTCAATACCTGACCGAGTCACACAAATATGATTTTAAAAGTTCTTGAGAAAATGTAATTGGCCCATCACAAGCTGAGCAATGAGACTGAAAATCTCCCCCAAAATTTGTTAATACATCTTTCTGGCAAAGACAAAAAATAGTAGTATATGTAGGGGCATCCAATCTGCAAAAAGACATCATTAACCAGAATAATGGACAGAATAGATTACTTTTTAGGGGACTACAATCTGCAAAAAGAATGTCAAAAAAATTGATTTACACCAAACCAGAAGAGTGGAAAAGAAACTAGAATTTAATTCGTCATGCGGACGAATTAGGTGGTCTGTCATGATTTTTCATTCAGAGTCGGCTAATGTATAAAATGAATAATTTAGATATGATTGATAATCTTGATTCTAGACATCCTAAGAATAAATTTTGACCATTGCTCAATGTGATTATTAATGTTTCCCATAGACTTTACACGTAAGCAATTTTGAGAATTACAATTCCAATATTGCAAGTGAAAAACGGGCATGATCCCGGACTCTGATCAAAAAGTGGAGGGCACATTACCGAAAGCCCAGAATCTCAGCTATAACATATTAAAAGCTCCGGCAAAACTGACAAGAAGAAATGGAGATATGGCTCACGAAATAGAGGAATGTCGAATCTAGTTTTGAGAAAAAGTCATGTCCCATAGAGATTACACACAAAATACATGTGATATGAAAAAAACAATTATAATCTGTTTTATCTTGCTAAATTTTAACTTTCATACCTTTTAATTATCATAAAGGATCATGTAAGAGGTGGCAAAAAGAAAAAAAAAAATGAAAAAAAAAATCATCTTTTCTACCCCAGGAATCGAACCTCCGCCCTCGAGAAAGCAAGTCAAATGCGTTATCCATTGAGCCACGATATTCCCCATAGAGATTACACGTAAGCAAATTTGAAAATTACAAGTCCAATTTTGCAAGTTAAATACGGGCATAACCTCGGCATCTGATCAAAAAATGGAGGGCACACTTCCGATAGCCCAGAATCTCAGCTACAACATGTTAAAAGCTCAAGGAAAGCTGACAAGAAAAATGGAGATATGGCTCACGAAATAGAGGAATGTCGAATCTAGTTTTGGGAAAAAGTCATGTCCCATAGAGATTACACGCAAAATGAGGAAAAATGACATGCCTCTTTTCATCGCTGTTTTACGCAATGATGCGTTTCTCAAAACGAACATTTATCTTAACTGAGGAGAAAGAGTACATTATAAACTACAACATATTGAAATCTGGGCGAAAAACGATCTATCTTTGCAAATTCGAGAAGTTACAGCCAAATTTGCATAAATTTGATGACGTCATTTTTGAAAAAATGAAATTTTTAGTTTGGGCGCCATTTTGATGACGTCACGATATAATTTAGGGACAATGGTGACATGAAATCGAATCTACAGCTAATACTCTATCGATATATGAAAAAAAAGTTGGGGGTCAACGGACTTTTTAAAGAGCTACAGTGAATTTACAATAGGCATGTTTTTGCCCATATATGGCCTATAGTGAGAGCTCGCGCGCACACGTGCTGCAAACTTTAATGGGTGTTAATTTCCATATTAATGGTTGTAGAAGGTTGATCAAGGTATCAAATTGCTCAGAATTTTATTAGCAATGCAATGATATTAAAAGAAACGGTTTTTCTGCGTTGCGTTAAGGTGTAACGCGCGGAAACGCGCGCGCATACGTGCGCGCGCGCAAATTTTCGAAATGCTTAAAATGACCTGAAACGTACCCAAAAAATTTTATAGGTCATTTGGACGATTTTTTTACCTTTGACGCGCGCGTACGCGCGCGTCATGACCTCTACATGACCTTTGATGACATTGACAGTTGACCCTTGACATGAAGTTAATGTCATGTCAATATTGTTAATTTTTGACAATTGATAATGAAGATATGATCAAATGAAGAATTTTACAAAATGGCGCGTAGATGACGTCATCATGACCATATGACCTTGAAAAGCTTATTTTGCCGTCTCTATGATAGATTCTATATATGACGAAAAAATCAGCAAAATTGATTCAGCCAATTTCGAGAAGTTGGCGACAAAAAATAGGTACTATGAATAAAGAAATAAAGAAAATTCTGACGAAATCAATAGGTGATCTGTCGTAGACAGACCACCTAAATAGAAATGGATGAGAAAGTGAAAGGGTTCTGTCCGATTACCAAGGGTAGATTCAGTTCTCTAGGGTGGACTATTGAAAATAAACATAGCCAGTACAATGGCAAAGGTCTATAGACGTTTACTCCGCAAACAGCACACCATGAGCACAACACCTAGCATGAATAGGTAAAGCCAGACGAAAATGTTTTGTGTTTTCGCTCAATGTTTGATGAGTAAGCATAGACTTATTCTTCTACAGATTTGAAGTTTAAAGGGGAATGGTGGGAAGGAAGACGTTGTGGATCT
The DNA here is from genome assembly GCF_018143015.1 of Lytechinus variegatus. Classification (NCBI taxonomy): domain Eukaryota; kingdom Metazoa; phylum Echinodermata; class Echinoidea; order Temnopleuroida; family Toxopneustidae; genus Lytechinus; species Lytechinus variegatus. Next base: position 3,525,761 of record NC_054758.1, on the reverse strand, counting down.
TTCTGTTTTGAAGTTTCAGAGAACCTTACCTCGTGTTTGTCACATAAAATCATGGCTATCCAAAGTTAAACCACTGATTTAGACCAGTTTAATTCAAAATTAATTCAGTATACAAGGTCAATCAATCTACATTAAAAAGGATGCGGTCGTCTGGTTTAAAGCCCTATTATTAATCACATCACCAATCTTCTTAAGATTACATATCAAGCCTATTACAAATTCACTTTTTGGAAATTATTCTGTATTGACCCATGTCAGAAAAAAATTGGTGATTTGTGAGAATTCAGTAGGAAAAAAAGGCTGGGCAATGTAAAACAAATGTTTACTATAGAATGCGATAATGGAAGACTGATTCTGATTGGCTTACGCTCAGTGTTTGGAGAAAATGAGCAAGTAACAATGATCCTCATTGGCCATCTCCAATTAGCAATTGATTGCAAATGCTTGTGGTAAAGAGCCCAAGGCCCGTTTACACAAAACTTAACTGATTGTAAGGTGGATTTTTATGCTGGATTACAATGACCATAGTGTGAAATCAGGTGTATGTACAATTGCAATCAAACGTACACAGCAAAAACTGTGGTGTTAACCGGTGACATAGAGGACCACACCAGTTATTTTACACCGGTGTTAATTAACAGTGTAAGTTTAACACCTTTAGGTGTTATTACAACACCTTTGGTTGTTACATTTACACTCCTTGGTGTTATATGTTCAATCTCTAGGGTGTAATTTTAACACCTCTGGGTGTGGTCCTCTATCAACACCATCTGGTGTCAGTTTTAACACCACAGTTTTTACAGTGTAGCTATGTGATCAATAGCTAAGCTTTGTGCAATGATCCCATGTTCAGCTCTATTCATGATATCATCATCATCACAACAACAAATTCATTGCATCCTTCGTCCCATTACCATAACAACCAGAGCGAATCCTGCCCAATTTTCGGACGCTTCAATTTATTCATAGAATTCTGCAGATCACATGCCTCCAGACAATAACATAACTTGATTTAGTCTCCACCGCTGCATATCACGGCTTTTTCCTGACTTAAGTTTAGTTGTGACAAACACAAAAGGGTATGAATTCCATTATCCATGTGAATTTTAAACCATTTAGGTCTTATGTATTGGTTTTCATCACCTATATCAATATTGTGTTATGACTGGAGGACGTGAACCATTTGGTGTGGATATGTAAGGCCCCTCATAAGGAGGTTGGAATGAAGAAAGATTTGCGGTGATGGACTTTTCTGTGACTAAGGAGATGAAAAATTGAATCTTATCTAGAAACGGGGAATGGCTTCATCTGAAAATTCTGCATTTTTAAAAGTTATTGTGAGCAAATGAAAGTCAGAAAGGAGCCATTATGTTAGTCAACCTTTCTCAGTTTGAAAGGAAAGAAACAGTTTGAATATAAAAAGCTACATATTTGCCTTCAATAACGACCACAGCCCAAGTTCCTTCCACTGCACTTTCAATTTCAATTAAGGCTAATAATTTTGTGATCATCAAAATCAGAATGCTTTTTTGATAAGCTGTCAGAAGATATTTCCATAATCTTTCAAATCTTATGACTCTATATCTTCATCTGAAGTTACTCCCTTTCTATTACAACAAAATATCATGAAGCCAGATTGATGGCTGAGTTTACCACGATTCATTCTTTTCACCTGTATTTTGAAACATTGTTCCTTTTTCTTTCTTCCTCTATTATTCCACCTCATAATGATTTTCATTTCGCCATACTCTACCACATTCATTCACAACATGCATGACTCATACCGATGAACTTCGCCCTAAACCTACATTCAATTTCTAATCTTTTATGACCATTTTCAAATCTTTCCTTCAATGGATCAATAGATGAGAGGCTCATGGATTGAAAATATGAAAAGAAATCCAACATCGAATGCTGCTTTATGCAAACAAATTACGTGTTCTCCCGGTGTGGGATCGACAATGGTGAAAGCACGGTGTTGGGTTCGAATGCAGCGGAGTATGGGGTGCATAAAATTGGTTTGGTTACGCTCCGATTGGTTGCAAACTTTGTGGGAAGATTTTTGTTTGCGCTGGGGGAACCGGAGGAGTTTGGGAACAAGTGCGTGTTTGGGTTGGAGCACAAATAAAGTAACCATGCATGGAGGTATGAAAATATGGGTAAAAGCAGCCAGCCACAAACCTTCGGTCAATGTATGTGCAAAATGGTGCTCAAAAGTCAGTGAACTCCACCAGAAAAATGAACATGTTTAAAAAGTGTTTCGAACTCTGCCATGATTTAGATACATGTAGTTAATTGTGAAATCGGGTTGAAAAATATTACTTACAGTTTCAATAAAGTTTGGACTGGGCAAACATTGGAGTGGCTGTTGTCTGTATTCAATACTCGGCATGAAGGAGTGCATTTTGGGCCAGCAATAATAATAATACAGGTTCTGCTTCTAGCAGGGATCTAACAAGTGAGCACCGCTATTTACTAGTCTGCAGGCACAGACCCTGATTGAGACTTTGATCAACATTAAAAAGTGTATCTCCTCACAAGACTATCACATACAAAACCTGCTGTTTCAATTCAGTACACAAACTTTGATCAACAGGTGTGACTCCACGCAAAGACTAGCACATACAAAACTTGCCATTTCAATTCCTGAGTGAGAGGGCCTTCAGTACACAAGGCAAGAGTAGGCTGCACATTCAGACCCTTGAATCAAGTGAAAGGTTTGCACAGCAGACTAGCTATTTACCACTTGGCCCAATCAAGGAAACAACTTGTCCGTTTTCAATATCACAATCAGACTAAAGTACAGCCGTTGACTCTTACTTGGCCATTTCCAGCAGTTTGCCCCAATTGAATCCGACACAGTAATTTAACGAGACAAATTACTACCGCTCGATTCTTGCTAGCTTTTTTCGGGACCGACTGCAGATGATTGCTGCCCACTTATTGGGCTGAATGACGGACAAACGAAGTATCAGCCAAGAAACTCCTCGAGACAGAAACTGTGCTGTGATAATTGAGAGGACATCCCAGGACGGGAATGGACAGGATAGAGGCAGATAGAGGCTATTTCCTGATGGTGATGTTTTACTGAACATGACAAGTTGAATCATGGTCATTGATAAGGAAGCCTCAAAGACTACAGCTCCAACCTGTCTTTCTGAAACACATTCAATATCAGCATTCCTGTGCATAGTCTTACAGAATTTTATGACAAAGAACTTATAAAATGGTTCTAGGGCCCGTAACACAAAGCTTAGCAATGATCGTAGAACATTTTTCAACGATTGATTGATTGACTACAATGTACAATCAATCATGAAAATCAATTGTAAGATTAATCACTAACCTGACCCCTTAAAATACATCTTAACGCTTGATAGTTGGGCTGATTTTATGATTAATCAAAAGCCACAGTCAATGCAATCAATCGTAGGAATGAGCCCTGTAATCAATCGCTAAGCTTTAATATTATGTGCGCGTGATGTAAGTTTCTCCATTAAGACAGGGTCACATATCTTCAACCCTGGACTCCGGAACAGAAGGCTTAGCGACTGATTGCAAGGTTGACTTTACGACTGATCATACACAATGCAATCAATTGTAGAAATAAGCCCTGTAATCAATTGCTAAGCTTTACTGTCATGTGGCCCTGATGTAAGTTTCTCCATTAAGACAGGGTCTCATATCTTCAACCCTGGGCCCTGGAACTTAGAGCTCAGTGATTGATAATATAGGGCTTATTTTACGACTGATCACACACAATACTCCATGCAATCAATTGTCGAAATCAGCCTAATGATCAATCGCTAAGCTTCATGTTACAGTGCACAAGCATGACATCATTTCTTCCTCGATCCTTCTCACTGACTATTCATCTCAGATTGAAAACTGGAAATGGTTGATTTCAAATTCGTCTAATGCCATTTCGTCCAATTGCCAATTCGTCTTGGTCTACCATCAGTTCCTCCGATATCTACATGGTCTAATTGCCATTTCGTCCACTCACCATTTCGTCTAATAACCACTTTGCCCAATAGCCATTTAGTCCATATACCATTTGGTCTAATTGGACTTAGTGTTAATTGTGCAAAATGACGATGAAATAGATATTAGACCAACTGGTTGTGAGACGAAATTGTCATAGACGAAATGGTGATTAGACGAAGTGATGATTGGACTAAATGGCTGTTAGACAAAATATTGATGGATGGAATGGCATTAGACTAAATGAAAGTAGACCATGTGATGAGTGGACGAGTTGAAAGAAGGTGAACTGGCAATTTACCATTTAACCATGGAGCATAAAAAAGTTTGAGCCACATCTGTTAGAAGGAATCCCCTCGGCGTCTTTCTGCTTCTAATTCTCCCATTCCAGCATACACACATAATAGGATGCAAGAATATTTCTGCGAAAGGCGCTGAGTAGGATACCTACTAAAGATTCTATACAGACTCTTGGTCAATCACCTTTTAATTCATTGCTCTCATTAAATCAATGCGAATTTGCAATAGAGCCAAATAGGGGCTTGAATGAAGAAGTAGGGTCAAATAGAGTTAGAGTTCGACTGAAAGAGAGGCTGAAAGGAAAAAGGAGGTAGCAGTAAAGAGGAAATTTAAAGCAAAATACTGGAAGATGAGAAGATGAAGGTAGAAGTATTGGGGAAAAGACAGATCACCTATCAATAGAAAGTGATTGATTTTTTGTTGACTCAGACCAACTCCAGAAGTCCAAACACCCTGACCGAATCAAATCTCCCCCCATCTCAGCATTCAGTCCAAGCATGCCAGGATTCCTGTATTGTCTCTATCTATCTATCTTCTTATCAGATGCATACTTTCCTTCTCCCACCCTCGCTATACATGCTTCTCAGCTATGGTCAAGAAATGAAATTTGTCCACCGTGTTTGCTGATCAAACAATCGGCCGGAGCTAGCGCCTTCATCGGAGTGAGGGCAAAGCTCCTGAACCAACAATGTTTCGTTTCAGCGAAGATCCGGAGTCCCCGAGCTTTCTGACTGGCTGCACAGGGCTAAAGCATGCAGCTGTGTGGAATATTGTCTTATAGAGATGATTAATTCCCAGTGGATCACTGATTGGTATCCAGTTATGTTTGTTGTATCTACGCTAAAGCAAACTCCGGTCTTGATGGACGGATAAAGCATCTCGCCAAAGACAACTCAGACACGCCGGTGGTGTGATCACTCGGGTAAAGAGTTCATACCATGTACTCATAACGTAATCACATTACGGTTGCTCATTCATAATCTACTAGATGACCTACTATCTTTTAACACAAGAACCTTACACCATTTACAGAACACCAATTGACCATTAAATTCTTGGTTGCTTTGGGCAAGGTGAGAAGCTTGGCCAGAAGTCCACCCAAAGATGTCATTGACAAAGCTTTTATTGCTTGTATCAAGAGATCTTCTCTAGTTTTCTAAATCTACATGGGACCCTTACACTTCATAACACCATAACTACACTAGCATCAGACACATACCCCAACATATAAAACACAAAGAGATTTGACCAGAATAAGCAGCTTCTCCATTTACATCATACATGGTAGCACCAAACATCATAACACCAAAACCCAAATGCAATATCATAAATGTAGTACTTCAAAATCTTGTATAAACCTCACATTAACACCAAACACTTAATCTGTGGTCATTCATGGAGATGTATGGTGCACTTACCCCGGTAATACTTTTCTGTTGTGAAGTTCTTTCTGTGCTTTATCTGCTACTACACCTGAATAGAATGTGACGAAGGCGCAACCTGGGTGTAAAAAGAAAACAAACACTAAATCAACACCAAGGTCTAAACTTACTTTACACACAGTATAGATTTTCATAGTCTGTACTTATTGCACAAACGTAAACTAAAACTAGAATTTAATTCGTCATGCGGACGAATTAGGTGGTCTGTCATGATTTTTCATTCAGAGTCGGCTAATGTATAAAATGAATAATTTAGATATGATTGATAATCTTGATTCTAGACATCCTAAGAATAAATTTTGACCATTGCTCAATGTGATTATTAATGTTTCCCATAGACTTTACACGTAAGCAATTTTGAGAATTACAATTCCAATATTGCAAGTGAAAAACGGGCATGATCCCGGCATCTGATCAAAAAGTGGAGGGCACATTACCGAAAGCACAGAATCTCAGCTATAACATATTAAAAGCTCCGGCAAAACTGACTAGAAGAAATGGAGATATGGCTCACGAAATAGAGGAATGTCGAATCTAGTTTTGAGAAAAAGTCATGTCCCATAGAGATTACACACAAAATACATGTGATATGAAAAAAACAATTATAATCTGTTTTATCTTGCTAAATTTTAACTTTCATACCTTTTAATTATCATAAAGGATCATGTAAGAGGTGGCAAAAAGAAAAAAAAAATGAAAAAAAAAATCATCTTTTCTACCCCAGGAATCGAACCTCCGCCGCGCCCTCGAGAAAGCAAGTCAAATGCGTTATCCATTGAGCCACGATATTCCCCATAGAGATTACACGTAAGCAATTTTGAAAATTACAATTCCAATTTTGCAAGTGAAATACGGGCATGATCCCGGCATCTGATCAAAAAATGAAGGGCACACTTCCGATAGCCCAGAATCTCAGCTACAACATGTCTAAAGCTCAAGGAAAGCTGACAAGAAAAAATGGAGATATGGCTCACGAAATAGAGGAATGTCGAATCTAGTTTTGGGAAAAAGTCATGTCCCATAGAGATTACACGCAAAATGAGGACAAATGACATGCCTCTTTTCATCGCTGTTTTACGCAATGATGCGTTTCTCAAAACGAATATCCATGTTAACTGAGGAGAAAGAGTACCTTCTAAACTAAGACATATCGAAATCTGGGCGAAAAATGATCTATATTCGAGAAGTTACAGCCAAATTTGCATAAATTTGATGACGTCATTTTTGAATAAATGAAATTTTTAGTTTGGGCGCCTATTTGATGACGTCACGAGATAATTTAGGGACAATGGTGACATGATATCAAATCTACAACTCATAATCTATCGATATATGAAAAAAAAATTGGGGGTCAACGGACTATTTAAAGAGCTACAGTGAATTTGCAATAGGCATGTTTTTGCCCATATATGGCCTATAGTGAGAGCTCGCGCGCACACGTGCTGCAAAGTTTAACGGGTGTTAATTTCGTTATTAATGGTTGTAGAAGGTTGATCTAGGTATCAAATTGCTAAGAATTTTATTAGCAATGCAATGATATTAAAAGAAACGGTTTTTCTGCGTTGCGTTAAGGTGTAACGCGCGGAAACGCGCGCGCATATGTGCGCGCGCGCAAATTTTCGAAATGCTTAAAATGACCTGAAACGTACCCAAAAAAAATTATAGGTCATTTGGACGATTTTTTTACCTTTGACGCGCGCGTACGCGCGCGTCATGACCTCTTCATGACCTTTGATGACATTGACATTTGATCCTTGACATGAAGTTAATGTCATGTAAATATTGTTAATTTTTGATAATTGATAATGAAGATATGATCAAATGAAGAATTTTACAAAATGGCGCGTAGATGACGTCATCATGACCATATGACCTTCAAAAGCTTATTTTGCCGTCTCTATGATAGATTCTATATATGACGAAAAAATCAGCAAAATTGATTCAGCCAATTTCGAGAAAAGTTGGCGACAAAAAATAGGTACAATGAATAAAGATAGGAAGAAAGAAATAAAGAAAATTCTGACGAAATCAATAGGTGATCTGTCATAGACAGACCACCTAAAAATCCTTCTCATGTATGACTGTCAAAGATACTTTTCAGAGATGATCAAAGTCTGTTGCCAATATCAACTCACGCCAAGATATAAATTATTTTCTTCGTTTAGTTTCACTTTGACCAACAGCATTTGCTCTGTGAATTTTACTCTATTTATTGAGACATAAATATCTTCAGCCTGGAGCATCCCTTTAAGGGTGCACTTTTGCGACTTTTGAGGGTATACCCATATGCCTTGTGATGCTATCCCTATCTTGCCTGGTTGACGCTTACCTTTACTTTCTCCCGTTTTCTTATCCCTGAGAACGTTGAGTTCATATACAGGACCAAACTCTGAGAACATTTCCCTTAGTTTGTCTTCTTCGTATGCCTTGGGGATCTGTCCGACGAACATTTTTAGCGAGTCTGGATCCGGCTGGCCTGTCTGGGGCGGCGGGACGCCCGAATCTACGCCAGTATTCATCATCATGGGGGATTCGGGGTTTCCTGCTAAGGGTCTCTGTAACATGACAAATAAGAAAAGAAAAATATATTAAGGTATGTACTCCGGTGCAGGTGGCTTCGACATAATTACTTGGTATTGAGCATTTTATCTTGAATTAGGTTTACTTACCTAATGCTTGAGTTAATTCTAACTGGTGTTACAATTACCGTAAGATTGATATATTGAAATATATATTTCAGAGGGGTAGGCTTATAACATCATACATCTGTTTAATATTGTAGGCCTATAAGCTAAAATTTGCTAAAAACAAGGGCAATAACAAATCAATTTTGCAAAGTGAAACCTTTGACAATAAACATTAATCTACTTTATACTTATGTTTTCATTTACATATATAGGTCCTACATCTTTATTCATTTATATGCATGCGTTTTCATTGCAAGATGTTTATTCGCTGTACAAAGCCTCTGCAATAATACATTTCCGGGAAGGGGTAAACACATTCATCTCCAGGGAGCAATGGGTTCTCTTTCTTATTGACACCCTCCAGTGGAGGGTCACCCCCCCCCCATGAAATGAAAATATACAAATAAAACAAAATATGATAAAGTGTTTAGAGAGAGCTCTTTGGGAATGACCACATATTTAAAATGTGGAAGGAGTAAACCATTTCTATAAAAAAAGGTGACTTGCATCTCCTGCATTCATAACATCTGCTTTACATGTGTATGAATCTAAACCCATCTGTTACCCCCACACACACATACCCAGCATGATTGAAATTGATTAATATTCATAACATATGGCAAAAAACCTCAGATCCGTTCAGACAAGACATGTTTAGAATAAAAATAATATGAAATATGATAGTTGGAGTGTAAGGTAGCTAGGTACTATACAATGGTAATTTTCAGTTCAAACTGTATCAAATTCATGGTGTATTTGCACATTCCCATGTTTAAGAATAATTGTAATCCAAGCATGTAAATTACATAAGCCTACACACAGCATTACTAAGTAAGCTTGCCTAAAATCACAACTGGGGCCCGTAACACAAAGGTTAGCAATGATCGTAGAACATTTTCCTACGATTGATTGCATTGACTACAATGTACAATCAATCATGAAAATCAAGCGTACGATTAATCGCTAACCTTTGTGATACAGAGCCCTGGTGGTACAACCAATGTGTAAAAATTGTAAATGTGTGCCAAAAATATCACAAACTAACATTCTCTGCATCACTCTCCTTCATCCCATAAGAAATGCAGTATGTGATTCCACAAAGCTCCCACAACCAACACTCTTAAACCAAGGCATCTCAAAATGTATTATGCTCAATGTGGAATTCTCATCGAGACACCTACACGAATGTCAATAATAGCACAAGAAGAAGATCGGGAGAAAGCGATAAGATGTCCCTGATGAGCATTCTACCACATCGTACATCAACTGTACTTTTAATTGATTTGAACAGAGTGGCATAGCCAGGGAAAACTAAGCCCTTTACACCATGTGAAGATGCTGGAGCTGGTTCTAAAGTAATGCCCATCAGCCCCCAGACATTCTGAAGGGGCTAGCTTTGTTTATCATTCTCAAATAAATCCTTTAATTGGGGCTCTTTCCTCAGTGGCACCCCCCCCCCCAGTGCGGATGCAACCCTTGTCCCATTAATAAGCAAAATACCACTTTCTCCGTCTTTTTTTTGGGGGGGAGGGGACATCAATTGGACAGGGTGGGGCCATAATCCCCCCATGGGAAAGTAGCGCAGAGAGGGAAAGGGGAAGGGGTGGGTTGCTTTGATCCTTTCAAAGAGGCAAGTTCCATGTTGCAGGACTCTTATTCTGTTAACCAATGCATAATTCTTTCTTTCTTGCAATCGTAATATGTTAAGACAATAAAAGGCATACAATTGTTCATGGACTGGTAGTACGCACATCAAAACTGTGTTGTGACACGCCACACCTTAATTCTTATTGCTGGACAATCACAGTGCAATAAAAGACAATAAATTTCAAACTAAAACCCATGTCTATCAAATAGATTTGAGAATCTAAACATATCAGATATTCTAAATCAACTTCAATGCCATTACTAACATTGACCATGGAGATTTCTTTCTACCTCCATGCATTGACCTACTTCTCTCCTGAATATAACATGCCTATATTGCTTGTCCAATATTTATCAAATGACTTTTGGAGAGCCTTCAAATGATATTGCATAAATTGCAAACATAAGTTTCAAACAGATCTACAGCAAAAATATGTTGGGTATATAAAGGAAAAGCTCGTAATTCTGCATCACTGCACAATAAAATGTATCTGTATAGCCATAACACAGACTATTTTGAGTCAGGTAAGAAAGCAGAACTGTCAGGATAGATTGGCAATTACTCGAGATATATGGAGCAAGCGCTTAATGTAACTTTATTGCAATTTCCTTGAAGTGCACATCAAATGAAAGCCTGGAGAAAAAAGGGTCCAGAGGACGAAATTGAAAAATGTTGAGATTGAAGAGAGATGAGGGGTAGAAGAGAATGTGATGATTTGGCGAAGAGGGTTGATGGAGAAGGAGGGCACAGGTAAGGGGTTGTGTAAGGTATAACCTGACATATCGCTCATTTAAAGGTACGGAGTTGCACAAAGTATAATCTGACGTATCAGCTGATTGGAGGTAGGAATTTGTACAAGGAATAACCTGACAAATTCACAGGAATGAATGTGTTGCATGAGGTACTGACTGACATATCAGCTGCTCAGAGGCAAGTCATCATATGAGATACAACCTGACATATAATCACCTGATAAAATGCAAGGTATTGTATAAGGTACTCGCTGACACATCAGCTGATTGAAAAACCAAAGTTGCATGCATTACAACTTGACATATCAGTAGATCAAGTAAAAGTAGGCCTACAGACATTGGCATACCTTTACTAACTAAAAGCTTAAAGGTATTGTTTAACTTTGTGAGCAGCCGATTTAAAAAATTCTCAAACCAAGATGAAACATGTGTACAAGTGCATGTATTAGAACTAATAAACCCTGAAAACAACCATTATTGAGAATGAAAAGCTAAAACTACAAGGAAAACCCTGATTTTGTAAATAGGTGTCTTATAGACGCCTAAATAGTACACATAAGTGTATGGGATGAAATTAAGATGGTGTTTCCGGTCACTTTATATTTCAATTTTTGAAGCACTAAATAATTATTTTCAAAAGCAATTTTTTCTGGGCTTCATTTTTGGAACATATCACAGACACAGGTGACAAGTGTGACCTTCTAGCTCAGATTTTTTAAAATTCAAACCAATGTTAACCAATCACTTTAAGAGAACATATCCATTCAAATCTATGACTGTCCCCATCTCATTCAGTTTTGTCTCTTGATTTCAAATTTGTTGGCTTTATTTTTTAATCACACTAAAAACTGTAAATATTTCATACGAAAGTAGAGATACATGTAGTCATGAAGCTCCTTCATCACTTTCCAATGCAGTGATTATTCCAACAGGGCTGTCCTCTTACATGTAAAATCTGTAGTATTGTGGGGTACTTTGACGTTATTTCTACACATGGGATCCCAAAAGTGGCTCATTGGCTACAAATTACGCTCAATGATATGGAACCAATTTGAATAAGAGAAGGCATTTCTCAGTACTGAACAATTCGAAAAGCTGACTTTGCCAGACCTAAGAATTAGCAAAGTACATGAAAACTATTCTTCATATTGTCTGCTACAAGCCCTGAGCCAACATAAAATGCTATTTATGGGACTGATCTTACATCAAGCCCAACCTGTGGGACTGAAAAACAAATCACTCATCACTAGTTCTGAAATGGTTGATGGGGGTTTTCATAAACAAAGTATGGGCAAGGGATTTATTACCGAGTGCTAGATATGACGTTCTTTCTATCTCCAGGACAGAAAAGATAGAGAAACGATGGGCAGAACATATACAAAGTTAACACGCATATGATAAAAAACTTCAGGCATGGCAAAGAGGGACAATTCAATAAAAATAGTATTTTTTTCTTCTATACCACATAATGATGTAACAAATACATTAAAATTCTGGAAGGACCAACTTGTTGTGAGATATACAAGCGAATTTTGTGAATCACAATACTTCATTGGCATGCACACCCCCCCAGAAAAAAAAGTGTTGCTATGTGTGGTAAACCTTACGAATGCATGAAATTCTGAAAGGACTGACTTGCGAGATTCAAGTGAATTTTGTGAATCAAAAATAGTTCAGTGACATTCATACCCCCCCCTCCTGAAAAAAAGTGTTGCTATGTCTGGTAAACCTTACAAATACATGAAATTCTGGATGGACTGACTTGTTGTGAGATACAAGTGAATATTGTTCAATGATGCTGAAGATACTGTGAATCAGTGGTAGTTCACAGAGGCATTCACCCCCCCTCCATAGGAAAAAAAAATCAGTGTTGCTATGTGTGGCAAACCTTAGGAAAGAATACGTAACCCCGGTGACCTGTATACACACCTCAGAATGGATGTAATAATATCCTCTCTACATTTCCACTTTTAAAGGTTAAGGGGGAAACAAGGCATTTGCTTCCAAGTAACTAAGTCTCCTTACCTCCTTATTACTTGTATCTTTGAACATCTTTGACGAAGGGTAGTGTTTTTTATTGAAGACCCTGTTTCTCAGGTCGGGTTGGATGAGGGGGTGGGGGCAATAAACTTTGTCAGTGTACACATGTGAGAGCACAGCTCTTGTAAAATATCCCAAAACGTGTAGGCCTACACTTTATTGGTCAAAATAATGCTCTTTTTATTAGTATTTCCAGGCTTTCTGTTTATATTTTACCCCCCAAAACAAGCAAAAACCCTATAATAAATGATCTATAAACTATTATGGGGGACCCTATATTAGAATAATCTGAGAAACAATCCCTTTTTTGGTATATTTTTTTCCTCCTTCCTTCAAAAACTGTTCCCTTCTTTAATTTTTTTTTTCGGGGGGGGGGGGGGGTTGTGACAGCTGTTAACTTATCTCATTTGGCATGCATCGCATATCACATCTTAAAAGAGGAAAGGGTGCATGAGGGCCTATCCCTTACAAACTACTCATTTGTTGCAAATGTGTAGGCCGACAGCAACATCATGAAGTGCCCCACAATCATCAGCAAAAGGCCTTTTTCCAGCGAAACAGTGTGAAAACCCACATTTGAACAAGAATCATCACAGTTTTGTTAACTTAAAAGTCTGCATGAACGCAGCCTCAGCCGGACGGACAGCATTGTGCAGGCAGACTGAGCCATTGGGCCTACATAATCCCACGTAATGAAATCGGAATACAGCATGCCATTAACACAGATGCCGAGGCCAGAGCATGGCGCAGAAAGAAACCATGACATTTTAACCAAATATCCTTCTGACCTGTGGCAGACACAAACTCAATACTGGAGTCGAGTAAACAACTCAAACACAAGCTAGTTCGTCATTTTAAAATAAAAAAAAGAATTTGTTTCTTTGTGAAGCCTGTGAAAGTCTTTACCTTTTTTATTGTTGATTTCTAGTACTTAGTAAAATACTGTGTTTGAAACAAAAAGTAACTGCATATAATATGTGGGAGTTTTGCTATTGCATTTGTACGTTTCTTCCAAGGGACAGGTACACAATGTATGCATGAAAACAAAAAACGAATACTATTTCCTGTAACACGTTCTCAAAAGATATATGATAAAAGCACAATTACATGTAGTTCCTTTAGTTTATGCATTGGCCCTAAAGTTTCCTCATAGAACACTCATAATATGCAAAGACAAGTTTCACTGAAATTTGCCACACTTGAAAAATTTCATAACCTAAATAGTATTCATCAAACTTCAATGAATATTTTTAGTTTTGCTTACGTTTTGATTAATTTCAATGTTATTTTCAGCCTGGTATATCCATTCAACTTCTGGAAATTCCATTTGTGCAGTGTAAAAATAGAATACATTCAATGAGACTATAAGAGTTTCCACAAGACATCCATAAACAAAATAAGGGCTCTGTAACAAAAAGACTAATCGCTAATTTGAAAGAACGATTCTGATTGGTTCCTACACATGTAGTCATTCAGCTGAGCAAATTGCGCAAGCAACGGAGGCCTTGGTAGGTCAGTTCAATTAGCGATTGATCGCTAACCTTTTGTGTTACGTAGCCAAGATCAATGATAGTTTTATCAATGACAGTTTCCACAAGTCATTAACAGCTAAAGATCAATGATAGTCTCGTGAAATGCACCCCCCTGGAGTTGTTTGGATGCCGAACCAGTTCTTCAACCTTGAAACGACATCTTAAGTAGATCTCAAATTACCCCTATACCTACCACCATTATCATCAGGGCCATGTTCTCTTCCGTCCGGTCTCTTTCCTCTGCCCTATTTCTATCTGCCGCTCTATAAAATATCACTGAAATGAATTGTCTGCAAAGGTGAAGATGAATGCTAAATGCATTAACTCCAGATCTGTATGTATGACATTCAGCCAGTCTAGTTTTTTCTTTGTAAACTGGAGACTTTGAACAGCGTGTAAACTCTCTTAAAAGCAAGATCTATACTCTGTAAAAAGCATGACCTACTCTCTTGAAGATAGCACAATCTGTACTCTTTGAAAATGCATCTATACACTGAATTTCAAAAAGCATGATCAATACAAGACTGCATACAATTACACACTCTTCTCTTTCTCTCTCTCTCTCTCTCTTTTACTCTCTTTCCCTCAATACTTAAAACCACCCATGAGTATACACTGACTTTGCACAAGATTCAATGCAAACCTGCACACAAATACACACACTTTCTTTTTCTCTATCTCTCTCTCTCTTCCTCTTTCTTTAATACTCTTCCTCTCTTTCTCTTTCTCTCTTGCATCATTCCATGGAATGTACATCCAGATCCTCCTATGTACCTTGCATAATATACCTACAATAACAATAGCAGATATGAGGCCAAGAGCTGTGGCAAGCATAGCGACGGTATGCCAGGCATTCCAAGAATGCACCAGTGATCAACTCCACTCTTTTCACCCACACACTTGCATTCCAGGCAATGGTGCATTTCTGGGCCAAAAAAGATGTTTGGTTTTGTGTGTAGAACAATGAAATGCATGTTTATACTTTATATAAATGTGGTCTTCAAATCCGCTTCAAACTCATTCATTTAAAGCCCTTTATTTTTTTTTCATTAAAAAACATTTTATAGAAGAGACACCAGTTTGAGAAGACAGCACAACCTCTATTTCATGACAAAAATGAATTAGCCAGTGTATTTTTTTTACAAATATAAATATTTTTTCTTAATTTTCAAGACATATCAAGGATGATTCCCATTGCATTCACAGTTTTGCCAACTTGAATGAATAGGTCAATAAAAGGGACTTCAAAACCAGTTGTGTGACCATTTTAGACCACTTGGTTAAAACGCAGATGATCAATAGTCGCACAACCAACTGTGAAAGCCCTTTTACAGTATAATCGGAGTACATTCTAGATGATTTATCCAGAACTGGGTCATAAAACCCATTTAAAAGCAGCTGGATTAAATAATTGGCCTTAACACCAACTATGGTGAAGTGTCAAGGGCCACGAGATTATTAAATTGCTATTTGTCCCAAGAATATATAATGAAATAAAGAAACATAATCAATAACTATTTTAACACAAAGTTTCCTCCCAAGACTAGATGTAATTATCAAAACAGTATATTCAATTTTTTTTATTCACTGTACATAAAAGATGACCAAAAGAATTTCACTTGCATATGAAATAAAAGGGGGAAAATAGAGGAAGAATTTTTGTAAAAAATAAAAAATAAATAACCTCATAATTTTGACACTACATAGGCCTATAATTAGTCATCACAATGAGTTACATGCAACTTTGTACAATTTTTTTTATTGTAAGTGCATTGGGCATTTATTATGCATCTAATAGCTAAACAGGGAAATTCTTCTAACCCCCCTCCCCCTTCTGAGCTGAACACTGAAAAATTGTCATTTCAAGAGCTTACAGTGTATCTCATTTCTCAGCAAAGCTTTAAATATATTGTCATGAGGTCAGAGTAAGACTGAAAATCATACAAAACATCAAACGATTATCTGGTTAAATATCAAGAGGTTCTCCATCGACTTGTAGTATCACAATCAATGCTCGAGGCTGATGAAGCTGACACTAATTTTTTTTTTACTTTTTTAAAAGCAATTATCAATTCTAATAAGACCAACATCTACAATGGCTTCCTGCTCTTCAGTAGCGCTGATAACGATTGCTCGGTATAAATAGTGCAACTGCATGTATTATGTATAATTGACTGATGCACTGGGGGAAAAGGAATGATGGTAGTATCACCTCCGATCTATATTTTGACCTTCCAAGCACCGACTATCTACGTCAGTTCTCTTTTGTGTTAATACCTGCGGAAGCCGACAACGAGTGGACTCAAATTGCAGATGATATCGTTTTGTTACTTCATGATTTTTTTTCTTCTTTTTATGCAATTTAAATCAGGTATAATGACTTGATTACGATCGGGTGATGTTGGATCAATGCCTATTTACCATGTGCGAGATTTTGCTTCAACTTCTGGAGGTTGGAAAAGTATAACTTTGATAATAAGCAAATAAACAACTTGGTAAAATAACCCCGCACCTTCGACAGACAATTTTTCTCTCATTTTCCATCTTTTGTAACAGAGATTTCTATAATTAGACCAAATATTCTAAATCAAAATTCTATGCATACTTTTTATGATGTACACTGTTCTTGAAAATCTAATACTGGCCAATAGACGTTGTTTTGATATGTAACAAAATATAACAGAGCCTGACTCACTACCATGCTTTGACTTTTGGGGAGATCAAAATTCAGATTTTTCCCTCGTTTGAGGCATTTTTCCCTGATTTAAGGTATTTTTTATGAAATTCCCTGACTGGAAAAAAGGACAATAACTTTCCCTGATGGGCTGGGAAACCTGTCATAGCTTAGCTCAACGTGGAGGGGGGGGGGTCAATTGCTTTGATTTTTTTATCAATGTATGATCTAATAATTGAAGGATGATTTGCCATAACCAAAAGAGGAAAGACAGCAGGAGGAGAACAATGCTTGGAATATAAAAAAAAGAACGAGAGAAAGCTTGCATAACAGGAATCTATATTTGCCATGCTTTTAGCCTCGCCCAAAGGAATTCCCAATGATCGACACAATCTATTGTTACAAACTACCCATGGCCGTCTTACCCTGGATACTGCTTTTCATGATATGAAATACAAAATAAAATCCATTGGGAACTGCTCGCATCTTTATGAATAGAAATATGAATAGAAATATTCCCCCATAGAAACGGTGCCCCTTGGAAATAAAGGGTCCCTTTCAGATCTCTCCCTCCTGATATATATTTTTCACACACAGTAAAGTGGGGAGACTAACGCATAGATCTGCAAAATGGCGAGGGAGAGTAACTCATATGGAATATCTGTTTATGACATGTTTTCCTCCATATGGTCATTGGTCAAACAATTTTTAAAATTGGAAATGTTTACGCTTTTGACAGTCTTTAAGATGGTGTTTAAAACATTTTCATTTCACTAATGACAATCTTGGATTATAAATAATAATAATATAGGATATGCACAGCACACGTATCCACCTTGCTAGATGCTCAAGGCGCTGCTTTATTACCCCGGCTATACTAGTCTACCAATTCCGGTGCGCACAGCTTTTTGTGGTACTACTTCCTGCCTTTACCAATTTACCTCACATGGGTTGAGTGCAGCACAATGTGGGATACATTTCTTGCTGAAGGAAAACACAATTTTCTGTCATCATTTAGCGTCTGGCTTCCTTTTAATCTAAAAACTTCAGGTATTATTGGTAATACACTAATGACAGAACATTATTATCCTCATACAGGGAAATACAGCTTTCTACTTTCAACTAAGTTTTAAATCCTTTGCGGTACCTTGTTCATAGAGAATTACCAATTATCACACTTTCATCATAGACAAAAACAACCGGGAAAGCATTTGCTAGGGAAAGAAGCAAAGTGCCTATTTACTACAGTAAGGCACCTGTCTTACAGAGAGTTACCATTGATCCAATTAATCGTAACTCTGGAAATCCATCAGTGTCATAATTTTTTTCTGCAGGAAATTAGCACAATATGCTTTGTGAACAAAGAGAAGCACACTGAATTGTCAAGAAAACAATGAATGCATGAAATGCATCATAGCTAGAAAATATTTTAAACAAACGTGCATAATAGATGTTGATATTGATGGCTTCCGATAGTTGTGGTTGATTCCGATACAGCCTGATACAAGAGCATTTGGACTAATGCAGGACTGATGTAAATACCAACACACAGAAGCACTTATTGGTTGTGAACTCCTTTTATCGCGTTCATCTGTCATATGTCAACTTCACTTTTCTTTTCACCCTTCAA
This sequence comes from Lytechinus variegatus, assembly GCF_018143015.1. Classification (NCBI taxonomy): domain Eukaryota; kingdom Metazoa; phylum Echinodermata; class Echinoidea; order Temnopleuroida; family Toxopneustidae; genus Lytechinus; species Lytechinus variegatus. The sequence goes on along the minus strand of NC_054758.1, from coordinate 3,507,072 downwards.
TTCAATTTACCATTCATCATCTAACCAAGGCATCTATTGTGCTCTCCACCCAACCTATTCTTCACCCCCAGCGTTTTCGCACGAGAGATAATGTTTTCCAAACGCCGTGAATAGTGCAAACGATCGTATTTCGCAGGTTTTTATGTCTCGCACAAGGTTAGGAAAACACTCTTCCAAACCTATAACACGCAGTCTTTCAGCAATTATGGATAATGCTAAGGCTTTTGGTGGATATTATGTGTGATGGATCAAGGTAGAATTCTTTCCCATTTCTGTTACAGTCTAAGATCTTTATTCTTGCTGCAAGATTCTCAAATAACATTGAAAAAAAAACTTCTGGTTATTTTTCTTACACTCAGCTCTGTGATCAAAAGGATAAAACTGCACTGGTAATGCATTCACATTTTACACATACATTTCAAATACAGCTCAAATCTTGACAAATCTTGTTATACTGGAAAAGTATGCCCAACATGGCAACAAATAATGTGTCAAGTGGATTTGAAGCATTACAATTTGTTTACAAAAAACAGAATGGAATAACTTTGACACAAGACGTTTAAAAAACATGCATTGCTGTATATATGAATACTTTAACACTGAACTGTTCAGTATGGCCATTTCCGACCAAAACTTAAAAGCTCCTGATTCAATAACTAACAAAATCAATTTTCATTACATCTGGGAATAGAATACCAGAGTGCAAAAAAGCACTGTAAATATTGCAATTACTGTCAAGAAAAGGGGTCTTCTGAAAGCCCAATGGATTAGAGCATTCCAATGAACCAAGAAACACGACTAATGCTATACAATGCAAGGATTCAATCAATTGAAGTGAATCGATGTATTCTAATGCGCTTATTATCATAGTTATGTCTACATGAATAGACTATTCATATTAAGGACCCTCCTAAAAAAAGGCTGTACAATCTATAATCAGCTTGCCAATGTTGACTACAGGCAATTTTGGGGTAGGGAAAGAATATATATAAAAGCAAATAACTTTATCATATGGAAGAAAGGTTAAAGGGTTAAATATGCAGAATATTCACCATTATCATCCTCTCATGATTAGGATAGCAAATGCAGGTTTGAGCAATGATATTTTTTCTTTATTTACATTAATCTCCAAGTATAAATGAAAAAAAAACATTTGTTGAACAGATCATGAAAATACATTGCAATAATAATAAAGACCCCCTTTAATTACACATTGCAGATCTCTCAAAGAAAATATTGACCATTCCTGTCTCAAAAGCTTGAATGGTAAACATACCTTTGTACATTTCATGTCAATGATATACGAGTAGGTCATAGACAATGTGCTATCACCTGCATTTACCCCTATTGACTATTGCCCTATTACATCCTTCCCACGGTGTTCATAAAGGCATGGTCACACCGCCCGAGCGTTGTTGGAGCAGTCGTGGAGAGGAGAGAAAAAAATCATCACCGCTCGCTACCGTTCACCATTTTCGATTTCGATTAGGGTTTTTGTTTTCGATTTTTTCCCCAATTTTGTGAGCGAAATTTGACATTTTCTCCCTATCGCTCCACGACCGCTCCAACAACGCTCGGGCGGTGTGACCAGGCCTTAAGATATAAAGAAGAATAGTCATAACATTATCCTTTGATGGCCAAATTTTGCTACAAATATGATGATATAATTTCTTTGGAGGTCTAATTTTCTCAAATCATTTGATTCCTCCAATCTGCCTATTGCTACAAAGGAACAAAATCACTATTGGTTGGATATTTTTTACTATCACCCTTTGCAATACTAGTCCTATGTAACACTAATATGTATAGTTTTAAATGATATCACCCTTATATTCCGGAAGGTTGTGTTTCACAGTTCACATGATTCCAGAGGGTATATATATATTCCATCTTGCACTCAACAGATAAAGAGAAAGGTATAACTCACTATGGCACTCTGCATTGCTCCAAATTTAAAGACAAAGTCGCATGAACTAAAGACTATCGCACTCTCCGCTGTTGGGTATTCTTAAGTGGTGTGGATATCAACTGAACACAGTGAACTCTGGTCAAGACGAAGACAGTATACATGTACATCCATGTGCTATGGTCCGCTAGATTCCCTGGCACGTCACCTCTTCAATGAGAATCACCTTACAAGGGACAATCCCCGAGATCACGGTTCCACGTACGATCTCGTTTACCGGCTATCAATATTGCCGAGTGGATTGGGAAGGCACTGAGAGATTATGGTGGCTACGACAACTGAACAATGCCGTGCTGCACAGGAAAGGGGAGAGGTGGTGCAGGAGTTTGATGAGGTTAATTAATCCTGTGAGTTGGGGAGAGGGATCTCCAGCTGCACGCAACGACAACAAGCATCAGCCGCAGCAGCGATACCAGGCAGCAGCAGGGGAGCCCGTCGATGGTCTGCTCGACACGAGCGAGCGGTCGCAGAGCGTAAAAACATTCCTACACATGTGGTGACCCTACTGCACTGGTATGGGGTATGGGGAGAGAGGAGAAGAGAGAAGGAGGGAGAGGAGAAGAGAGAGAAAGGGAGAGGGGAGGAGGAAGGGGAGAGAGAGAGAGATGGGTGTGCTGGCTGGATGGTGGTTAGCAGTGGGTTACTTGCCACAAGAATGGATGGATGGATGGGAGGATGGATGGAAGAAAGGATGGAAGGATAGATGGATGGATGGGTGGATGGATGGATGGATGGATGGATAGATGGGTGGATGGATGGATAGATGGGTGGATAGAATAGATAGATAGATAGATAGATAGATAAAGAAAGATGGATGGATGGAGAGAGTGATGGAGAGTGAGCTACGGAGGAGAATCAGGGTAAGACGATAGAGATGATGTGGTGCTGGGGGTTATGGTAGCCAAGATGAAAGGGGAGAGGGAGAAGGGGGAGGCAAAAGACTCAGACTCGGAGAGGGAGAAAGGTGTATTGAGGTATCTGGGAGCAGGGACAATGGAGAGAGAAAAAGAGGAGAGAGAAAAGGATGAGAGAGAAATATAGATAAAACAAGAGAAGTAATAAAGAGATACAAACTGGCAAGGTGGAAGGGCAAGACAGGGGAGAGATGGGAAGAGAAGGTAAGAGAGGAGAAGTGGGAGAGGGGAAGAAAGAGGTGACAAAACACGAGGAATGGTAATGAAAATTAAGGGGAGTAGAGAGAGAAATATAGGAGAGGAAAGGAGAGAAAAGAGTACAGAGAATGGGAAGAGAAGGGAAGTGGAAGAGGGGAGAAAAGAGAAAAAAGTGTTAGAGGGTTAAAGAGATGAGAAAAATGAGATAGGAATATCAGAACTGGAGAAGATAAATGAGTGGGCAGAAGAGAAAAATTACAACATAGGTTAGCATAAAGAGAATTAAACAATCCTGTTGATTATGACATTTGTAATTATGTCTGGCAGAAAAAAAAAAACATGCATGTCATCACCAAGACAAGAAAGGGGAAGGAAAAATAAAAGGTGGGCGAAAAATGGACAAAATTGTGAAAACATTTCCCAACAAATGAAAACCTAAACAGGGGGAAAGATCTGAAATTGATGGATATTATGGACTAGGGGAAGCGCTGACATTAAAACTGACAAGCCTGGGAGGCTAAGAAAGGAAAGTAAGCAAAAGCGCATGCATGAAGCATACATACAGATAGAAACACACACCGGCCACAAAGCGCTATATACATACATCACAGATGAAGAAGAGATCGGAGATGACAACTTGCTAGAAAAGGAGATACAAGAATATGCTCCGGCTTAGCTGCAATCTAGAGGCACGTCTCTCTGCACTTTTGAGCAAATCAGAGGGTAAACTCGATACCAGAAGAACAAACTTAGGAGCACCCTGCAGACAAAGGTCTCAGGACCATCCATAGTAAGGAACGGGGAGATGGATATAAAAGACATAATTGGGCTAATTTCTGAACTCCAGTTCAAAGTCAGTCTTAAGCTTTGGTAAAGCATCATTTATTTTGAATCACACTGGGAGTATCATCCAGTATTCTGTAGTATTTTAATGATTCTTCAAAAAAGGGCAATTTGAGCACTTACCGGTATCTTACACATTTAGTGATAGGACATTGTTCTGCCCAAGGTACAACATATATTAAAATCTTTAACCCATTCCACGCTAGAGAAGTGGGTTATAATGAGACAAAAATACAGATATTATTTTGATTTGGCACCTAATCAAAATGAATTTCCTTGAAAAGTTCAAAATGTATCAGACATTAAAAAATTAGAAAAAAAATGTAGTACTGTAGCTGCCTCACAGCTACCAATGACTTAAAGATGATATTTCATAATTATTCAAATTGTGCACTATATTTCCCGGCGTCTATTTTCAAATTAACTTCAGTAGGCAATAAAATGCAATTTCTGACAACTCAATCACAATTGAATTTTCCAAAATATAAATGCATTTGCTTGCTCACCATGTATTAAAGCGAATGTGGAGACACCTCAACAACATAACCGTGTGAAATTCACGACTGTACGTAATCCAAGCATCGTGGGTAAAGCTCTCCTCAAACACGCAGCGATCCCCCTCTTACGCGGGGTACACCCACAGCATGAGATCATACAAATAAAATGACGATTATAATAGGAAACTTTTGAATAGTTTGCTCCTAGAATAACAACGTCCTCCCGCAGTGAAGGCTGTTATCTGGAGCTTATTCTTTCCATGCCGTGTTTGGGTCCGGTGATTTACTGAAAGCAGAGCTTGTCTCACAGACAGACTCAACATTATTAGCACAATGCATGACCACCGAGGTGAAAAGAAACACTACATGAATTATCACACGTGGGGCAAGGTTATTACTCTATCACGCCTTTCCTATAGAATAATATGAATCGATAAAGAAATAGCATTCAAACCCTTTGTCTAGCTGCATCCCAGCAGACAGGTTATAGACAAAAATAGTCTGGCACTCAAATCAAAAACTTCTATAAAACAGTGACATGAAACTTGTTAAATCAATCTCAAAGTCAAATCAATCTCAAATCAAGATTGATCAAGCACTTTTCAAGATGGTTTTGGCCCCTACCACACGCTACAGCTTTAAAGGGAAGTGTAACAATTTGGTTTGATATATTAAATGATTGAAATTGATATAATTTGTTGAAATCATGGGAAGAACTCCCCCACATACCATAATAGGAATCAAGCTCAAGAATCCAAGTCAAACCTTTGACCTATCTTTAATTAGCAGAACTCTCATTGGTCCCAAGTCTTCACTAGAAGAGGAACTAATATCATTCAAAATCTAGTCATATTTGATTAAGCATTGCAATAACCAAAATAATACATGTAGATGCAAAATATGAATGCAATTTGTCTCCACTGAAATAACTGCATAAGATATACTACACAAGATAAAAACATGAATCAGTGCATAAAAACTCCTGGAATTGTTTAACCCTTTTTTTAATTAGCTCATAGAATTTGAATGCAGGTTAACTAGAACGGGAAGCATCTTATATTACAGCGGTGGTGTTTTAACTTCGAGGTGTATTTCATTTTGAGTTTCTCCTTCGATGGTGAGGAGATGCGATACACACATGCTTTTAAGGAGAGTCTGGAAAGCACAGATGTAAGACATATGTGGAAAGCATCAATGCAGCACAACATTAAAATACGCAGACAAATTTTTATTACACTCTCACGAAAATGAGACAGCCACGGATGCAGCGTTGTGCAGGGGGCATGAACATTTTTATCATGTTTAGCTTTCATTCCTATCTAAACAACTAGATTCATAGAATTCACCAGTTTGATGGACTTAAGATGAAATATAAATAATTTTATAAAAGACAATAAAGCTAAAATTATGGTTTAATATTCCATCAAAAAGCCAGGTCAATAGGATTTATAAATACTTATGTATGAGAAGACTACCGACGAATCTTCAGTTTAAATTAAATCTTTCTAATCAAACAAAAGACAAGAAAGAAAGGACAATTGCATGCATTTTAAATGCAACAGAAGGAATTGTATGAGATAGACTTTTAATTTCCCATAGAAATAGACTTCTTGGAAATGTTCTACATACATATATCTATGCTATGAAAGAAACTGATCCCTATTACCTCCATGGAATTGATACTACACCATTCATAATATGGAATATGCTTCCCACAACAGTTTCTTATGAATACTCTCTTCTCTTGAAATTATATTTCTCTCAAGGAACATACGGCATCTAAACAGGAGAGGAGATGTGCTGTACATGTGTGCAAGATATTTCTATCCATCTCATATCTGTAACATGAATGTGAAATCTATGTGACCCTCTTCCTCAACATAATAGAATGATAACATGCCTACTGGATTAGCATTCGGAATGCGTTCAACATACACACAGGCACACGGAACATACTTCCCCTCACATTCTATTAGCTGTGGCAGCGAATGTCTGGCTTTGGACGAAGCATACCTTTGATTCCATGGCAAACCTTGTGGCTCTCGCATACTGACCTTTTTATCAACTTTCTGAGAATTCCGGGATTCAGACGTCATGCTAGCGAGAGCGGGAGGGGGCGGGGGCTTCCCTCTTTTCTTTCCACCCCCTCAAAGCTGGAAAAATTATGTCATATATGAGCCTTTATTACAGAGCTGCCAACCCGAATTTGGAAAAAATAGAATCTGATTCTTGTTCCTTTCATCCAATCTTCATACCCCAATCTCGTTTTTTTTTTGTTTCAATAAAAATAAAACAAACAAAAAAATAGAATGCTATCAAATAAGTTTCAAAAATCCTTTTTGACATTAAAAACCTCTTCAGTGGCAAAACTTTAACCATGTTGTGATCATACACAATCAAGTTCAACTCGACATATAAAACGGAAACTATATCACTAACGAAAGTAAAATGAGAAGCTATTACCACTGATAGACACGATAATAGTTTTGCTATCAAATACACACCTAAGCACCGAGGTGCAATAAAAAATGAATTTTCAATTACCCAACATAAATGGCTTATGTTGGGACTAGGAGCGGTAAATGGGGTATCATGACATGCTGCTTGGCGAGGCTTGAAATGACTTTGCTTGTGGGGGAAACATAAAAAGCAGGGAAAGCAATTTGTAGCAGTTTAAATTCATTTAAAACTGTAATAACTCCTACACTTAAAAACATTATCTCTACTCAGAGATGGTGTCATCATGCACAAGGCCTCACTGCCATCTAATTCCAATAATGCATTACCCTTGTATATATTTACTATACAATGTTTATTTCATATGTCTACAATGTACATTATCTTTCCATCTCATATTGTACACATACTACTGTGTCTTCGTTATTTTTTTAATGGAAATGATTATATACTGAATGAAACAAACTTGGATTGAATTTCGAGATTTTGCAAAATGTGGAGTGCGCTGCCATGGAAGATTGCAATCATCAAGTCACTAATAATAATAATAATAGCCAATTTTTATAAAGCGCTTTTCCCAGAATGGCCCAAAGCGTGTTACAGCATATTATTACTCCGGTCATTGGATTCATTTCAATCAAGCACGAAAAGTGTGCGATTTCCACTCCCTGGGGAGCATTCATCGCAGCCACATTATGGCGCTGGCAAAATCAAACATACAATATCTTTCGCATCCTACCGGGTACCCATTTATCACCTGGGTCGAGAGTGGCAAAGTGTGGATTAACGCCTTGCCAAAGGACACTAGGCCGCGGTGGGATTCGAACACACAACCCTCTGTTTACAACCCGAGAGTCAGAACCACTACACCACGGGTCTTCCACTAAGACGATAATTATTCACTATAAGAAAAATGACAATTTAAAAGTTGCTTATTCTAATTAATAAAATAAAGAGTGGACTGGAATTTGTGTAAATTCTAACACAACACAATTTTAAATGTTCCATAATTATCATTGATGAAACATGAGGTACAAATGATATGGAAGAAAATACTTTGCAAGTTATTGAAAAGTAACATTTCAGTTTGGGCTTGTATTGTGGATGCAAATTTGATTGAATGTATACACCCCCTAAAAGCAACACCTTTTGGCATGTAGATGCTATGAAAGGATTGGTAAACAACAAAAAGAAAATCACTCAAGAATTTACTTGGCAATTGGTGCACTTAGCTTGAGGTTTACAACTAATCAGGATAAGAGCTATTACTCAGACATTTTTGGAAAAGTAAGTGATCTAGAGCAAAAATCACAAATACAACCAAGCTTTCACAAGTAATTTCTCCGAATTCCTTTGGCAAAATAGGCTTTCACTCTAATATTTAAGTGGGTTTTTTTCTGTTTTTTGTTTGTTTGGGGGGAGAGGGTCATCTGTTTCAACAATAAAATATTGCATGTTTAATATCACACAAACTTAATTCCATAACAATTATTAAAGGTCAAGTCCACCTCAGAAAATGTTGATTTAAATAAATAGAGAAAAATCAGACAAGCACAATGCTGAAGATTTCATCAAAATCGGATGTAAAATAAGAAAGTTGTGACATTTCAAAGTTTCGCTTATTTGTAACAAAATAGTTATATGAACGAGCCAGTTACATCCAAATGAGAGAGTTGATGATGTCACTCACTCACTATTTCTTTTGTTTTTTATTGTTTGAATTATACAATATTTCAATTTTTACGAATTTGACGATTAGGACCTCCTTGCCTGAAGCACAAAATGTTAAAATAATGGAATTCCACGCGTTCAGGGAGGAATGAAACTTCATTTCACATGACAATGACGAGAAAATCAAAATATTTCATATTTCAAACAATAAAAAACAAAAGAAATAGTGAGTGAATGACAACATCGACTCTCTCATTTGGATGTAGCTGGCTCGTTCATATAACTGTTTTTGTGAAATGAAGCGAAACTTTGAAATGTCATAACTTTCTTATTTTACATCCGATTTTGATGAAATTTTCAGTGTTATGCTTGTTGAATTTTTCTCTTCTTATTCAAATCAAGATTTTGTTGGGGTGGACTTGTCCTTTAAGCATTGAGCAGATTCTAGTCAACTTCCATTAAATTGAGGGAGGTTCCTTGAGGTGCTATCCCGCTTTACCCCCCCCCCCCTCCTTTAATATTCAGCAACAGCAAAATTATAACGTTACTTTAATGACTTCTCTCTTCAAGGTTGTATGCAGGCTTTAATTAAACAACCAACCCAACACACACAGACGCAGAAAAATTAGTATTGATCGAAAGTTTTATGTCAATAAAATTCAGCCTTCCCCCACACAGATGACATACATCATCTGCAATCCAATATCGAAGAGGGATAGATTGCATTTATAATTAGCTGATATGTTAACGAGCTGACTGGTTATGTAGAGCATTCTACATGTGTATGCAATTATATTACGGTTTATTTCCAATTCGTCTAATGCTGATTAGTCCAATTGCCAACTCATTTACTATCATTTGGTCTACCATCAGTTCGTCCACTATCCACATGGTCTAATTGCCAATTTGTCCAATCACTATTTCGTCAAATAAACAGTTGGTCCAATAGCTATTTAGTCCATATACCACTTGGTCTAATTAGACGAAGTGGTAGTTGGGCGAATGAATGAAAATAAAATGGGATTAATAGACCAACTGGTCATGAGACGAAATGGGGATTAGGCAAAGGGATGATTGGACCAAATGGTTGTTGGACAAAATGTTGATGGATGAAATGGCATTAGACTAAATGAAAGAAGACTATGTGGTGAGTGGACGAGTTGGCAAAAGACAAATTGGCAATTTACCTATATTACATATTGTATATTGTCCTTACCGGCATAATTAGTATGTGATATGAAGCAACTCAAAATTGAATTATGATCTATGAGACTTGCTCAACACAGTAATTTTAAGCCAATACTTCATTAGTGATTCAAGTTTTTTATTTTAAATTGGTATACTCAAAATGTCTGATTTCTTCACATTTCCTACACTATCCTTAATCTCCTTTCTTTCTGATTTCCATACTTCCATCCATACAGGGAAAGATCAATGGGGTAAATGCCAACAATAACTCATCATCAAAATGTAATATTGAAGTGTTACCAAAATGAATATATGAAAATGTTATATCAAAGATGACATAAGTTCTAGTAGGAGCAGAATCATGAAAGGAATAGAGGTCAAGGTTCATTTAATACCGAGTTTGAATTCTCACATTCATTTCCATAATCCACAGATATTTACTGCAGACAATATATAAAAACGTAAAATCAAAATGTCACAGATTGTGATATTCAATGCAATATCTCTAACTGCTCGTTCATTAAGGAAAGTGATGAAAAAGTGCTCTAAATGTCAGAGTTGGGGCTTTCCATCTTGTCACATTTAAGCATAGATGCAAACGACTTCTCCTCCTCCTCCTTTAAGCTTTATAAAGATGATGAATGATAATGACCCGAGCATGGAGGTCCAACCAGACATTGCCATGGCAACATAAATGTCATCTTTTGATGACAGTCTTCACTCACCAGACCTCATACTTACATTTTTTAAGTTTATATTAATACTCAAGTTCGTCAATATGAATTGATGGTTGAAATGAAATTCAACTTAAATTGAGCCATATTGTAAAATACAAGGTATTTTCTAATTCTATAGCCTCAAAGGACAAAGCCTAAGTTCAGGTAATGCCTCGAAAGGGTCACACATATATCCAGCAATAGAGGACTTTATGAATATGGAACATATAAACACTTTCTTTGTACGAATTATGTAAATGATTGTTCACATTTACTGTATAAAATTGTGTTGTAATAATTCCTTTTCTGTTTAATATGGTATCTAAATGAGATTTTTATTAATCAAAGTTGTGAATGAAACAAATTTCCTTTTTGGATGAATAAAAACAAACTTGGAACCTTAAATAAACAGGGGAAAAAATCCATTCCAAGAAATCAACAACCCCCCCCCCCCCCTTCTGGTTGACATATCGTTGCTGAGGTGTTCAAACCTAGTCTCTCAAAATCTAAAAATTCAAAATTTATTTGAGAGCTGCTAAAGAACAAGCTGTATTTTTAGGAATATGACAATGGTGGCAGTTTCATATTGTCTAAAAACAGTCTGCTATTCCCTGTAGAGCACTCGTTCCAGGTACATCTGTACAAAAAGGTTAATACTTGCTACTTAAACAACTCTCAAATCAAGTTTCAAACTGCCCACATAATTTGTTACAATTTTGAGACACAATGTTGCAGTTTTAACTAGGTTTTAAACATCCAGGCGTTGGCATGTAACTTACTACCTTTTTGCATTGAGTAGAAGTACGGCATGGAAAGATGAAGCTGGAAACAAATGGGGTGGTGGAAGGATGGGGGAGGGAGGGAGAGAGGGAGGAGAGATATGGATTGTTTGACAACCTTGTCACCGGATAATTTATCGATGACGCTACCTGGGTCACTTCTCATCAAGGTAGGGAGACGTCGATAAGATAGAAGAGGGAGACATAGGGCGGTAAAATATACCGTCATATTACAGAAATAGATAACAGGGGATGAGAGGCAGTCATTTAAGAAGTAGGCCAGACTGAGTGGGCATATCTGTATATGAATGTTTAACATTTGGAGACATGCAAAGGAGTACTGATTCTGCTACTTTAAAAGACATTGGTAAATACGAGTATTACAAAGTGGAATTTTGAAGAAATTCCTGACCTTTGAATTCATGCTGAGTCACTCCCAATATTCTGTATATATATATATCATCATTTAATTGAGATGCAGCTGGGAATTATTATTGTGAAACATATAGTTACAGAATAAAATTGAGATGGTGTTTCTGATCACTTACAAAGTACATTTCCATTATTTTAAGAGGGGAGGTGATATTAGTGGAAGAGAAAAAAAAAGGTGGAGGCATCTTTAGAATTAAGCTTCTTACACTCTTGGCGTGCCATAAAAAACCCTCTAAAATCATCGACTGGCATTCCAAAAATTTGAGTATCTTATCTTCAATCGGTTAATTGATATAGCATACTTTCCACTTGCATGCGAAAAGTAAGTGTGTCTTGCAAGCTCTGAGTTACTCCACTCCACTTTGATAACTTATTTTATAGCGGAATGCATAAAAATAATGCAATGATCTATTTACAAGATAAAGGATTAAACATCAATTTTTCAGATTTCAAGCTGAGGGGAGCTTCTCCTGCAGCATCTTGCTTGTGACTTTCACTGGCAAATCTGATCTGAACCAATCAGATGCAAGGATTTCAGTAGCTTGTAACAGATGCAAGTGAAAGTTTGTTTTATGAAATGCTATCAAGATCTACAGTAGATGTGGAGGTAGTGTTAACATATTTTTCTTTTTTACTTCAATAAATTTAGACCAAGTTATAGATATTGATACAAATACTGCTTTATAGTAATTTATAAACTTAATATTAAGTTTGCAGAGAGCAAATTACTTTGGGCTACACAATTTCAGTCAGTGTTTTTTGCAAAAGAATAACATTTGCAAAAATTATGTATGTTCATGTTGAAATGCTGCTACACAATATGCTTGCACAAATGGCAAAAGAGGGAAAAACAATTAGAGTAGCACTCCACTGATCACGTTTTGTTTTAAGCCTGAAGCTTCAAGACTTTCTGTATTTTGTCTCTGTCATTAACGAGTGCATTATGTTTCTAGAACATACATGTCTCGCTAATGACATCTACATCTCCACACCAGACATTCCTTACCCTTGACGTGTTCACACGTGCTCTTAATCCAACTTAACTTGATTCACTTCTGCACAATACATTCATGTACCTTACCATGTTCACACATAAATTTAATTCAATTTTTAAACATGGATTACGTTTCAACAGTTAACGATGTATGTGATGATTCTCTATAGTCTTCGTTCATAACAGACACTATCTTGCAGCTCTAACCCTTCCCCTAACCCGGCTCTAACCCTTGACTTATCAGCATGTTCTTAACCACTTAAAGTTATGGAATATAATTATGGTGTGAATGGCAGGTATGATTTCTATACAACAGAAGTATCATAAACCTAGACCCGTTTACATCCACAAATGACTGGGTTGAATCCTGCAATGTAAATGTGCCAAATGATTTCTACACATCAGACATATCCAACCCTAACCCTATTCACATTCAAACTTTAACCATACCGGACTAACCCAAAATAACCATTGCAAAAAGAACCAAAAATACCTCAAAGGAGTTGAACACAGGATTGCCGTTCATATCAGACTTTCCGTTAATCTTATGGTTAATAAGTTGATCCGTTTGCCCACTTTGCATTGAGAGTAGAGGGGTAAGGTGTGAAATAAATGTTTAAAAATCCAAAGAACGCTCACCTGTACGGTTCCAATCCATGATCAAGCAACATGAAAGAAAACACAAAGAAAAAAATGTTTAGAATCAGGTTAAAATTATTTTTCCATTTTCAAATAAAAAGAGACTGGTTAAACTCATGTATTTTATACACATCATAATTTCATTCTTTTTATATGATTTGCTTTATAAATACAAGTAGGGAATATTTAAATTTTCAGCAGAACTCCATTGAATACTATCCACATTTTTGTTAAATTTGTATAAACTTTGATGTCAAAAGTTACTGAAGATATTTGGTTGACATTGAACCTTATTTACCATTTATTTTGTTTCAAATTCCATTTCAGATCTGATTATTACCATGCATTATACTTTTAGAATGACTTCATAAGTGTTTTGCACAAAATTACCCAAACATTAAAGGACAGACATAAATGTCATACATTCATATTCACAAAAAGAAATTCAGATATAAAAGATAAACCCATAAAAATTGAACAGATACATTTCATACAATGATTGCTTTACAGAGCAATGCATTTGCATTTATATGCCATGTTCACATTAAGTAACCTGGTGATTAAAGAAAAATTAATTAATATCCTGTACATGTGTGAATAGAACTATAATCCTCAACTGATTGCTTTTCATTTTAATTACAAACGAGGGTGACATTTTCAGTCTGATGTAATGTACGTTTTTGTCATCGAAAGAATAGGGTTGGAAAACCATGCACAGTCACATCTAATTAATAGGAGACTAACTGGTGTCATTCAGACGAGAAGAGTTTTCCCTCATGCATATTTGAATAATGCAGTACGGTACTGAGTCTGGCTTTTAGAAGATGAAATAGGATTATTCTGCTGGTGAGAAAGTGGTAATGATGCAGTGTATAACATGCAAAGCAGGCAATTTTTTTCATTTTTTTTTGGGGGGGGTACGGGTACTTTTCACAACTTACTTCATAAATCTTCAACATTGGATAATAATTGCAATGAATGGGGATTCCAGGGTTCTTAAGAGCATTTCGCCCTCAGCCCCCATTTAATTTTTTTTTTAATAATTTAAACAAAACTTTCAGGTTAAATGCCCTAAACTCATGACAACCATGTCTTTTTAAAGAAAACATGAATAAATAATATCAATAATGAACAATTGACAAGAAAGTACTACGCCTGTGTTGTCGTTTTTTTTGTATTAAAATATATCAGAATTATTCCACAAGTGAGAAAGGGTACTAATTGACAGCATTTGGTCTCGGGAGTCTGGAAACAAGGCTAAATCAATGAATCAACTCAGCAGACTGTTTAATTTGATTGTCAATACAGGTCGGGTAATAATTAGAAACTGAACTGATACATAGCCGTAACGAGATGCAAATGACCCTTGCACTAATCTAAATATGTAAAATATAAGCTGGGTATAATCTGGATTTCTTACAAAATATAGCATGCAATCAAGTGATTATCAAGTATTATCTGTAATATTATCAAGTATTATATAACTTTAAAAGAAGAGACAATAGATTATGAGAATCAAACATGAAAGATGAATAGGACAAGGGGTAAATACGGGACAAAGAGAGGAGAATAGGGACCCGTTTATTTTGAATTTTGAGAAAGGAAAGAATGGAAATAGGTATAGAGATCAGAGAAGAAAATGAACATTTTAAAAATATGAAAGAGAGAGAGCTTGACAGAGAAAGGGATGAGAAAGGAGACAAAGACATGGATGGGAAAGGGGGAGAAAATGAGGAAAGAAGGCATGTGAAGGGAGCGGAGTGGAAGAGGAATGGGAGGAAAGCGGAGGCAGAGAGGAGGGAAGAACTTCAGGTGTGTACAACACAGAAATGAAAATATTTCTTAGGCCAAGTAAAATAAGAAAGTAGTTGATCGTCCTCGCGCGCATCACTTTTGGCCGCCGCATGAAAATTTTTGCTATTTACTATTTTCTAAAAAAAAAAAAAAAAAAAAAAAAAAAAAAAAAAAAAAAAAATTGTGTTGTTTCTCGTCCTCGCCATCTTCCCTTTTTAATTGCAGCATCAATTTTCTTGTTATTAACTATTTTTATGGCTGCTGAATAATGAAAAAATTCACAAGATTACTCTGGGATCTCTCTCGCAACTTCAAAAACAATTGCAAAGTCCGATATCGCCGTAATTGCAAGAAAGAAAAAAATTCTGATTTGTTTTTTTATTGGATTTTGAAGATACCATCATAAATTAGCGAGGAAATAAAGTTTGCAAACTCGGAAAAGATCGCGGATTTCTTCATTTTTAGTGCATTTTCGGGGACCCTGCTTACTGAATCTGAACTAATCCGTCGCATGCTCTTGAAATATGGCGCAGATAAATCAATTCTAATGACGTAATTTGTATTTCAGCGGGTTTTTTTGGTGAGTGATTGCGCCTGTACTTCGACGTGTGTTACGGTGATTGTGTGCTTGTGACTCTGTTGGGAGAACTGCATGTGTGCTAGGATGATGTGATTGACTGTGCTGGCGTAACATGTGAATTTGTGAAATGCATTGAATTTTCCTTCGAGATTTCTAATGTCAGGAGGCAATGCATCGAATATTCAATGAGGGATTTAATATTCAATATCAATTTTAAAAATGAATAAAAATTGAGCAGTAGTATTAAACATTATGTACACGATCAAGCACCCGGAACCTGCGATGCGAAACCATACCCAGAGCTAAAAATGAGATTGGCTCTGGAAAATTGAACAAGACTCCATGACAATAAAAAAGAACCCCCCATGCATTTTTTTTACCCTTACATAAATTAAAATGTTTAAATTATTCACTTGACATGAACATTCTGTTTGACAACAATACAGTACCAGTATACATCAGTCATGTCAGTAATAATACATCAATAGATTTTATTTTCCATAGATTTCCAATCAATCGTAGATATTTATACATATATAATAATATGTATATATATGTTTCTAATCATTTATATTACTATTGAGCATACATCCATCACATAATTCGAGCTTGACATGGCCTGACAATCATTTGAATAAAAAATATCAAAAAAATAGTAAATAGTAAGGACCTCCCTCATCACTGATGTCAAAAATCAGACCGAGAAAATGCCTCCGTGTTCTTAAAAAAAATAGTAAGATAGCAAATAGCAAGGACCTCCCTCATCACCGCTCTCAAAAAACCCGGACGATCAACTACTATCTTTTTTTACTTGGCCTTATAACTGAAGTGAAAATATTTATTGAAATAATAAAGAATGGTCAAACAGAGTGACACACACACACAGATAGACAAAGTCAAAATAACAACAGCTCCCGCGAGACAAAGAAATAGATCATTCCCACATCCAAGTATCAATAGATACATGGGCTCTACTCTCTGATGTTGTCTTATGTCACACACTCTATACCTAGTCTGCATGCACAGACTCCATATCTGACACTTCAACCAATAACGGGTCTAGAGTAAAGACTAGACTCCAAACACTCTGTCTGTGTCAGATAGAGCCAGCCACAGTACATAGTGAATCTAGTCTCACTGATTCAGACCCTGCATTATGCACTATGCGAATTGCGAAACTAAAGGGTCTGTGCCACAGACTACTCCAAACCCTCCCATCACAATGTAGTGTAATGAGGACAGCACTGACAGTCAATTCACCAAACCTACGTCATACCACCGTGTACAATTTACACTGCGCTGCTCTGGAATCGCCCTGTGCACAATTTAACATGCCAGAGGGCATGAGGGTTCTGATGATTACTTCTGCCCCAGTTTTTACACCTTTCCTTTATCTCTTTTTGATAAATTTGAACCTTTTTGCCTCACAAATTGTTATTGGGATTTGGGTGTTTGTAATGATACTTACAGTATGAAAGATCATCAATACTATTTCTTACAGTATGCAATGTTTCAAAGCTCCAGATACTATAACTGGGTAGCAAAGCTGACAAAATCTGTGCTCTAATTTTTTTTTTATCTGGCAGTGGATTTTTAAATTGCTGCTGTTAAATGCTATAATACAAGTATATTTTGATACATGTATATATTATCACAAGGACTACAGGAAATAGTTATTATCCATTGTGACCTATGCCCTAGATAACTCTGACTCTGGTCCATGGAAAACCTGTATTAATAATAAAATCAAGTTCTGTTTAATGGTTAAAACTATCACCTCAGTTTCATAAACTATGACAAAATTATCCACCATGTATGATATTAAATAATCCTCTCACCCTAGTCTGCAGGCACAGACCCTTGATTTTCGCATTTCGCATAGTGCACAATGGCGAGTCTGAAGCAGTGAGACTAGATTCACTATGTACTGTGGCTGGCTCTACTCTACAGAGACAGAGAGTTAGCAACTAGTCTCTACTCTAGACATGGTATAATAATTGGTTAAAGTGTCAAATATGAGTCTGGGCTTACAGACTAATCCCCCTGTCGTAACATCTACCAAAACAAAATTGAGGGGCGTCCAACAGCCCATCAAATTTTTACTTGACAATTACTTGTCAGCGTTAACTCGGTCCACGGCCATCTTTCCCTTTGACGGCCAACCTACATTCCTCGGCGTATCTCATTACAGGAGTGTATGTAATAAAACAGGCTTACATCATAACGCCCGTCTCTGATATTACCGACAAATCCCCACTCTCCATCACCGGCTATCTCTACACTACATGCCGTGTTTGCAATTTTCTGCTTCGATGGATTCTCCCCGGATTATTCCTTCAGCTCCTCGTCCATTTTATCCGGCGCCTCCAGTCTTATCAAGCCCGGAGTCTATACCTTGTTACCGGCGGCGGTGGTGGCGGCGGTGAGCGGTGTACAAAAGTGAAGTACCTTCTTATTTGGAGTTGTTATTTTGCAATGAACAATTTCCATATGCTTCGATGGTTATCAATTAAACAACCCTTCGCTGCCTTATAATCCGCGTAATAATTTTCAATTTCAAAGAGGATATTCAATTTTCCCCACGCATTATTTCATGCGGCAATATCAGCAATGATTTTTTTTTTATCAGGCTTACTTATGAGATTGTAACAGTTTGATTGTACAGTTAGCATTCCGCTACATCTAATACGTGTTAGATGGTTATCAAGTTGTTGTCTTTTTTTTTATGATGTTCTCTTCAATATTTGCCTCTACAAATTAATAAACAAAAGTAAACCACATAACAATGCTGTAAACTTGAAATTGAGGATAAAGTATTTTGGTATGTTTTGCATTATTTTTCAAAATCAGAGGACTTATGGCTCTAAATCCTGTATGAGCCATGCACAAGTGAGGCTGCCTTACTAAAAAATTAAACGCAATGACTTGATTTTGATCCCTGGACCTTATAGGAAATTCTTGGTTCCAAAATCGGAAGATAATCATAAAAAAATTTGCTGATACAGTTCAACTTCTTTTCTTTAAGATGAAAAAATAATCTGATATCATTTGGCCCATTTCATGAAGACTTTAATACATGTACAGTGAGTATGATTCAGTAAACGTTACCATTATTAAACTACCATATTCAACCTCAATTCTGATTGGTTGGTCAGAGACCAGTTACCATGGTAATTACCTTTAATAAAAGTAAAGTTACTATAATGGTAAGACCTTTATTAAATGGAGCCCCAGGCAGACTTCCCCCTTGAAAAGAAAAATAACAAGTCGTCGTCGTCAAGAACATGGGAATATTTGTTAGGGGCGGGTATCATCCTGTCCGGCGCAAACATGAACTTGTCAAAACCAATTAGACAGAGTGCATTCATGCTGGTTGGGGGTCCTCCTCGTTTGATGGTAACAAGAAACGGCAGGGTAAATAGGAGAGAGGGTGTCACGGGGTAAAGAGGGAGGCGGAGAATAGGAGGATCGAGCTCCATCTTCTGGTTTGGAAGTAGACAAGAGGCGATGAGGTTAAAATGAGAGATGATGACACGGAGAGGATGAGAGGATGGGAGGCAGGGTGGGCTCGGATGGAGAAAGATGAAAAAGTTGGTGGAAAATGAAATGGGATGAGAATATGAGGGAATGGGAGATGGGAGAACGAAGAGTAAATGGCTCTCGTGATTTGATGAAAGAGAGGAAGATGGAAAATTAAATGGGATAAGAAATGTCAAAGGAGAGAGGTACAGGAGCGAGATAGAGACAGACACAAGAATGAGAGTGAAGGAGAAGGGATTGAGGGAGAAAGAAGGAAAGGAGGAAGGAGAGGGGCAACGTTGAGAATGAAAGAGGGAGAAGAGAAAGAGGATGAAGAAAGGAGGGGAGAATAGAAAGAGAGAATGATAGAAAGGGAGAGGAGAGATATGGAGACAGTAGAAAGATGGGCATGGCAAATAAACTTCTGAACTGAATATAAAAACAGCAAGGAATAAAAAAAATATTACAGCTCATGGATCAAAAGGTCCATGCAGAGATAGAGAAAGAGAGAGTGGGAGTCAGATTGAGAGATAAGAGAGAATGGGAGGTGCTCTAAATTTCATGGATTAAAAATAAATCTACTTTTGTTTGATTGGTGCGCACAAATACCTGAACAGATAAAAATTAAAAGCTTAAATACGTATTTATAAACTCATTCATTCAAGAATAGAAAATAGAAAATATTAAATCTAAGATTTCAACTGGTCACCAACTTTAAGTAAAAATATCTATATAAGAAATAAAGGCATCATAAATCAAGTGACACAATTTAAGAAAACAGGAGTATAACATAAAGCAGATACATCATGTAGGAAGTAGCAAATAAATGTTTTCTTCATTATAAGACAGCTGTGTATGCTAGTTTCAATTCAATTACTCATTAATTTCCCATTAGATTAAGATTGACTGGACTCAATTCTTATTTTCCTTCCTGCAACATTACAACTAATTACAGACCAAAACTCGATAAGATTCTGCCTCTGTAATTGTTTCAAGGGTCAAAGATTATCAAAGCAAATTCGAGACTGAGAGTTCAAAAGATTAATTCTGATAAAGGACTTGATAAACTTGATATCAACAACAAATAAATAATAGACAATTATTATCATGACTAAAAACAATCTAGTTAACTTAAAAGTCATAGATTGAATATTTAATATATAAATAGCCACCCCTCCGAAATAAATCAAAAATACAGAAATAATAAGGATATAACTTAACAAAGAAAAAAAATCAATAAATAGATGAATAACTAAATTTAGGTTTTATAGCAATACTTTAATTTTAATGGGTACAGAATCATCATAAAAATAACAATGAAATATTTTGAACCTTTGGAATCAAGTAAAGGAAATTGCACCACCCTCCCCCATTTCAAAGTGAATTGAACATTTCAACTGTAAAAAGTACAATTTTCTTCAATGAATTTCAACATCAACTTTTAACAACACTGGAAGGGCACACTATTGATTGTTAAATACAATCTGTTGTTGACATTTCCCCAAGATTTAACAACCTTTCCTTGCCTGTGACATTAAAGACCATAAGAAAATGAAAATTATTCCCCAACGAGATAGGTTAATTCAACAGTATGGAGATAATCAAGAGTTGTGTTTGTTTCCTACTGATCATCATCATAACAGAGACTTTGCTTTGATATTAATATCTGGAGATTAGAGGAATATTTGATCTTGCCGGGAGCTGTTTTTGAGAGAACATTCAATTCCCGGTCGAAGTCTGGTTAGGGAAATAGGTAAATATCTCTCGGCATGGGTAAATTTGATTTGATTACTCTAGATCTATTCTGAAAGACATACAACCCATCAAATAGACGAGGTGAATTGGGGTAAAGACAGATTGTTATCAATGTTGTAACATGGTGGATGGTAGCCATAGCAACAATGAAACAATCTCTAAAGTTAGAGTAACAGACTTCTTCATAAAACTGTTACGAATATTCCAGGGCCCCATCCTACAAAGAGTTATGATTGATCCAATCAATCATAACTCTATGGAAATCCATCAGTGTCATAATCTTTTATACAGGAAATTTGCAAAATGTCCTTTATAGACAAAGGAGAACACTCCAAATTGTCAAGAAATCAGTGAATTTATGGATATACATTCATATCTAAAAAAATTTCAACAAGCATTCTATATGTTGACTTTGCTGGCTTTCCATAGTTGAGATTGATCGGATCAATTGGAACACTTTGTAAGACAGGCTCCAGAAACAAATTACTGCAAATATCAATTCACAAGTTATGGTAATCATGGGATAACCATAAAATGTAAATGTGTAAAAGAAAATTTGTAAAGAAGAATTTCCCTTCCTTGCAGGTGCCGAGTACTCTGACCATTTCATAAGAAATATCTAATAATTTGTACTTTGGGAAATCAGGGCCCTGCCTTACAAATATCCGATCAACTACAATTATGGAAAGCCAACAACATCAACGCCCAAACTGCATGTCTCTTCAAAAAAAATCTTGATTATGATGTAAATTCATACATAAAATTTTTTCTTGAAGATTCAGTGTGCTCCTCTTTGTTTACAAAGGACCTTGCGCAAATTACCTGTATGAAAATTTATGATATTGACCGATTTCCATAAGGTTGAGATCGATCACCTCAATCGTAACTCTTTGTAAAACAGGGCCATGTAGAGAGAAAAGTTGCGACTTTGGTGATTTAGAAGATTACAATATGGTAGCCTTCAAAGATATTTTTTCCCCTTGATTCATAATAGCAATTTTACTAAATAGGTCTCATACACACTGAACAGAAGTGCAGGTGCACGCTATTGGGAATAAATTGTAACCTAGCAACAGATGTTTTCATATATTAATTCAACGTCATTAGTTGAACAATAGGGGCTGTCATGTTCGTAACTAGCTTTCAATATCCCTATCGACCTTATCCCAGTAATGATGTCTCTATGTCAAATTTGTTGTGTCATCTGTTAAATGCTAGAAAGACGTCAGCATTGTGTTTCACATATTGATTAAGGCCTTTTGGCACTAAGTAATGCATAAGGGAGTAATAAACCTCTATTGTTGAAAAGTACTATAGATAGTACATAAATTTAGTTCAAATCAATCATGAAAAACATCAAGCTTCAGTTCATGAAAAAGGCTTTCTGGCAGCAAGTAATAAGAGAGCAATAAACCTCTATTGTTGATGAAAATAGGAAGTACATAAATTAAACCATCATCAATTATTAAAGCACTTTGTGTTCAATGTCATTTCCTTTTGTTATATTTTATAACTTTGGAAGAAAGAAAAGTGGACGTTTTTCCGTCGATGTGAAAGCAAGTACCTGAAAAATGCCCTCCTCCCCACACAAAAAAGCCGTAAACTTTGCTTTCCATAATTTTAAGAGGATTTTTTTCAAGTTCACTGTGAAATTTTGCAATGTGAAAGCAGAATTGCGCAAGGCAAAAATAAAACAAATATTGCTACTTTGTATAAGGATGTATGAGACTTGTCTCAAAGGCCAATCATCATTGGAATAACATTTTTTATTCTGGGTGGGGGCACTATAGAATAAAACAAAAGGAACACATGATTTTGTTTTTGGTTATCTGCTTTTATTCCTTGAATTGTGTATTTGGTTTGTATGATTTTGTACTTCTTGTTTTGAACAAAATATTGGCGAATGCCAGTGACGTTCTAATAAATTCAATTCAATTCATGATATTCCTACTTGCATATATCAGCATCCCTTATATTGAAATCATTATTTTCTCAGAAAGATTTCTTGATGAGCAAATCTGCAGAAAATCATTCTTTAATTTCTCATTAATTTGTGTGGCGTATGTTTTTCTAGGGTAAACCGAACTCCCCATATCATGCTGTGTTCTGTAAAACGCATGGGTGAATAAACCATACCGGAACTAATTCACAACATGTGTCCTCGTAAATTAATTCCTTTCAGACCAATTATTTCTGGAGGGGTGTCCAGATTTGGGCCACTGCATGTTCTCATAAAAGATATGGGGGAAGGGGTCATTTGATAAAGCTGTTCATAATGTTTAGGTATCCCAATCAAAATAAAATAAACAGCATATTTATTCTTTTGGGTATAAAATCATTTATTGCGCATGAAGTAGGAGAAAATTTCAGAACTTTTTTTTGCTTGTCAATTTGGTTTCCTCCATCCCCCCTAAATTCAGGTGGATCCCCCCTAAATTCAGGTGGACCCCCCCCCCTTTGCTTGTCAAAAAACTTGGGTGGTCCCTCCTAAAATTTGTGTTGATAACCTCTTCTTTCTTTTTGGGGGCTTGTCAAAAGATTTCAGGTGGACCCCCCCCTTAAATGTTTTGCCTTCCGCCCGACAATGAATGATCATACAACATTTTTCTATGATAAGGTGGTTTCAAACTGCCTCGATCACAAGAATCCCCGTTAAATTACGAGAACTTTTTTAGGCTGAAAAATAACCATTAATTATTCCTGCATTCACACTGCCCTGAAACATACCCTTCGGGGTAAGTTCCTGAAGTTACGAGCATGCGCAGTATGGTGTGATAAGCAGGCAAGGCACGATATTCAAAATCACTAGCCCAGCAGCCACCCACGGCGCCGCGCCCAACGACACGCTGGGCTAAAAGTTCCCGTAATTTGCTTTCACATCGCCAAAATACCTGCGACCTTGGAAAAATCCCTGCGAAAGTTATTGTAATTTCGCTAAGAACCTACTTTTTAGCGGGTATTTTCTTTCGGGGAAATTACGCATAGTTTGCTTTCACATTACCAAAATACCTGCGACCTTGGAAAAATCCCCGCGAAAGTTATTGTAATTTCGCTAAGAACCTACTATTTAGCGGGTATTTTCGTTCGGGGAAATTACGCATAATTTGCTTTCACATTACCAAAATACCTGATATTTTCTGATCGGGGTAAATTTCCCGATCAGAGAATACCTGGAACTGACGAACCTTGAGGCAGTCTGAAACCACCTATAGTTAAACCTTTACCATAGCTTTGAGATCAAACACTGCTAATCTGGAAGAAAACAAACCCTCTGACATATCGGTCTCCATGCAGTTTACAACTCACCATGCATCATTGCCTCATCAACTATTCTCAATTTTCATTTTAATAATTCAACTTAATAGATCACTTATTATAGACAATCCACTTGCGTTCAGAGGGTAGATCCCTCTTTAGATTTCAGGTCTGTATTTTTTTCATGTGAAGATTGTCAGGCATTCTGTATATATCAAAAGTAATCAGTATAATCCTTTAATGACTGGATATGAATTAACACTTAAACTTAGTACTGATTTATGATTTACTTTTCAGTGTATATTCAATGAACACTACTTGGATCTCGCTATTTTAGAATCAAGTAAAGTGGGAAAAAAATGCTCTAAAACAGAAATACCAACACTATATAGGTTTACAATAAATAGTTTTATTTTACAAACTGCATTAAATTGGGAAAAGAGGGTGTTAAATATGGGTCGCATATAAAAAAAATTCTTACCTGTTTGTTCCCATCCATAAGAAAAAGCATGAAAGAAAATAGAGAAAAAATACAAATAAACATTAGGTCATATAATATTTGGATTTTCATCAAAAGAGACAACTTTAAATATCTTGATCTTGTCTTACAATGTAGGCTTATACCTCATACTATTTCTGCAAGGATTTTTATCACTCCCTCTTATGTACATGTACTTTGTATGGTGACACGACATATACGCGCTCCTGTGACATTTTGCTCCTGTCTTAATATCTCAGAGGACAGAGGGTTAGAGTTAGGATCGTAATACCATTTTTGGTTCAGAATGAACATTAAGATTAGGATTAGGGTTTACTTGGTTTTGGAGATTAGGTTTTAGGTGCAGATTTTCAATTGGCTTAACGTGCAGATTTTCAATTGGAGCAATTGTCACCAGAGCAAATGTCAAGGAACCAATTTGTACATCCCTTACAAGTAAAAAAAGTCTATTTTGTACATAACAAGCCAGAAATTAAAGCTTTAAACTTTCAGGAACAATTCTAAGGCCTGTACAAAACACCCTTTGCATCTACCTCTGCACATGTGGACCTCCTACTCGTCATCTCAATGCCTTTCCCCTTCTTGCTTCCATGTTTTTACAATATTCATAACCACCTATTAACTTCTGTGTGGTGTTTAAGGCACCTGGATTCAACCGACCCACACTGTCAATGTGCCAACCTTATGATTAATAAAACATCAGCAAGAAAGCAATAGTACAACCAACCTCAGGGTACGTCCCATCTAGCCTATATCTAGTCCCACCCACCCTCATTCATGTCTGTTTGGGTATATAAACATGGTAACCTGATGTGATAAATTTGTTTGACATTATGTCTACCTCGATCATCAACAAAGTGAGACCAGGGGACTGTAACACAAAGCTTAGCAATGATCGTAGAACATTTTTCTACCATTGATTCTAGTGACTACGATGTACAATCAATCGTGAAAATAAAGTGTGCGATTAATCGCTAACCTTTGTGCTACTGGAGCCAGGTGGGTGTTTCATAAAGCTTTTCGTAAGTTAAGAGCGACTTTAAGAACAACTGGTGAATCTTCTTGTGGTAAATGGCATGCACCAAAATGTTCATTGGCGATGGTTTAGCGCGTAAGAAAGGTCCACCAATCGTTCTTAAAGTCGCTCTTACGAAAAGCTTTATGAAACAGCCCCCAGACCCTTGTAACAAAAAGCTTAGCGAATGATTGTGGGAATTCTACAACTGATTGGATTATTGTGCATGATCTATCATAAATATCGGCCCTACAATTGATAGCTAATCTTTATGTTACTGGCCCCTGGTGGGTCTTTCATAAGGCTGTTTATCAAGAGCAACTATATCCGAACCCGGGTCACCAGACTACAAAACCCTCGCTCTATCAACTGAGCTACATGTATCACATAATGCCAATATTCACTATACTACTCTCCATCACACTTGCGTTGTATTGGCAGCAGAAAGATACACACAGAAATCATTGAGTCTCCATTCATACCCCCGGGTAGAGTGAGGCAAAAGTAGATAGAAGACATAATAATGATCAAAGGGCCATAAACATAGCCTGATCATTCCTTTGGTGGGGGCATTTATACCCATCCAAACCAGACCCTTCCTTTCCAATCCCTGAAATCCAAAGCGAGAAAGTCCTTAGAAACTTGCAAAGTAACCAACAATTAACTTGTGGGTATATTTCCCTTCAGGGATCTGACAAGTACTTGGCATTCACACTGACATAATACCTGGAATTTCTCCATTCAGGCAAGTGTGAAACACCTCACTTGTAGGGCAAGAGACCATGTCTGAACAACCTTTACCTACAAGTTCCGTCCTATCCCCCGTCACCCAGCCATAAATGGATTTGACGTACCAGCCACAAGACATAACCCCATCGATCCCTTCTCGAATAATGCTAACCCACTCCTTGGCTAGCCGCAAACCCACGAACAAATATTTTCCACAAAGTTTGATAATTGGATAACTCAACACAAGCCAGCTAGGGGGACGGACGGACTAAATTACACGGTGAGGGCAGCCTCCTACAGAAAAATTAGTGATGCATTTCACACCCAGGCCCTCTTCAGACCCTCAAAAACTTCACAACACGTTGAAAAAATATTCTATTTTAATGATATATCTTATAGTTTTTATAGATATAGTTTATTTATATTAATCTTCATATAAAAGATTTTATAAACAAATCATATAGTAAAACAAAAAAGTTATCATTATACAGCTCTATTATTTAAAGGTTACAATCTAAATGTTTCAAACAGTACGCTAAAAATGTTTAAAGCCTTTGTATAGCTTTGGTAAAGGGTCAATAATGTGATTGATAATCGAATATCATCTAATATGACAGTCTTACTGAAGCGTAGAGACCGTTACATATTTTTCCAACTGCACTTCTCTGAGAAAATTTCAAATATTCAAATCTTGGATATACAGCGCCCTCTCTCGGCGATGCTTGTTTTAAATAAAAAAATGGGCATTCAACCACTTATAAATTTAGTGATTAGATATCTAAAAGTTACAGACAAAGAACATATCTTGAAAGTTTCAGCCCATTCCATGATTTGGAATAGGATTTAATTGAAAGACAAAAACACACAGATATTTTAATTTGATCGGGTGACCCGATCAAGTTAAATTTTCATGTAAAATCGCAAAATTTATCCTGTAAAACACATTTTCATTTCATATCCTCCACATCATAACTGTTCTTGGGCATATCCATTCATGTTAGCTAGCAATGAATTGGAATAGTGATAGGTGCATTTTGGTGGATTTACCAAAACTATACACAAGCTTTAAATAAAAGGAAATAAAAAAAAGTGTTTTTTTTAGAAATCTGAGAGGTACTTCATGGTCATAAGCTCTAATGATACAGTATTAAGTTCAATGCACTTTCATGTGACACATTGTGCAGGTGGAAATGTGAACCGTCCCTTTCGCGTCTTTCTAATATGCAGTTGAGCTTTGAATTTCTTTGATTATTCTCAATAAATGTGGTTAGCAATGTCTCAGAAAATGTTACTTTTTTCACTCTTTAATCACCTATGTTTTGTTGCTATTTCAATAAAATACAAACACCGGACTGCAAGTTCGATCAAAGTCTTTCATCGGAATAATTTACTCTTGAATGACAAATAGTCATGTGTTTAATGTGACAATTTCCTCTCATTGACTGTGTAATTTGCCTCTCAATACAGCTACAGGATGAACTATTTGAAAGGTGAGACAAGTACAAATCTATGCGCATTGGTGAACCATCAAAACAAAGCTTAAAACAATAATGTCTTGGAGATATTGATAAAACGATTCTTGCACAATTTCTCAATATTTTTTTCATGTATGCATTTTTAAGAACCTTTGTCGTTCTTAAAAATCATTTGGATGCAAATTTTTACGATGAATTTAAACAAGAAAGCATATGCGAAGACAAACATGAATTTGAAATTGAATGTGGATATGAATGAATGTGAATTAAGGTGAATATGAGAGGTGAAAATATGTCAGAATATATAGTTTCAATCTTCCAATCTCAATTTTAACCCAGCAAATTTGAAATGAAAACTTACTCAAATTTGAATATACTACATTTTGACATTTAATCCAACAAATCTTACTCCATTAATACATGTATCAAATCCCACTCTATTCATTCCCATGCCTGTGAAACTCTAACATTACATCAGTTTGACCCAGCCTACATTGGTTAATGCATACGCTGTGAATGGGGGAACAAATCAGAACCGCGGAGGGGTGTTGATGGTTAAAAAGCAAATTATATCCATTAGGGCCACTGAGGAGTGCTAAGAGTGAGGACCGTCTTTACAAATGCATCGCCGGTGGGGATTTCTGTCTGAGCACGGACTGCTTTATTTCAACAAATAAGATTACGAGAGGCATTTCTGTGCTTTCTGCATCGTAATGTCGGGAATTTGTACTTGAATTATCATAATGAAGTAGAGTACTTTGGTTTCTGCGTATATTGTGATAGAGAAGGCCAGATGAGCAGATGCCTAGTTAAGAGTAAAATGGGGTTTTTTCCCTAGCACTTCCCGTCTGTATGTACTTTGCTGTAATACCTGTAAGTCATCGCAGACGTAGGAAATGTTACAGAATTTGATTTCTTGCGGAAAATGGTTCCAGGACATTTGTTTTGGCGACAAATTACGCTCCCAGGGAAAGTCTCAATGATCGAGCCAGATACAGAAATTAATAATGCTAAAACTAGTGTTGCAAAATGGCTTGATCCCGAGCTCTAGATCCATAGTTTAAAGATACAGTTTGATTTTGAGAAAAATTGAACTTTGGATATATTCAACTTTTTTGTCAGCTGTCCTAGTAACATCTTCTTCGGACAGAATTAATTATTACTTTTAAGCATAAATCATTAGACTCCTGATTTGGGTAATTTAATTACAGTATTTTGAAGGCCTTAGCTTAATACAGTCACAGTATCTGTACATATGAACTGGCTATAATGACTGCACTATGCATCATTTAACAATGAATTCCACAGTATTTATCGCAGTCTCGGCCTATTATTCTCCCTAAATGTCGCATATTCATCAAGTAATTAGTCTGCCCGCAATGAAGCTGCATGGAAGCCCTCTGCTTTCACTGCACAAATCCCCCCTCTCACTCTCTTCTATCCTCATTAAAATTCATCACTTTCCCCCATAAGCTATTCATGATCCTTCACACCGTAACACAGCCGTCCGAACATCATGCCCTTTAAATTCATTGACTCTCTCACTCTCTCTCTTTCTCTCCGGCCACTGCTATTCATTTGACTGCTGTGGAATAATCAATGATGCTGGCTATTGTTGAGCACAGCCACACACCTGGCGGCAACGATGACGGCAGCGCTACGACGCACGCGATACAACACCAGACGGATCACACGTACAGGCATGCGTGTGCAAAGTTCAACCTCGTCAAATTCATCTGCCATTTTCACGCATGAGCTTTAAAGCGATTATATTCCCTGAAAACAATCAGAAATGTACTCTGTTTACTGCAACAAACTATATTTTCATATTCATCAAATACTTACAGGCAAAAAAAGAATTATTACTTTTTTTTTGAGGGGGGGGCCTACTCTTCTAAGCCTACTGCCTAAATTTGCATTTTTTTCGAAAAGCTTCAACAATTATTCAAAGCATGGGGACTTCCAGGGCTCTGTTTCTTACATGGCTGTTTTGATCATTTTTTTTTTTGGGGGGGGGGCAAAATTGTCCTGAGCAACCGTGTAATTGTTTCCCTCGTACTCAGCAATGGAGAAGGAACAAAACTGATGATCATATAGCTCTGAGTACTGCTTCAGTGTAAAGTCTTATTCATCAAGTGCATACAGGTCCTAGGCCTATATGTATGGTCAAGAAAACATAGCATTTTAAAGTGTTTGGGTTGTATGGTAGCCTACAATATGCAAGGAGATGCGCCTGGGGTATTACATCATACATGTAACCAACATGTTCTTGATGTACCACTATGATGTCGTGCAATGACACGTGGATGTTGAGCTCCTGATTTACCCCCATCCAGCCGAGATGACGTGGGATGCCGAGGTGAATAGTTTAAGAATGATGTCAGGGAGGGCTTACAGGAGATCCAGTAGCAACATCATCGAGTATCCAGGAGAAAATGGTCAGTGGTGGTTGGGGGGGGGAGGAGGAATTGTCCTATACCTCGATACCAGTTCGATGGGGGGGCTGTCCTTACCATGATACCACTTCAGGGGGGGCAGGCATATAATAAAGAATGACAACTATGGTAATTTTGTAATAATGGCAACTACCATGGTAACGTGGCTCAACAGCAAATCCCAATCAAGGTTTCCATGGCAATCACCAATAATGGCAGAGTTAGACTTTATTAAATCATAGCTCCATGATAAAAAAGTTCCCCTGATTAATGCCATCTAAGCCCTTTTTTGGTAACTACCATGGCAAGAACAATAGAGCCAATTAAAAAAAATAATTTCAATGCTCGTTGTAAAAATCAAAGGTCTTGATTTCATTCAAGAAGTCAGACCCCAGCACAATGAAGCAATGTACCCCCAATTAAACCTAAGATAATATTCCATGGTACAGATAGACAATACAATATTAACTGAAATCACATGCTAATAGAATGCATAGGGTGAGTTCATGCACGACAACTTTTGAATCCAATCCAAGTTAACCGATGTTTGCAAACACAATGACAGGTGAACCCTTCAGACATAAGACAACGCTTCCAGCTAAACCTGTCCTTTCCGCTTTTCCTTTCAATTTAATTTAATCAGCCAGCATCAATTCATAAAAAATTCATAGAGTATCGCTTCCTAAATTCATTAGCGATGTCTTTTGTTGCAACACTTGCCAGGAGTGCGTACCAACATGAAGGTTAAGCTAGTGAGAAAGAATAAGACAAAAACAGAGAAAAGGGGAAAGAAGTAGAGGAGATAGCTTGGGTGCATCTATATCTAATTTTCATAGGCAAAATAAACCATGGTCAACTCAGAAAACCTGATATTTTTTAATCTGAATGTCCTGATATTAATTGGATGAGACAACATCGACCCTGAAACAGCCATTGCTGGAGTTGTGTGTCACAAATGTAACATTTGACCAACTCAAAATATCATATTTGACTATCCACAGTAGACTTAATTTAAACCACACTGTAGACTGAAAAAATAACTCTTGTAAAACACATCTACAGAAAGTGAAAAAGAGAGACAGGGACAGAAATGGACAGAGCAAAGAAGCTGGAGATAGACAAGATAGATAAGATAGATAAGATAGAGAAGATAAGATAGACCGACCGACCGATAGATAGACAGATAGACAGACAGATAGACAGACAGATGGATAGACAGACCGACAGACAGATGGATAGAAAGGAGAAAGAGAGAGGGATGGATGAGGAGAAGGCAAGATACTAATTGTATTCATACATTGACATGGAAAATTGATCTTTTAAACAATGGCGCCTAAGGATAGTGATGTCCTGGTCAAAGACAGGCTGACCATGGTAGATTAAGGGGTCAAGTAGACTACAGGTGAGGTGAATACCATGAGTTCTTTCTTTTAATTATCATTTTGTTCAATATTTCTGATCATGATTATTATATCATTGCATAATAATAATAATGATAGTAATAACCATCACCATCATCATCATCATCATCGTCATCATCACCATCATCATCACCATCATCATCACCATCAGCATCATCATCATCACCATCACCATCATCATCACCATCATCATCGTCATCATCATCACCACCACCACCATCACAACCACCACCACCACACCACTGCCCTCATCATCATCATCATCATGGGTATTACATCACCATCATATCATCGTTGTTGTTGCCATACTTATCATCAAAATGTAAATTACATTTTCATATATTGGTACAATTTGGTGGATTCAATGGTTAGATCATGGACCTACTACACACCCATGGTAAGATGATAGTCTTTTTTTTTCATCAATGTACAAAGTTCTTCCAGCTTTTCAGAGAAGATGGCAACTACACTACTGGAAATATGATAGAACTCATCTCCATAAATCCGCATACATCCCCCATAAAACTATGTCTGTGATAGCCGTCTGCCACCCACATTCAAATTCAATACAGGACCAATCAAGTGAGAAGTCCCTAGGGGACTTGGGACACTTAACATGAAAATGATATGAAAGAGCATTCTTGAAGCCAGGCTAGACCAGGGGGCACAATCATTATGAATATTCATGAGCTTTCGCCCTTGAGAGTCCAGGAAAGCCCCCCCCTCCCCTCCCTAGTCTACAGGCACAGACCCACAATGGACATTTTAAAGAGGGGCTTGAGACTAGTCTAGCTCAAGTTTTGCCTTCACTTCATAGATTTAAAGAAACTTCTGCACACAATCACATCAGCTATGTGTATGCTAGTCTGCACTTTCAGACCACCCTTCCCTGTTTTGATAGATCAGAAATCCCACTTGCAAGCCTGTGAGCAATTTGAGAGAGGGAGGGGAGGGGGTGAGGTAGGCCTACATTGTAGGCCGGGGGGTGAAAATAATACTTGGCTTCTGATTTTTCCCACGCACAATTTCTTCTTTCTGCCTTCGTTCTTGATTGAACAACATTCAAAAGCACCTTGACCTTTCCTCATTTAGCTTTATTTCTGTTTTTTTGTATTTCAAAGTTCATCATAAGGACTTTTAAAGTGAAAAAAATAAAGACCTGCGTCAACTTCCTTTTCATCTTCCTCCTTCAATTGTTGTTCATTTCCATGGCAACCCATCATCGATTTAAACAACTCTTCCGTGTTGTTTTTTCCTTCTTGCATATTACCTCTATTCATCTCCCCCTGCTGTTATCCCTACGAAAACAAAAACAGACTAATAATTCCCCCATGTTATTTTCTACTATCCAATTTCCATGACAACCTCCACTTGTGTTAAGGTATTCAATACCCCTTCCCTATCCATCCATCCCTCCATTTAAGTTCAGAATTACGACTCTAAAAACCTCTTAAAGTGATTGGTTAACATTGGTTTGACTTTTAAAAAATCTGAGCTAGAAGGTCACACTTGTCACCTGTGTCTGTGATATGTTACAAAAATCAAGCCCAGAAAAAATTGCATTCGAAAATCATTATTTAGTGCTTCAAAAATTGAAATATAAAGTGACCGGAAACACCATCTCAATTTCATCCCATACACTTATGTGTACTATTTAGGCTTTAATGAGACGCCTATTTACAAAAACAGTGTTTGCCTTGTAGTTTTAGCTTTTCATTCTCAGTAATCATTGTTTTCAGGGTTTATTAGTTCTAATACATGCACTTGTACACATATTTCATCTTGGTTTGAGAATTTTTTAAATCGGCTGCTCACAAAGTTAAACAATACCTTTAATAGCCCAATTTTAATTTACCGCTTCTTCCAAGTAAATCTTGTAAAGGTACTTCTAGGTACATGTATCTGAAATCAATCTTTAATCCACTATTAATCCATTTCTCTTTGAACAGGCATTATCACCCTTGTGCACACACATTTTGGGGATTTTTTATAGCAAATACAATCTAACCATTAATATCTACTTTATTTCAAACTATAAATAATGTATGCCATCATAAAAACATGAAATGTTAACAAATTTACCATGACAACCTCCCAAAATATTTTTTAGAATGTTTATAAGATTACCTAACTACATTATCTTCACTATTCCACAATGCTTCAAAGAAAAAAAAAGCTAAAATCAATATCAAGAAAGCTAATCTGTCTGTTTTACAACAAACCTCACTCCAGCTTCGTTACTCCTACAAGATTACCTTTCATACCATAACTTGTCCCACCAGCGTGCCTTAAACACACACATCACACTTCTACAAGATTATCTTTCATACCATATCTGGGACATGGCCCATTTGAAACTGGATATCCAGTAGTGTGTAAATGTGAAATGTCCCAAGATGGAGGATGTGTGCCGTGTTCTCCAGCCATACATTAATTAATTGTCTTTTTGTGACTCATTTCATCGGTCTGTTCCCACTGGACAACAAACGATTTTCAAAAGCAAGTGTTTCACTGAACAGAAAATATTTTCCCTGAACAGCGCATCGCTAACTCTCACGCTACACATAAAATTAAGCGTGTAAAATTCATTCATTTACATATCATAACTTTATTTTTTTCAATTAAATTTTTAATGTTTATCATTGGCTCAATGAAATTGAATTAGTGGGAACAGCACCACTTGGTCCCCATACATGGCACAGGAGGACACGCACAATTAATTCACACGGCTGGACTTTACGCCCAGGGGTAATGGGGAATAGATGAATTTTAAAGTGATACATATATCCATGTCAACGGGTGCTTCCTTTTAGGCAGCGGGTGGTGTAGGTGGGAGATCTATGAATCACATGCTACATAAATGTATATAGGTGGGACTGGATCAAATAATCATTTGTAATTGAGAAAACATATATATGACTTAGTGGGACTGTGATGAATCGTAATACATCTCTGTGTATTGCTAGGAAATTGCACCATCAGCCATCTGTTAACATATAATTCATGATTATTTTAAGACAGCATTTGTCATCTAAGCTCATGCTCAAAGAATTGGTAGGCCCTACTTACATATAAATATACTTGAATTACATTCAAACAGGTCCACACATAAATTTGGATGCATATAAACTTAAGTCTTTTCTATCAACTGAATTCAGAATTTTCAAGGTTTTTCAACAAAAGTAGACCATGATCAAACATTATCTGCATCATGCCATGTAGTATCTTGCAATCTATATGCCAGTTTCATTGATGTCAATTACTGTAATCGAGCCATTTTGCTCATTTTTTTTCTAATCCAAGATATTTAATCAATAGAATTGGCTTACCTGTAGTGATCCAAGTAGGGTGAAATATATGCAAGGGAGAGAAAAGAGAAAAAGAAAATACCGTAAATCAATTTCACATAATATTCATAGAATGTTCTTAAATTATGCAATCACTCCTAAATCTGGAGGTCATGGCAGAAAATCATTACAGAATTTGCCTTGCAAAGTAATGAACAAGCCCTGACTTCAACATAGGCCATCATCATCAACCACTCCCAAAATATGAAAGGAAAATAATCTTTCATTTGTTTGTCTCTCTTCCCTTTTTCGTTCACTTTCAGTTCTCTTTCCTTGCTTATTTGGGTCAATACCAGTAAACACAAACAAAAATGGTCATGATTTAATAAAGGGGCTCTCAAATTTTTTCACATCAAAATATGTCATTAGGAAAGTTTCAAACATTCATTACAGTGTACCATGAAGGGTTTATAAAGGTAAAAATTGAGAGAAAAGGGGGGAAGAAACATTTAAATCTGATTAATGAAATTCTGCATCACAAACATTTGGCTGGTGCGATTTCTTGAAGCTATCCGAGGTAGTCGACAGGGCAATCTAATCTCAGACTTATCAAATCATTCATCAAACCAATTACTCTTCTTTGAAATCTGGGTCAGACAAGGATGGGGGCATGTATCTAATTAGAAAATATTGATTTATCATGATTTAATTTTAGTTTTCATCATGGAATACAAACGACACACACAAACATGAATTACGTGTAGATGCAGGACAAAAACAGGTCTAGAATGCTTCATACCTCCCCCCCCCCTCCACCTTTTTTCTGAAATTTGCTTCTCCTTTCTCTATTTTGTACTTCATTTCCTTGCTCCCTTCCCTATCCCTCTCTCCCCATTTACATGCATTGCTCCTTTCATTTCTCAACAAGAAGACAATCCCTTCGGAAGCAAGTGCCTCTTGAAAACAAATACTTTGTGTCTTATTTGACATGATCAAAATTCATTTTTGTTAACTCAAATTTATTTCACAAGCCACATTCTAACCGAAATACTTGAAAATAAATGTCCCAAATGAATGATACGTGATATTGCAGCAAGTTAAAATGAACAAAAAAGGCTAACAATAATACTGCCACCTGGAAATCCAACATAAAATGTTAAGTGGTAAAGCTTGACATATGAAGTAGTTCAAGTACCTTTCAAAAGCTCTTGAAATTCATTTTCCGCTATAAATGATCATTACATCATATTGTGAGATCAAGGATCGCAATATATACAGGTAGCCAAGTGAATATACTGGTTGGGAATTCGGTATTCTTATCACATGCGTCTCTACCTGTGTGTACATTATGTGAGGGGGTAGATGTAATGAATGGTGACAAGTTCTCTATCTACAGTCAAGTGCAATTGACACAATACGTCAGTAGGAGGTGATCTGCCTCGAATGTTGAGAAAGGCTCACCGCACAGGTCAGAGCCAATTTTCCAACGGTAGGTTGAAAACCTTCATCACCTGTAAATATTTGAATGCTTGTGGAACATCAGTGGTGTGCCCCTCCCACAACTCCACCCTCTAAATTTAACCCCTCCCCCTCCTAATGGTGGGAAGTGGTACAGGGAATTTTTTTGGGGGGGGAATATTTTTCACAACTTACTTCCCAAGTCTGCAAAATTTGATATGGTTTAACAATGCAATGAATGAAGATTTTCCAGGGGTCTTTAGGAGCATTTTTTTTCGGGGGGGGGGGAATCACCCCGAGCCCCCATTTTATTTTTTCCCTGAAGGTGTATAATACATGTGCAATGACTTTTTCATCCTACACACTGTACCCATTTTATACCTGGATGTAGGGTAGAAAATGACGATTAATGACTTGATAAATGACTTGTCGATGATAATAATAGCAGGGCCCACTGTGAGAACAGTTTTCGGAACTGAAGTGGCTACCCTGGGTAAATACACAGTTATAATTATTATTATTATCAATTATTTATAATTAATTATTAATTATCTATTATCATCATTATCATTATTATTATTACCATTGTTATAGACACCTGTGATTTACGATGGGATTAGAATGCCAGACCTACTGGTTCAAATACCTGGACTAATCCACTAATCCCAAAATCTTAATTTCTACTCAAAGAGTAATTCCATCTATCAGCATAACATTAAGTTCATTAACCAAACTCTCTTCCTTGTTGACCTTTTTCTCTCACTTTGCACTCTACGTCTACAGTAGAAATCATTCCCAAATTGATCTCCAGAGGGGGAAAAACAACACTTTTCTCATGACTATCTGAGGCAAAGGCAAGTAGGTCTACATTTAAAGGATAATAGAAATGGCACTCACAATTCTTCTACTTCTTCAAGTCTGAAGATTGCGGCTGTAGAGTTGTCTTGATAATATGGGAGATGGTTATAAAGTAAGGAAAGGGAATTAACTCAGCTCTATTTTCTTACAAATGTCAAGCATGTCAGGCATTACTCCCAGCACCCTAACAACTAAAGAATCCCAGGAATATTACAAACACCATATTCCCTTCTCATCTCAATCGCCTTTCCGGCCCCCGTTATTGATTTCCATATCGTCTGAGCTAAAAGGGAGGATGTGGGGATCTCGTCCTCTCGGCAAATTGGCAATCGGGTAGGTCGACCGTCTCTTGCAGCCTCGTAAAAATAGCCCATGGATACTTAGAGGCTGCTAGGTTGCGGATCAATATCGCTACCTATTGGTGGGTTGGTGTCTGCAATGAGGGCGGGGTGGGATGCAGATGGGAAAAATGAATTGCCAATTTGATAAGCAATATCTCATAACCTTCGGCTATGGAATAAAGAAAAAAAAAGTCCCGAGCTCACCACTGCTCATTTATGAAGGCAATTTCTCTTCAAAAACATAGAATTGTTTGTAAGTAGCATCAATACTCTAAAGCTAAGATATGATGTTCCATTTGGGATGTCATAAAAATACTTTTAGTCGATTGGCAATACTTGAAGTGACTTCCCCCTATTGGTATTTCAATAATGTGCCCGTCTTTTGGTGGGATATGTGCGGTTTTGGTTGCCGTGGGGGAAAATGTGCGAGACATATAGGGCATGGGAATTCATCTACATACAATGAAAATATTTTTTGAGCGTACTTGAAATCGATTCATATTGATGGATTTTTATTGATGTTTGCATGCGGCGTAGCTTGAAGGTTTAGGTACTTTCCCTTTTTATCCCCTTTGATTCAGCCAAAAATGGAGACAGTTGGCGAAACAAGTTTATGATCTCCAATAAACTATTTTTCTCGTCTTCTGACTTTTTTATATCTTTTCTGGAATACATAAAATATGAGTTATTTTCCAAAAAATGTTTGAAGATCGAAGGATGATATGAGAAAACACAGGTAAATAAGGAGCTACAAAAGACATAAATAATTAAACGACAGAATACTTGAACTTACATTAAACAGACAGATAGGAAAAAGTGAAGATGAAAAAGTGGAGGACCTTGAATGTAAAAGAGATGGGATGAAATAAACGGTATTAGAAAGGAGATGAAACCAACAATGATGAGATGTAAAGTGAAAGTGAAAAATAAGAATATTAAAAGGGATAAGGAAGAGAGGGAGAAAGAGTGAGAGACACTGAGACAGAGATAAAAAGTTTTCCATCAACTACTTGAATTCCATTCAAGTCACGTTTTGCCTGCCAACCATCTCGTCACGGTGAAGACGTCTTCATCGCTCCTCTTCTCAGCTTCACTTGGCCCTTGAATGACACAGAGAACCAGGTACATGCACACCTAGTTGGAGGAGGGCATCTCAAAGGAAGATTCATCCTTTCTGAGGTCAAAGGTCACATGAAGAATTTACAGAGGAACTGAAGATGTACCAGGACAGGAGAGGAAAACGTAACAACAAATTGAGCCGAGAGAGGACGACAATTCAATTAAATTATTAAAATGAATAGAAATAGCTGTGAGATTGCTGGAAAGGTCAGATGTGGTCCCACAGGGCACAATAGTAGGTCCAGGTCATATCTCTATATGCTTTATTTAATCACATCACCTTGTAATATGAACCAACATGTAGTTGTGGAGGCAAAGATTGGATCGTGAGGATGTATGGTTGGCAACTTCTCTTGACTTTCATATTTAACTTGCTCTTCTGATATTACGTTATATACTTGTAGACCGATCAACGTTTTAATGTCCACTTTGAACCTCCTGGGTCCCGTTGCATAAAAGTTACCATTATGGTAACTTTGCCATTTAATGGTAAATATTATGGAATCCTTGATTTTGATTGGCTGTTGAGCATCGTAACAGTGGTAGTTACTATTGGATGGTAAAGTTACCATAATAGTAACTTTTATGCCCCGGTGTCAAGCAAAATCTTCCAGATAACCATAAGATATACAGATTATTTTAAGTCATCCATTATCATTTAAAAACTAAAAAAAAAAAACCTGAGACAAACTGCCATCTTATATTATTTATGAAAAGCCAATCTTTGGAATGCCTCGAGTGTTTGGCGCAGGGGGAATGGTCATAACGATCTCTTTACAATGTGGAGGGGGTGCATAATGGTTCAAGATTTTACTACCCAAAGTCTCTGGCTTGAGATTCATCAAGACTTCTCAGAAACACTTTGACATCGTTCTCACTAAGTTCCTAAAACTAGTTTACTGGAAGCTAGTTTAGTGGAAAATAGCTTAACACGTAGTGAGAACGGTCGAAGCGGTCTTGGAAGCGATCTTTCAAACCAGTTCGGAAAACCACCTAGCGATGTAGTTCTCAAGATCGCTTTGCCTCGTTAAACTGGTTTTAGCATAAGTGAGGACACAACCATTCTTTGGGAAGCGATCTTCGCACATTTTGAGCGTGCTACTCCACACGACAGGTGTAGAATGTCTACGCTGCGGTTTCGAATTTTGCGGGAAACGTGTCATCCCACTGAGAGCGTTTCCATAGCAACAAGATCACTTTACGTGAAGTGATTTTGAAAACCACTTTTGTGTGATCAAGTGGGAACGCTAGCAAAGCGGTCTTCCAAACTGGTTTCCTGAATCGGTTTCCAGTAAACTAGTTTTAGAGAGCGTAGTGAGAACGGCCTCTTGGAGCATCCTCAGCCATTCTGAAGTTCTCCTCCTTGACACCTAGATGGTTTCACTCATCTCTTCTGTGGTGATGCCATCCCCATTATCCCCCTCTCTACTCTTTGGCTGCGTTCATTTGGCACTATTTTACCTCAGAAGACTGTTTGCAAATACCAAACTGTGCCCAAGTGATTCCCCCCCCCCCCCCCTTTTGGAGGGTAGTTTAACGTTTTAGACTTTTAAAAAAGCCAACATAAAATGCTTAAAAGTGCATATTTCACAGAGGCATTCTGCAGTACCAACTGACGGAAGAAAAGAATATCTCATTCTGAAGCATATTCTATGACTGGCTTTCGTCAGGTTTGGACATGTATTGTGCACACTCCAAGTTGTCTGAAGGCACAGACCCTGATTGAAATTTTGATGGGTCTTCACACAAGACTAGCACACTTGCAGTGACAGGGATCGTAGGTTGCATATTCAGACCACTTTCTTCAAGTGACGGGTTTGCACAGTAGACTATCAAGTTGACCTTGAACTTAAAACTCATTGAAATGTGATGTACAGTGGGTGGGCTTTAAAAATTTAACTGCGTGATTGAATGCTCTCCCTGGCCGACATAGTTTGTATTCTGTTTTGATTTGTGATTCATGATTCTTGATTCTACCATTAGAACATTGTTTGAACACATCCTCAGAACCATTCAAACCACACTGAGCAAACACCGTCCCCTATACATTCACCATCAAGCGAGGAGAGCACACCCTATAAATATCGACAATATTCGGGCCAAGTCAATATTTAGAGCAACCCCCAAATTGAGGTCATGTCAATATTTTGGAGAAGTGAAATTAC
Source organism: Lytechinus variegatus (assembly GCF_018143015.1). NCBI lineage: Eukaryota > Metazoa > Echinodermata > Echinoidea > Temnopleuroida > Toxopneustidae > Lytechinus > Lytechinus variegatus. The sequence continues at coordinate 3,466,073 of NC_054758.1, read as the reverse complement.
AATCACTGTCTTCAGTAAAATTTGGATGAAATGGACAGCATTTATTCTACTTGCTAACAGCAAGATTAGAATAAAGGGCAAAAATGCAGGCAGAGTGATGCAGGAATTCTACCTTCCAAATACTGCATGACCTTTAAAAAAAATCATGACAGTTAACTGAAAAAATGCTCTTACAATTCATAGGTCTGTACATGTGGCTCACTTCGCCACAAGCTTAGAAAATCAATGCAATCTTGTTCTTATCCATCTTCCTCAAAAAAATATCTTTCACAAACTTTGTCTCATCACATCAGAGGTAGAAAAAGATATTTTTTCTACCCCCACTTTCATACTTAATAACACTTAATGAACATGTACATGTACTACCAGAATAGGGCCCTATACAATTTCATAGAGAATGGGCAACTGCAGAAAAAAAATGGTTGTCATTCATGTATCTTGTGGAAGTTAAAGACAACCAATGCATCCCCATCCACATCCCTCTTCCACAAAAACATAAGAATTGTCTGATCATTCATACTTTTCTCTACAATGGCATATGATTGATGAGCAATTGGGGGCTACTTTTAATAACCGTGTTTGATTTCCTCTGGGGCATCACAAGACCAGGGGAAGAATGTTCGGATGAACAATCCCACAGATTCCGGTTGATGAACTATGTGCCCTCCTTAAACAGGCGTATTCAGACCATCTCCATGTTTGAGAATACAGCCCCCCCCCCCCTCTTACATTAGGTGGTTTCAAACCGCCTCGATCACAAGAATCCTCGTTAAATTACGGGAACTGTTTTCGGCTAAAAAATACCCATAAATTATTCCTGCATTCACACCGCCCCGAAACATAGCCTTCGGGATAAGTTCCTGAAGTTACGAGCATGCGCATTGTATGGTCTGATAAGCAGGCAAGGCGCGAGATTCAAAATCACTAGCCCAGCAGCCACCCACAGCGCAGCGCCCAATGACACGCTGGGCTAAAAGTTCCCGTACTTTGCTTTCACATCGCCAAAATACCTGCAACCTTGGAAAAATCCCCGCGAAAAGTTCTCGTAATTTCGCCAAGTACCTACTATTTAGCGGGTATTTTCTTTCGGGGAGATAACGCGTAGTTTGCTTTCACATTACCAAAATACCTGACATTTTCTGATCGGGGTAAATTTCCCGGGAATACCTGGAACTGACGAACTTCGAGGCGGTCTGAAACCGCCTAAAGAGTTGCGATTGATCTGACCAACTTTAACTATGGAAAGCCAGCAACACTTACATATAAAATGCATGTTAGTTCAAAATGTTTACGAGATTCATGAATTTCTTGTTTTCTTGACAATTTGGTGTGTTCGCATAGTTTTTTCCAAGGTCGCAGGTTTTTACGCAGTGTGGAAGCGATTCACAGGAACTTTCTCAAACCAGTAAGTACGTGTAGATGGGTGTGGTAATCAGACAATACTGCTCATAACGAGAGCTTACTCTGAAACAGCGTGCTTCGGGACGGTATGAATGCAGGAAAGTTTGAGGTTTAAACAAGTTCTTGTAAATTCACACGTATTCTGGTGATCGATTCGGTCTGAATACGCCCAAAGATTCCGGTTGATGAACTATGTGCCCTCCTATGTGATTGTAAAACTGTTCCTCTTGAAGTGCCTGGTGATAGATCACCTTCCAATCCCCAACAATCTGTCACAGACGAAATCCAAGAGGAAAAGAGCTATTCAGCAATTTCACGAATGTGCAGGAAAAATGGCAGAATGTTTCAAGTCTGAGAAGTCATTGATAGGACTATGGTATGAGGCAATACCAATATGAAAGCATCTGACTCTCACCTTGTAATCTGATTGTGTGTATAAATATCCCTACAAAACCAGTTATTTTATCAGGATCTACATGTACTTTGTTAAAAGACATTTTTTTCAAGTTGTAAAAAGTTGGAATCACCTCATTCTAGGGGTTTAAATTAAAATTTACCACAGAGGTAATGTTGCAGTGATGCACAAACAACTATTTGATCCAATAGAGAATATGACTAGAATGTTTCCTTAAAATTTGGAACATATGTAGGCCCTTTTTATGAGGAGAGTATAACAATATAACAATGTTATTTTCATCATCTTTCAATCAGTTAAATAAAATTGCTCGATTTCAACATTAATGGTATCATTTTTGTTGTTGTGCTTGGTTGAAAAAAAAAACACCTGAACGGACCAACCATGTTTTGAAAAAATTAGATTCTATGTACAACCAAACTTCAAGTTTTTCATTTCTTTCTTTTTTTTTCTTTTTCCTTTTTTATTTTGGGGGGTGGCTTGACTAAATTCTAATTCATGTTGGATAAAGTGCAACCACACTGAACCATATAGGACCAATGTTTCAGGAGCATACCATGTTCTCTGACTCTTGTACCCCATATCCACCTTGAGTGATAAGCCAGGGGAAAATGAACGAGACTTTTGGTAACATGACGCCCTCAACAAAAAGTACACTGCCTTCGAACAGAATGATGAGATGTTTTCATGCGATATCATATTAGATCTCATAATACCTCGGGGCATAGAGCATCTTTCACTGGTAAATTACACTGTATGTGGGGGAGACATTATGTCAAACATCTGAGTCTACAGTTCCATAAAATTTAAAGGTGATGTATCTAAAATTTCCATCTTTAAAAATATCCTTTTTACAGAAAAGAACAGTCATTACTGTAGAAATCCTTGTACATATGATATTCACTTAACTTTTTTTACCTAACCTATAACTCAAGTCAGTTCAAATATTAACCTACTGTACAAACTAATACAAACTGTTGGATAAAACAAAATTGGATGCAAAATGAGTTGGATATTTTTTAACCAACAGTTGGTCAGTTCATTTAATCAACCAGGCCAAGCCTGTATTACAAACTGTATTATCATTCATGAGAAATCAATACTTTATCTCAGTTCGGGGAGAGTTTAATGGAGAAAGGGGAGGGGGTCATCTTCATGAAATTGTATCGGCATCTTGCAATGTAGGCCTACATCTAGCCTAATAGAGGCTGTTCTCACTACGTTCCTAAAACTAGTTTACTGGAAACTAGTTTACTGGAAACTAGTTTAACGCGTAATGAGAACGGTCAAAGCGGCCTTGGAAGCGATCTTCCAAACCAGTTTGGAAAACCACCTCGCGATGTAGTTTTCAAGATCGCTTTGCCTCGTTAAACTGGTTTTAATGTAAGTGAGGACACAACCGTTCTTCGGGAAGCGATCTTCGCACATTTTGAGCGCGCTACTCTACACGACAGGTGTAGAATGCCTATGCTGCGGTTTCGGATTTCGCGCGAAACGTGTCACCCCACTGAGAGCGTTTCCATAGCAACAAGAGCGCTTTACGTGAAGTGATTTAGAAAACCACTTTCGTGTTATCAAGTGAGAACGCTAGCAAAGCGATCTTCCAAACTGGTTTCCTGAATCGGCTTCCAGTAAACTAGTTTTAGAAAGCGTAATGAGAACGGCCTCTCTGTTATACTGCTTGGTAATTATTCCTGTATGCAGGCCTGCCTATAGTACAGTTCCATGGCATTTACTCTGGCGACAACTGCTCCACTATAAATTTCACACACTAATCAAATTACCAACTTCAACCCTCGGTTTTAAGATAAACACCAGTTGTCGTAATGATCTCAAAATGAGTTAGAATAAAATCCAATGAAACTACCACCAAAGTGTTTGTATGTATAAGTAAAAAAAAAATATGAATATCCCTGGAAGACTATGCGTAATAGCTGAGAAATGAGCAAGATAAGCATGGAATTCCGTCAAACGTCAGATATTTTTCGAAGCAATATTAATACATTGTCCCAAATAATGCATTTCTGCATTAGTGAACAACAGAATTAGCGAGTTTGAGCTATAAGATTTCATGATACAAAGATAAGTTTACATTATTGTACCAGATCTAGATCAGATGTATGATAATAATTTGACAATTACCTAAATTTATATCATGAAAAAATTGTTTGCTGCAACTAATGTCCTTTACCTGTAACACTATACCGTATACCCTACCCTAAACCTAACATATAACCCTAATGCAACCCTAACTCTGCATCATATACCCGTTTCATAAACCCAATTATGCGGCTAATAGCCGCATAATTTGGTCGTAAAATCGGAGGACCAGAGTTATCCGCATTATTTTGATGCTGCAATTATCCACATAATAGCGGCATCGGGACCAGATTTTTACTTTATGAAAGCATTTCCAAAGTAATGCGGATAATTGCCATGGTGCGGTCACAAGGTCACCGCAACGCAACCCCATCGGAGGGGGGGCGTGTACAGTTTCCATGATGATTACCCGCCTTTTTCAGGTCGGCGCTCGTAAAAAATGGTGCGGATTATTTTCGGAGTTTGTGAATGCAATTTTTATTGAATTATCCGCATTACACTTAGGCGGATAATTGGAGGATGGGTTTATGAAAGGGGTATTACACAAAATAAAGCCAGTGCAACTGTCGCAGTAGCATATGTTGTGTCACTGTATTTATCATGAATATATTAACTCCAATTTTATACCAAAAAGTTCCACCATATCTCATCCTGTCAGTCTTTATTCATACATACATGTATGTAGATCTGTTTAATCTGCCTATGCCCCCTTTTCTTTGCTTCTCTGAAAATCCATAAAGGATCAAAGTTACATAACACAATTAGTGTTATGTAATAGGAAGGCAGAGAAAAGGGGGAGGGGGTCAAGTGAAGCAATGGACTGGCCATTGTCCAGTTTTGATAATCCATGCTGGACAATACAAGTGACCAGTCAGGGGTGACAACAAGCGACCAAGAACATGGACAAAGCTATAAAATACAAATTTCAGCAATGACCAAGAACAAATTTCAAACATGCTGGACATGTGCTGTATCACATGGTTCTATGCAAGCCTTGTACATGGATTGCAGCTGCCCATTTCTGCTACATGTACCCACCCGTACATGTAGGTTGCCCATGGGTTGCACGCATCATGGCCCTACCAGCGACCATGTCCCCATTTACAGTAATAGTATCTGAAAATGAATGAATTTCACTAAGTGTTCAAACTCTGCCATGTTTGAGATATTGCAAAGTCAGGTGACAGCATGTACATTCATAATTTCTCTGGGCTAGCAGAACAAGTCTGTGTTGTACACTCAACATTCATTGTGCAGTGAGGTTCACTAACTTTTGAGCACTTGTTACACTTTAGATGAAAAGACTGAAAACCTTCATGATGGATCTTTAAAGGTATCAGTTACAAAGGTTTGAGCAGTAACAAAGTGTCATAAAAAACAGGTCACACGGTTGACTGACTCCAAGACTTACACCTGATTGTGGAATGCTTTCTCTTTTCAGCTTTCTTGTTCAATGTTTGCTTTTTATAGAAATAGCACACATGTATACCCAGTTGTTTTGTGCCCGGACAGGGTGTGTGTCTGGACGATCAATTTTTAGAAAGTCACTTGGAAAAATAAATTTCAAGCAAAGGTTCATCAATCTTTAGTACAAAATGTTAGGAAATATTACAGAGGACAAAATAGAATATGACTACAACTATTGAATTCATATTTTTAGTGTAATGCAAAGACAAAAAAGAAGGGTTCAAAAGTGTCTGGACAATCAACCCCCATCCTACATACATACCTACTTGGAGAGAGTATCATGGGGGTTAAAAGTGGTTGGTGGTATATTCCTTAGCAGTGTACTTTTAAAGGTTAACAAGGGGGGTTGTATTATCTATAGGGGGTGTACTTGAATGGGTGACAAGGCGGTTCAAGAAGGGGGGATATTTTTTCAGGGGGATATATTTCCTGTTTTGTCTATTTTTTTTAAATCCCAAAAATGCCAAACTCAATGGTAATTTTACAGGAATATTAACAGGAATGAAATAGCCCTTAAGTCGAGGCTCCACATTAACAGTCCATCAAAATCATCAATTCCCTTTTTTTTGCTGGCCCAAAAAGCAAATTTGGTGGCCCCCAAACAGTAGAAAATATTACAATTTATCAAAACTTTGGAAGCCTGGCCAGGCCACCAAGTGTGGTCTTTCGCAGAATTTGGTGGCCCCACTCTCATTTATTGGTTGCCCTGGGCCACTGCTAATGTCAAGCCCGGGCAGTTCACCACAAAAATGTCACAAATGGCCCTCGCTTCTTAGAAATTATGCCAATCACTTTCAAATTCGATGGAAATACAATTTGGAACTTAAACAAACTTGGGAAAAATATCCTTCATTGTTGTCTTGGGAACAGATAATCCAACACTGGATAGGTCAATTACAGAAAACCAAACAAACAAATACAATATTCCTGTTCCAAAAGGAGAAAACAACTTCACTGCAAAAGTTTACCAATAGTGACAGAACCAGAACGACTATTACCAATTACCATATATTTGAGAGCAAAGAGGCACTATCTTGTTTTAGAATGATAGGAGTGAAGCGGCCTTCTGTTTCCAAAAAGTTAATGAATTCTCATTAAGTAATAGAATTGCTCAAATAGAGGGTATGTTTGGGTAACACCTGTAAATTACATCCAGAAAACCACAGATACAGGTCAAAAATCTGGTTTACCTTAAAATCGTTAGACAGGTGTGCTTTCATGGGCACTCAATGAAAAGAAAACCATGTACATGTATGAGGTAAGTGTGACACCACATTAATGTACAAAGAAAGGACAACTTAAAGATAAATTCCAGTTTCGGTAACGATCTCAAAATGACTTTTTACAGAATCTAATATGATGACCACCCAACTCCCAAGTGTCTGTTTGTATGAATAAAAAATATGTGCCAAAGGATTCTGGAAGAAATTGTGTAATTGCCGAGAAATAAGCAAAATAAGCGCGGATTCGGTCACTTCCGTCGGGTCTTTATTCCAGCAATAATGATACACTGTCCCACGTGTGCCTATCTGTGTTGGTGATCTTCAGTGTGAACATTTTTCAGCGTAGATTTCAAGATTTCACAAAGTTCAGTTTATGTCACTGTACCAGATCTAGATCCTTGATGATATACTGACAATTAAGCCTTGTTTTACAGTCTTTCTCATGAAATCAGTGTTTACTGCAACTACTAGAGTTTCTCTTTAACATATTGCCTACTGGAAGTGGAACTGTTGATCTCTGTATACGTTAGAAAGCCTATGAGAACTGCAGAATCGAAGAGTCAAAGAGTTAAAAGCAAAGCTTTGCAAACATTACAGACAAGTCAGTCAGTACCCCCTAAGTATGAAGCCCATATTAAGGTGGAAATCGTAAACTTCTGTGGATGGTCTTAACACAGAAGGCCGAAACATATTGCATCATTAATAATAGGCCTATATAGGTGTTTTCAAACCGCCTCGATCACAAGAATCCCCGTTAAATTACGAGAACTTTTTAAGGCTAAAAAATACCCGTTAATTATTCCTGCATTCACACCGCCCCGAAACACATCCTTTGGGATAAGTTCCCGAAGTTACGAGCATGCGCAGTGTGGTCTGATAAGCAGGCAAGGCGGGAGATTCAAAATCACTAGCCCAGCAGCCACCCACGCCGCCGCGACCAACGACACGCTGGGATAAAAGTTCCCGTAATTTGCTTTCACATCGCCAAAATACCTGCGACCTTGGAAAAATCCCCACGAAAGTTCTCGTAATTTCGCCAAGTACCTACTATTTAGCGGGTATTTTCTTTCGGGGAAATTACGCGTAGTTTGCTTTCACATTACCAAAATACCTGGTATTTTCTGATCGGGGTAAATTTCCCGATCAGAGAATACCTGGAACTGGCGAACTTCGAGGCAGTCTGAAACCGCCTTATGTGACTTTATGGCATTAGTCATACAGATTAAAGAACCTGTTTAAATAACTTAAATCTGACCATTGGACCGTATGTTATTGAGGGAAGATAATATAGTCGGCCAAGTACAACCATTAGTCTGAAGGTGACTGCACTTAATTCACACCCTGGGAATAGCAAGATTATCTTCTGTGTTTACTTTGTTACAAAGGAAGATTTCATTTAATAGTTTAATATGTTTAATACTCCACAAGGTTTTTACTGTTGTTTAAAACTGTTGCATAAATTACACCTAATGTTTATAGAAATAGGCCTACAGGGAGATAGGGTCGCCAAGCAAGGTGATCATTGGCCACACGTCCCAGATTTCATATTTTTTCTTTAAATTTTGCCCTGTCACCGTGTGTTACAGTAGCTCTCTGGATATACTTGGTGCATTATACCACTGATCTGACCTTGAAGTCTCCCGTATTTGGACTGTCCAAATCTGGTCACCCTGTCGCCAAGGGTTAAACCATCGTCCAAGATCATCCACATCATCCACTGTTTTACACTGTAAGAACTTATGGTGTTAAAGGCTAACACCAGCTGTTATAGGAACACATCTTCACACATTAAGAATACACCATGGCATTTTAATAGAACACCAATTATGTGGTGTTAAAATAACAGAAAGGCATATGTGACACTTATGGTGTTGTACTAGCACCATGAAGTCAACACACTGTTCACAGGTGTACTTTGGTGTTCATTGGTGTAAAATGTTTGGTGTGATCCTCTCCGAACACCAATGAATAAGATTTTAACACCACCTTGTATAATTAAGTGTAGATAAACAGGATGAAGAATAGCCAGGCACAGAGAAATAATCTGTCGGTAGATGATACTCTGAACAGCAAAACCATTAAAAAAAACTTCCTGACAACCTGAAACATGACATGAAAAACATCCCAAATTTGACCAATTTTGATATCGATAGCCTTTGGAAGACATGATCTCATTAACCCATGTTTATTGCTTGGTTTTTTAAAGGTATTGGTAACTTTGTGGAGAGTCTTACTTAAATTTATATCATTTTCATTAAAAACTTTATCTTGGGAACTGTGGAAGCTTGTATTTCCTTAATATTTACATATATGTGCTAATTTGTAAAGTTTTTGGCATAGGCCTACATAAAGAGCTTTAAATGAATATTACCAGATCTTTGAACAGAATAGTGATCAACGTTCACAAGTGAATTTGATGATAATATGAGTTTATTTAAAAAGCAATCCCTCAATATGAATAAAACAAGACTCTTAGAGCTCAACCTTTCTACAAACCTTTGTTTACAAGTAAAAAGGGCACCTTGATATATTTTGCATCAGATTTTCATACAGTGATGGTAATGAAGAACCATGCACTTAATATTGTGTAAGGTTACAAAATCCTATTTACATGCAGTTGCAGACTGAAGCATTTTTATGTACTCATGTATGACAGGGACTGATGGAGCAAAAAAGCACAGCTGGTGAGTACTATAGAGCGTTTCATGAAGCAAATACACAGTCATTGTTCACTGACTTTGTTATAAGCTACTAAAATCCTTGCATCCGATTGGCCGAAACAAATTCACTATTAAAAATCACTAGCAAGACAGTCCTCATGAAAAATGCCCCCCTGATACACTGCTACCAGAATCGGGAAAGGAGAGGAACACGGTCGCCTGGGGGTCACACAACAGAACATGCACATGTCACAATTTACGTCCCAAACTCATCCATCATACCCCCTGATACAGACATGGTATGATGATCAGATCAAAATGAGTTAAAAGGTCAAAGGTCATAGACAAGTTTATCTCAACCCCAGGGTAATAAATACAGTAGGAATGGAACCAGTTGAGATGCACTGGTGGAGAGGCAGGCTACACTTTTTTGCTCCATTTTGATCATTTTTGTGTAATACAATATTATACTTAGGTGATTTTCACACATACCCGATCATAAAAAACACTATTGTGCCAGTTATGATATCAATAGGCTACATGTACTCAAAATGTCCAGGAAAAAAATATTCAAAAATTATGAAGAGTATAGTACTCTGAGCTTTATCCCAATACAGGCAGAAAGAAGAGCTACAAGTCATTGCATAGTTCGCAGAACAAATTCTTATAAATAGCTATGTTTAAAGTGCTTTTTTCATCATTATTTTTACGGTAGATTTAAATGTAGCATTTATTAGAATATTGCAAACCACTTTTTAAATTAAGATGTCGCAGTCACATTTCCCCTACGGCAGCCGTTCAGCGAGTCGAAAAAAGCAGTTTGAAAATTTTTTGTACCAGCTACATAATGGTGATTTTTAAAAAAAGTCCATAAAATGGCTGTTTTCGACAGCCGCCATTGGGGAAATGTGACCATGCCATACATGTAAGTCTTAATATGAGAAACAACATGCCTAACAAATTAAATTCTGATTTTGCAAAACTGTGTAAATACATGCATTAATCAACAAATGACCTTGATTGTGGCATGGGAAATTTTATTCCCCCCCCCCCCCTTCCAAATGTGCTGATTCCCCTACTCTATCCAACATATTACAACTCAGATGCTAATGCTTTGTATGTAACATCATTTCAATAGATTTCCTTGAGAGGGCCATCTTGTACCAAGTCATTTATTTGTGCCCATTTGTAAGAGGGCAATTTTTCTTTACATTCAATAGCAGAGCCACAATGAGAATCCATGTCAATTCAAAAAAATATGTAAATTGGAAGGTATACAGTAAATGTAATCTCTTCTTGAACTCTGAAAACTACTGCTGGATATCAATTTTTTTTAATCCAATATAGATTTTTAATAGCAAATGTATCTAAAATTACATAAATATCAAGAGCCACACATGTGGCAAGCTTCTGCCCCTGTCAGGTTTTTTCCTGCTGAATTCAGCAATGGAACCGAGCGAATCTGTTCAAAACATGAGGGGCGATGAACTCTGAAGGCTCAAAAGTTCAGAACAAGATCTGAGAATTTTGAAAGGAAGCAACAAAAGAACTGCTCTCATGTGGATCAGTAGATTTTTTGCAAGTGCTTCCCTTTTGTTACTTAATATTGAGAATCTAGCAAGTTTGGTAATCTTTTAATTGCCTCTTTGCTCACTGCAGGCATGTACATGTATGAGGCGAATAGCTATGTTAATCTTGTTGGTTTTAAACTGACAGGGATGGCGCTTTCTAGGAAGTTGATGATACATGAAGTTCAAAATATACATTATTAGATGTATATACATGTAAATGTAGTTCAAAATGTTCAGTAATAGAAGAGTTGACTGCTTTGGCATACTTTACCAGCTACAGGTTAAGAAATTATATGTACAGCGAATTTACAATAATTTAGCCAAAATATATAAACCATTGTTTGAAATTCAGGAATTGTTTTGTTTTAAGAACATGTAGTACGTTGGATTGTTAATTTTGTATATTTGGGTTTGGGTGGTCTTTTTTCTTTTTTTTCTGTCTTTTCAAGAGGGGGGGGGGGCTCAAATTCTACCTCAAATGCATGTAAAAATGATAATACATTAAGAGAATGCACCCACATATTTGGACCATGGAGGTCTATCACTCACTCATCCTAATTACCAATATTGCTTCAAAGTTATATGAATGAACTTTAGAATGAAATGCCAAATCCCTTTAATACTATTTACTTTACACTATAATGGTACAGAAAGAAAGCAAACACATTTTATAGGGATATCCATAAAACTATCAAAGGATCTTAAATATATCACAAGTTTAATCTTGCCTTTGTGAACGTTTCATAAACTATCAGGTATTGCTTTAATATGTCAACAAATTAGGTGCTTTATTTCCATTCTTCAAACAAACCTGCTTTTGACTGCGATATCACCGGTTTCGTTCGTGAACTGAATGTCATAGAACTCAAATGAATAATCAACACAGTACCCAGTTGATATATAAATATGATGATCCCTAAATATGATCACCAGTTAATCATGGACTAGGATATAAATGGTTATTTTTATGCTGGTTTTACTAAATTTCATACAAGTCCTTGCAACAAGATGAGCTCCATCAAGCTTTGAAAATACATTGTAAAGTAACATACATGTATACTGTAGAAGAATGAGGCCATGACGTCTTGGGGCCAAACATTTTCACTATATTTTTCATACATGTACATAAATGACTTTGATAGTTTTCTTTTCCCTCCTCACCAAAGTTCTCCCTTAATACTGAATGAGGATCCATATGCAGGAGCAGATCCAGGGGGCTGCCAAGCAGGCCTTTACCCCCCCCCCCCTTCCTTCACCTTTTCATTCATTTTGTCTCTTTTTTATACTTGTCTATTATTTTCCAATGACAAAAGGGCTACCTACGAGTATTTAAAAACGATGTTTTCTTTCCTATTTTTTATTTTGCTCGTCTACTACTTTTTTTTATTAAAGTGCCCCTACTTTCTAGCCATTTCTGATTCTGCACTCTAACCCCTGTCCATGCGAAATAAACTCATGAAAATTGTTACCACTTACCTGATAAATTCGAAGAGAAACCGAAAAAGTTTAATGAAGAACCAGCCAGTATCCAATACAGAAAGATGGGCAAGAAGGATTGAAACAAAGAAAAAACAAAAAGAGGAAAAAAAATAGAATGTGAGAATTAAATGAGCAGCTTTCATGAACAGGTAATGTTTGAAAAATAGGAAAATTAATGGGGATTTTACAGGAGCAATTAACATAAATGAAATAGCCTATTACATAACAATAACATGAGATGATATTCATGTAAATCAATGAGGTACATACTACACCATTTTGGCTAAAATGTAGAAGAATTTCTATACATTTTCTATCACAACAGAAACTCTAGGCCAACATAGATGAAATTATTATGTGAAATACAACAATATCTGACACTGCATGAGTCTAGGTTATCACATAAATATACTCATTGGTTAAATATTTTGATTGGTTTTAAAAGGAGATAATGTAATCACCAAATCTTCAATGTTGGACTTTGGATTCTCCTTCTTGGACAATGATATCATAGAAGTGACAAAACACAAATCTAATATTAAAAAGAACTTTGAACTCTGCGCTATATGGATTGTGTTGGAGAATGTGGTTTTAACAGTCATTCATTTTGTGTTTGTACAAGTTTCTTCTTTTTTTTCAAGTCTCTTTTTTCAATACCTCTCTCCATCTCTTCTTCATTATGTACTCAACTTGCACCTGCCCAAAGAAACTAAATTTAAGCATTCGTAACCAAAGAAATCAAACATAAACCCTATTGTGGTATGTTTTCCTAATGACTCCATCGAAAAAATAGAAGCCTATATTTTACTTTATAAATCATTACCCTGCCCATACAATGAAACATCAATCTTTCGATGAGAAATAAAATGTACACTGTACATGACTGACAGCACATTCATTATCAGTGCATTGCCCATACAATAAAACATAATTCTTTTGATTTTACATGTATTGTATTATGTCCACAATAGCCCCACATGAATGAAAAAAATACATTGTTTACTACACCAGACAAACTGGCCTGTGCACAGTAGCAACTAAAAAGTCATTAACCTATATATGAGTAGCTAAAATAAGAAACCATCACAGTCCAATTAGATCCTGCATTCCCTCCCGAAACTTAATTGCTACCGAAAATCTTCAGCACATCGAAGCACAGCGAGTTGACGCATTGCGATCCTAAAATAACGACTGTCGAGTTTTTTGATGCCCCGGCTCGCTGATGAGGGTTGAAATTAAAAATTAATGCAGTCTACCGTTCTACTGACAAATATTTTATGACTTGCAGGAAATCAGGCATGACCCCCTTAACTCGTTAAATATGAAATAAACATAACATGAATAATTCATGAGCTCTTAGCCTCAACATCAAGGCTTATAGAGTAATTTGTGAGGGAATCATCTTTTTACAGTGAAGTTTTCTCTTATCACTGACACTATATAGTTCCGACTACCACTGATGTTTAGTTGTTGAGCTGCTTCACTTGCATTGCTCAACTATCAATCATGACATTTTTGTTTTGTAATCCACCATCCAGATATAGCTTTCCAGGTAGACCTCGTATTGAACTGGTTCAACTCATTAGATATTGTTCACAGAGTGGGGCAGTAGATTGTACATGTATGTCATCTGCACCAATTTTGATGTCAGATGGTGTACCTCAGGGTTTGGTTATGGGCCCACTATTATATAATACTGAGCTTTTTCGGACATCGTGATATATGGTAATGATATAAACATGTATAGGCCTACACAGATACAGATGAGATGACACCCTATTAATCAATGTTCTTAGGTTATAAGTAGTGTGTGCTGTCCAATTAACTATTATCATATATGACATCCAGAGATAAATTGTAAGAATTTTTGTTTTATTCTTTTGCTCTCCTCTTCATTATTTAAACCAAACTCTTAAAATAACAGCTGATGAGGTCAAACATGGTGTCTTCTCTATCATTCTTTTGAATGAATGAATGAATGAACGTATGAATGTAAATGGATGAATGAACATATAAATGGATGAATGAATTCAACAAACATATACATGTAAATGGATGAATGAACATATGAATGAATGAATGAACAGACAAATGACTGAGTGAATGAATGAAATAATGAATGAATGAGTGAATGAATAAATGATTATATTCTTGAAAGAACACACAAATAAAATTATTTGTTAGAAATTTGCAAAAGAAACAGTTACAATATCATTTCATCAATATTTTCATTATTTAAAAAAAAATGAAATATGGTTCTACTCAGTATCAAAATGGTATTTTCATTAAACCAAGTAATGATCTAGCTCCCTGTCAAACATGCTTCTATTATGTGCCCTGGGGCCTGTTGCAGAAAGAGTTGCGTTTAAACGCAAGTCAAAATATCAAGCGCAAGTCCCGAATATGGGTGCTTCATTGGCTGAAAAATCAAGTTGTGCAGGATTTTTTGGTTGCGTTTGTTCGCAACTCTTTCTGCAACAGGCCCCGGGTCTTTCATCTATTACCATAAATTTTCTGCATATTCAATAAAATATACACACATCAAGAATTCTATGAACCTGCAACATTATTATGACACTATCACAACTTAGTCTTGAGGACGCAATGATGATGATTTTTTTTTAGATGTCATATATACTTCATCATTGACGTCTTGACACTCTCTCCATAGACTCTTCAGCGAACGACCAAAACAAAGATGGATTCCCCAAAAAATCCATCTTTTTAAACCGAAATCAAGAAAATTCATTTACTTTTATTAATTCTTACACCTTCCTACGCCTAATGCGTAGGAAGGTTTTAAATATTACTTTCAAAAATGTAAAAAAATGAAGATTTCTTACCTAACTGATGCCGCGTAGACCCCTCGTTCCACATGTAAACAACGGAAATACAATAGCGTCGACCCTTGAACCGCTTATGTATGACGTATTCCGGAAAGCAATGCCGGCTTAACGAACAATTTAGAGATAAAAAATCTTATTTAACAAATATCAAAATTTATTTTGTGATCATAAATAATTCATATTAATATATATAAATTATTTATGATCACAAAATAAATTTTAATATTTGTTAAATAAGATTTTTATCTCTAAATTGTTCGTTAAGCCGGCATTGCTTTCCGGAAGTACGTCATACATAAGCGGTTCAAGGGTCGACGCTATTGTATTTCCGTTGTTTACATGTGGAACGAGGGGTCTACGCGGCATCAGTTAGGTAAGAAATCTTCATTTTTTTACATTTTTGAAAGTAATATTTAAAACCTTCCTACGCATTAGGCGTAGGAAGGTGTAAGAATTAATAAAAGTAAATGAATTTTCTTGATTTCGGTTTAAAAAGATGGATTTTTTGGGGGAATCCATCTTTGTTTTGGTCGTTCGCTGAAGAGTCTATGGAGAGAGTGTCAAGACGTCAATGATGAAGTATATATGACATCTAAAAAAAAATCATCATCATTGCGTCCTCAAGACTAATCACAACTACAATAGGTCTTTTTTATGTTTAACTGTTTATGCTGATTGCATACTGACCAGAGCCGAGTGAAGGAATTTCATACAAAAACACAGTGATACACGTGGAAAGGGGTTCATTTGGCACATACAGTGGGTACCAACACAATAGAATGAGTGCAGGGCATCGGGGTATACTATACACCTGCTTGAAAGCTCGCCATGCCTCACATGTGCTAAGGATCCATGCATGGGCTAATAATATACCACACCGCAGACCAGACAGAAATCATGTGCCTTGTAGAACGGGGAGGGGGGGAGAATCGGTTGAGCAAACTCACTTACCATAAAAGGAAAATAGAAGTCTGCTACACCGTCAAAAGCTTGCAAAACATATGAGACCTTCCCGACTATCTATCTCCCTCTCCTACGCTCTCTCGCCGATCCGGTGGGATGGTGATGATGCTGATAGTGATAAAAACGTGCAGACCGGTTCTCCGTAGGAATCCTTATAATGTGATGGATGAGTTCAAGAATGTTTAGGACTCCAAAATTGAGGGTTTGGGTGCAGAAATGGAGGGTCCAGCTAACAGGAATCGGCCAATTTTATCCCACTTTCGTCCTGTGGATGACTGGAAAAGGAGGATATTTACGCAGAAGTTATACAGCGGGTATGCTAAGATGATGTGGTAATAGAAGTTCAATAGATGGACTTCATAGCTCATAGCACAATACATTAGACACACACAGGCCGGTCCACACACTGTCAGTAACACATGCACAAATGAATACCTTTCCCATTAGTTGCCCATTGCTTGCAGTGTGTCTGGTCTGTGTGTGTGCGTGGTTTACCTGGGGCAGCCTACACAAAAAGCAATGGATCAATGCCTGTGTATAGCTCCCCCTAATCAAGCATGTGTGGGCCTGCTCTATTATGAAAGGAGGGGGGAACACGAGGATGGTGTCTTGTGAGAGGTGTGTGAGGGATTAGCGGGGCTGGGTAAACATTACCGAATTTACCCTCGCGATAATCACCTACCCAACATCACTACCCAAAACACACACCGATCTATTCTTCACAGCCGGCTAATCGTCCCCTCCAGCAAAACAGGTCCAATTTCTCTTTGAACTGCATCAAATTTCCATAGATATTTAACCCAGCAAAACTTCCCACACCTTTCGACACAGCATGACCCCTCCCCAGTGACAATAGTTGATGATTCTCTAATACCCCCCCCCCCCTTGAAAACCAATATCTGTTGTGTTAAAGACATTTGCTGGGTATTGGATCAAACTTATTGATCCATATTGACCAGCCAGGTGGCAAAACATGTTCTCAAATTTTAAAGGGACAGGAACACAAAGGGAAGAGACAGAATGAATGAAGATGAAGCCGTAAGTTATTCACAAGTTTAATCTCAAGTTGAAATTAAACCCAGCCATGGCGTAATTTCCTTCAGCAAGAAATGTATCCACATTGTGCTGCACTTAACCCAGGTGAGGTGAAAGGGTACCCGGCAGAATTAATTCCTTGAATGCAAGAGTGCTGAAAGGTAGTTCGAGCTATTAAAAGCTGTGGTAATATTTATAATAATGCGCCTCGGAATAGAATATTTATAGATAGATGGCGATATATAAATGCCTATTATTATTAATGACATTATTTAAACTTGCACCTATTTTGCTTACATTGTTATGATATAATTTTCTCTTTACAAGTCTCAACGGCGAGTTGTCTGATGAGATGCTTTTAATAATATGCACTATGTTTTCCATTTCCAAAAAAATGTACATGTGAGAAAAGTGGCAACGTGCAACAAAAGCACTGAGGACCTATTAGGACATAAAAAAAAATAAAAAATCATTCCACAGATAATTTATGCAGTCTGTATATTTTTGGGGGGTTGGGGTTATTTTAAAAAATGACATACCCAAAAAATCATTTGTGTGCCTTTCTAGATGTACAATGTAAGCTTTCTTGTAATTGTATCAGGTTCTTAGGATCAATTTTATTTTATCATTATTGTTTTGCAGATAAATGTTCTTGCTTCTCATATTAGTCATTCATGGTTAGTTTTTCTTTGCAGTCACAGGCCACAATGAAAGTGAAAGAGCAAACAGACCAGGCAAACTTAACATTTTTCAACTTATTTGGCAACTTGATTTCAGATAACACTATCTCTGGCTAGGTATTTCTTGGAACAGCTGGATAGCTGGACAGTATAATAAACTTCTTTCTCAGCAACTGCAAAGAAACATGACTTCCAAGTGCAATGTACAGTACATAGGGCCTTCATGTGGAGCGTTGTGGCCCAGTGGATAAGTCTCCGGACTTTGAAACAGAGGGTTGCGGGTTCAAATCCCAGCCATTGCGTAATGTCCTTCAGCAAGGAATTCATCCACAGTGTGTTGCACTCGACCCAGGTGAAGTAAATGGGTAGCGACAGGAAGTAATTCCTCAAAAAGCTGTGTGCACCTGAATAGGTAGCCTACATGTAGCTTTAATAGCCGGGTAATAATAGCAGGGCCCGCTGGGAGAACATTTTTTGGAACTGAAGTGGCTAACCTGGGTAAATCATACCATTATTATTATCGAACAATCTTTAGGAGAGATGCATTTCTTTTCCCCTTTGCATCCACTATGACTCTCTTTGCACTATCTTCCAAATGGAATTCCAACTTCTTTTTTTTCAAAATCCTTTAGTTTTAGCCAGGAGAAAACATTTATACAGGGAGCTTTGGGCACTTTTACCCCCCCCCCAAAAAAAAAAAGCTCAAATAGCCCTGGAAACCATTAACAAAGGAGCCCTGGAAAATCCCACATCAGCTTAATGTTAAAGTTTATCAAATGTTGCAGATTATAGGCAGTAGGGTCTGAAAAGGAGCCCCCAAAAATAAAATATTCATACTTTGAACTACACTGTACTTGTAGGCCTACATGTATCTTTAGAAGGGGTGCATCCTAATACCAACACTTATGCACCCTCTCTGGCTACTTCAAATTTCAACTACCGGTAATGCATCTTTAGGAGGGGTGCATGTTAGTACCCCTCGTACACCCATCATGACTTTGATTCTTCTTCCACTGTCTTCTGGCTACAATCACCACTTTCTATGAAATGCATAGAAAACTTTGAACTAGGAGGGTGCATCCTAATACCTCTTTTTCACCCAAGTCTTGCTACCACCAATTTAGGAGGGGTGCATGTTATTACCCCTTGTGCAGCCACCGTGTCTCTTTAATTCTTCTTGCACCATCTTCTGGCTACAATTACCACTTGGTTCCAAAGGCATACAAAACGGTGAACTATCTTTAGGAGGGGTGTGCATCATTACATCTTTTTTGCACCCAAATCTTGCTCCTACCAATTTCGAAGGGGTGCAAGTTATTACCCCTAGTAGTGCGGCCACCATGACTCTTTAATTCTTCTTGCACCGTCTTCTGGCTACAATTACCACTTGGTTCCAAAGGCATACAAAACTGTGAACTATCTTTAGGAGGGGTGTGCATCATTATATCACTTTTGCACCCAAATCTTGCTACTACCAATTTAGAAGGGGTGCAAGTTATTACCCCTAGTAGTGCGGCCACCATGACTCTTTAATTCTTTTTGCACAGTCTTCAGGCTGGGACCTTCCCGCCAACGTTCAATGATTTCTCTTGTTCTCATCCAAGTAGAAACATGGCTACAATAAAAGGCGAACAATGGGCCAGACTTAGCAACTCTACAATAAACATATTGTGAGAAAACCATCATCTGGACAAAAACCCATGAAGCGGTCGATCGGGCGAAGAGAAAGTGTGACACGGGGACAAGGGAGTCATGGTCGTACATTAATGATTGAACTGGGGACAAGTGATGAAGAAAACAAGGGCACAGACAAACGAATACATCATTGCAGAGGTGAAAAGTAGACTGGTAGAGATGACTGGTAGTAAGTGTGAAGGAATTCACTGCCAGAGACGAAAAAGGGGCTGGATAAAAACATGGAAAGATTTATTCTAAAGAAGATTTGCAAAATGGGAGTCTTTGCATGAAATGCTACCAATGATATAACAAAGGTAGAAATTAAATGAACAAAGTAAACAATGATTCAACCCAATTGATTACATTATTTAAAGCCTAATTTTATTGGATATTACTATCAAAATGGCAATTCAATATTTTCCTTTGTTTTTTAACAAAAAATAATGTACAAAATAATCTACTGAAAATTCATTTCTTATTCACATAGTCTTCTTCTTTCAAAGTAAAATCCCTTTTTGACGACTTTCACACCTTTTTTATTGTCATAAATTTGCCTTGAATTAAAAAAGGTACATGTATGTGTACTTGGTTATTATTCTGATGTGCAAACGCTTCACTCGAGTTAAGGGTCTGAATGTGCAGCCTATCATGCTTTGTGTACTGAAGGCAAGTTTTATGTGTGCTAGTCTTTGCGTGGAGACTGTGCCTGCAGACTAGTACTTGGTGCAATGGCAGAAATGAGCACTTCATTAAACTTTGGTGAAGTTAATCAACTTCTTGCAATGAGAAATACTTTGGGCCCAGTGCCATCTTCTAACATTTTTAGCTGTGATGCAATACAACAATCCGACGATCAGACAAACCTGACAGGAGAGGTTTGCGGAACATAGAATACCAAGGTCATGCTCTTCTTAGCTAATCAACCATCACAGACATCACATTAATAATTCAGCTCCGAACAATACAATGATAGACAATTCTTATTGACGTAACATACATGCAATACCCCTTTCACATTTACAGCCAATGGAGTTTCCAATCCAGATCAGGTTCAAACAATGGTATAACAGCTCGATTGACAAAACTAATATGCAATACCCCTTTCACATTTTAATAGTGCCAAGGGTTTGATATCTGGTTCAGGTCCCAACAATACTATAGCAGTTCCTTTTGACAAAAGATAATATGCAATACCCCTTTCACATTCACAGTTATCAGGGCTTCAAGTCTGGATCAGGTCCAATCATTAACTATGACAATTCCTATTGACGTAAACCTCTGTATATGGAATACCCCTTTCACATTCACTCTTTATATAGTATCAAATCCGGATCAGGTCCAAACAATACTATGACAGATGGAAACCTATGTAATACCCCCTTTCACATTCTGTGCTGTTACATGTAGGGTGGATATTGATATCTGCAAAGATTGAACAAACTTTAGGCTAAAGGCCTAGAACTACACAAAAACGGGGATTATCTTCACTCTGACCACATCTAATACTAATAGTCATTTTGTTTTTTCATAACAAAAATTGTATAAAGCCACTCTGAAAATTTGGTATAACCTTTCCAAATCTGAGTAGTATGAAATTGTTAAACTTATGAACAGCTTTATGAACAAATAGACTCCATAATTTTCTTAGAGAAATTGACCACATGTGTTCCACTACTCATAAATTATGTCATGACTCTCATGTGAAGTCAGGGTGAAAACATCAATTCTATAAAAAAATCAAGGTTATTTTTCCAACTGATGTCCATACTAAATTCCAATTACGCTAGCCTCTGTAGCGACCCAGGTACATGATGAGAGCAATAAATGGGTGCGCTCGTTCTTACAAGGGCAATATTTACCATAAGATTCCAGACCTTCTTTTTTACAGGGAAACCAAACATTTTCACAAATTTAATGAATATTGATTGCATCAAAATAATATGCATTGTGCTTGCATCGTATTAAAAGCCCTTGTTTACTGGAACATGTGCATAATGAATGCAGAATATTCGTTGTTGAGTCGAACCCCCCAGTCTGTGGAGTAAATTAAGCCCAGGACAGGGGCTGAAATGGATAATCTAATTATCTAATTAGGAGACATTCCATTGGCTCTGTGTGGACAGATGGAGGAATGGAGAGGGGGACTCATTCGAGTGACAGAACGGCTGACAGTCAGTTAAACAAAGAAGGGTATGTTTGTTTTAATGTATGGTGATTATAACTAGTGAACTCTGATTCTACACCCCCCCCCCCCCCTTTCCCCCTCTCTCTATCTCCTGATCATAGGAAACAGAGGAGGAAAGAAGGTTTGATATACATTATATTTACATAGAGTATGAGGGAAAAAATAAATGGGGGCTCAGGTCAATTTCTCCCCGAAATGCTCATAAGAGCCCTGAAAAATAGAAGAAAAAAACCCTTGGTACTAGTAAGTCCCAATGAACCTTTAATTTTATCCAATGTTGCAAAAGTAGACCCCAAAAATAAAAAATAAAAAATAGTTTGGGTTAAGGGGAGGGGCTTCGAGTAATTTTTTTCTGGTTCTATTTTTATACTTGAACAGGGGCCCATAGCATAAAGTTTATAGCAATCATTGCAGAATATCATTACGATTGATTGACTTGATTACAATGTATAATCAATCATAAGAGTCAAGCGTACAATCAATCGCTAACCTTTGTGTTACAGGACCCACCCCAGGAGCACCTGCATGTATAATAGCCACAAACAAAATATGAAGAAAAATTCATAATGGAATGGTAAAGCATTTGGAAAAAAAAATCATAATAATGCCAACCAATGTCAAATTTCACGAGCTATTATTGTTCATTACTATCTTCAACACATTGGCCCCCTATATCTACTGGTAGTGTATACAGTACACACGTCGAATATACATTTGGTATATATCCTATGATTACATAACATGTAATTATCTCATCTCCTCTTTATATCGTTGGATAAACAAATGCTTGGCTCTAATCTCTAGAGGCCTAGGCCTACTATACATATACATGTATGTAGGCTTATGTCGATGCATAAGAAGGCATGCATTGACAGTTGCATACAAGAAGGCTTGCATTGACAAAGCATGCAATAGATTAAAATTTTTGATCGAATTAAAAAACTCATTTGGATGTTTTACATTTTCAAGTCAACTGATATGTTCATGTGTGGAATGGCATGTTTTTTTTGTTAATATCTTGAAAATGATTGTGAAGCTTTTTATTTCATATTTCTTTCCAATTTTTTTCTCAAGTCAAGAGTGTAACATTATTACATTTTATCTACATACATGTAGGCATGACTACAACATTTATTTTCATTATTTTGTGGAGAGCAGATAAAATAATGAATTGTAAATATGAGGGAAATACTAATTGTCAATAAAATCAATAAATTAATAACTTATTTAAAAATAAAGCAACCAAAAATGGAAATGCTGCAAATTCAAAGGGCGGAGACCAATATATTTTTATAGGTCTATACTCTATGGCATGAAATGGACTTAAATGAAATGATTTGTTATTATAATCCTATAAAAAATGCCAATTTGAAGAGCACAGACTTTTTTATTTTTAACTTACACACTGTTCAAAATTTAAAGCACGATGTTAAAACCCATCACTTTAAACAACTATTTTATTAAATAAAATACATGTAGTTGTTTACTTGCTAGAGTGACAAGCTTAAATGACATCCTTAAAAACTATTAAAGTTAAACAGCACTTTTACAGAGAGGAAAGTCCACACTTCAATGGGCTAAACTGAATGTTGGAAGATTCAAATGGATAATTACAATAATCATGAACTAATAACTGCTTCAGATTTGAAACGTAAAGGCAGATTAATTAAGACTTTACAGAAATGTTCTCTAAATTAATAAAAGGTTAAAAAAAAATATCTCTCAACCTTTCTTTAACCCTTGTTTGACAAAATAGAACCCATGGATTTTATAGATGATAAACATGAAAGCATAAAGGCCTAATCACGGTTGTATGCGCTAGAGATCACAACCTTATTTGGAATAGGTGGGACTAGCTACTAGGAGGTAGAGATAAAACCATGTACACTTTGATTAGATGAGTATGCCAATCTCTGACACGATACTCACTAAGCTCCTCTAACGATGCACTAGGGTTTCATGATGTTCAGCTTCTGCTACTGGAGATTCTTCCACACCCCCCCCCCCCCAGATGTACATACATTAACGAATAAAGGAAACACAGAGTAATCCGTAATGTGAGAAATGAAACTTCCTCTAATCAAGGCCCAATTGCAACCCAGCTTCACCCCCCCACAAAAAATTATAGAAAGAAAATATCCTACAAACACAAGAATAAATTCATTTAAATAATGAAATAAACTTTATAGGTATACATGTACATGCATGATTTACAAACAATGCATGTACTTATGAACAGAATGATGAAAATATTAGCTATGATAATAAAATTATGGAAAGAAAATAATGCACAATTTCTACAAATGCATGAATAACTTCATTTACATAATGAAATAACCTTTAGGTCTACATACATGATTTACAATGCTTTTGAACAGAATCATGAAAATATAAGTAACGATTTAGTAATAAAGAAATATGGTTGATGCTAATGAAAAAAGATGAACATTTATAAGATGATGAACAGTAACATATTCTTAACACTAAACAAATAAATAATAAAAATAATGATAAAATATCAAACATTAAACAAATAAACTAAAATTCTTACGAGATTATCGGGAAATGAAGTTTTGAGAGGAAACATCTCATTTTAAGTGAAAAATAAAAACAGAGGATTTCATGAAAACACAATGATTTTGCTGACTTCCCTATCATTGGTAGGTCTACCTTTTCTGGATCAGAGTGGCATGATTTTGTAAACAGGAGCAAGCAAAAAAAAAAAGTGCAGAGCAACTTGTTAGCAATTTATCAAGGGTACCCTTGCATGTGAACTTTGACCTTTGTATTTGGAGTACACATGCCTGACAAGTCAGAGTTACAAAAATATAGACATTCCAGGAAAGTATTATATACTGAAATTGTCAGACAGGTGAAAAGTGAGTGAGTGGAATCAATATTTGCACACCAAGCAACTCTCTTTAACTTCCAATTCTGTCATCACAGAGCCCCCCTTTCCCTCCTCTTTCTCTCCCAATCTCCATAGCCCACGTGAATTGCTACACTTCTACGCCTTGCTCTCCCCCTCCCCCCTTCCTCCTTTCCTACACTATCTATACATGTACATGTAGGTGTGGGTGATCAGCTCTGCTATAAACCCTCAATACAGTGGGTTTGGGGGGCAGTGTAAAAGAAAATTACTTATGGTTTTCAGAACATGTAGGTGCTTTTCGAAATCGCAAGAACTTGTGGGTATTCAATCACAGCTGTGTTGGGAGAAGGTGCCACAGTTTAAAGATTTTCTCTCTTTTATTCTCTGGTTTCTCTATCTCACTCTCTCATAGCTCCATCAATACGCACAGAATTCTACATGCAAATTCCTCTTTTTTCCCCATATCTTAAGAAAAAATTCAATTATCTAAAAAAAAAGTGGGTTAAATAAAAACTAACATTAAAAACAAAAGTTGAAATTTAAATAAAAACAATTAAAAATTGAAATAAAAATAATTGAAATAAAATGACAATTGAAATTAAAATAAGTGAAATTAAATACAATTGAAATTGAAATAAAAATGATAATGAAAAATAAAATGACAATTGAAATTAAATACAATAATTGAAATTGAAATAAAATCATAGAAAATGAAATCATAGAAATTAAAATAATTGAAATTAAACCAATAATTGAAATTGAATACAATAATTGAAATTGAAATGAAAATGATAATTGAAAATTCTCCTAAAATGACAAAATTAAAATAACTGACATTAAATACAGTAAATTGAAATTGAAATGAAAAAGATAATTGAAATTAAAATGACAATTGAAATTATATAATCGAAAAATACAATAATTGAAATTAAAAACAAATAAAATCCATTCATCAACATCGAAATATAATAAATGCACACCTGCGATGTCCATTAAAATGTTTTGCTCAATAACACCAAACCTCTAAATACATGATGTTAGTCAACAAATTATCACATGTTTGTTGTCCATACATGTATTCAACAAAGTAAATGTTGTGGTTAATTAAGCCTAGTTATTTCAACTTTGCTAAGGACAGACCTGGTAATAAAATCATCCTGACTATGGCTTCCATTGTAAGACAGGCTGGTGAATCATTTGTTTCCATTATCTAAATACAATGTAATTAGCGCCTCCACAAAGGCATATCTGAAGGGCTCCTGGAGCACGTACACCTGGATAGATTATTCAACATCCACGCTTAAAATAACTTTCAGCAATCCAGGGGCCTGGTCTTACAAAGAGTTACGATTGATCCGATCAATCGCAACTATGGAAAGCCAGCAAAGTCATCATGAAGAAATGCATGTTTGTTCAAAAAAAAAATTTCTAGATATGAATGTATGTCCATTTATTCATTGATTTCTTGAAAATTTTATGTGTTCTCCTTTGTTTACAACGGACATTTTGCAAATTTCCTGCAGAAAAATTTCTGACGCTGATGGATTTTCATAGAGTTACGATTGATTGGATCAATCGTAACTCTTTGTAAGATGGGGCCCCAGTTTGCAACTTTGCAAAAGTACATTATTATGCTTGCTATTAAAGCCTTTGGCTTGTATAATTTCGGACGTCACGGCCCAGTCTCACAAAGAGTTACAATTGATCAGATAAACTTTAACTATATGGAAATCCATCCATGTCATAATTTTTCTTGTACAGGAAATTTGAACAATGTAATTTCTGAACAAAAATAAGCACACTTGAAATTTGAATTGCCAAGAAAGCAATCAATACAATATACATCATATCTACGTGCAGAAAATATTTGAATAAACATGCATTTTTATTGATGTTGATGTTGCTGGCTTTCCATAGTTGTGGTTGATCAGATCAGGGAAGTCCCATTTCCCTGATCAGATCAATCGTAATTCTTTTGAGACGGGGGCCAAGGTTTAACTTTATAGACCATGTATGGTCCAACTCTGTGCTTGAATTATTGGAAGCTGAAAATGTCTAAAGTTTGTTTATATTCTTTGTTTCTCAGGATTACCCTACTCTTTTTTCATGCACTAATCGTGATGAAAATGATTCAAACATAGTAACAATTACATGTATGAATGACTTAAATGAGCTCATAAATCAATCTTGTATTGTTTAAAGAGAAATTCTGTAAAACCAGGCTTAATTGGCAGTATATCATCGAGGATCTAGATCTGGTACAGTTACATAAACTGAACTTCCTGAAATCTTGAAATCTACGCTGAAAAATGTTCACACTGAAGATCACCAACGCAGATAGGCACACATGGGACAGTGTATTATTATTGCTGGAATCAAGACCCGACGGAAGTGACCAAATCAGCGATTATTTTGCTTATTTCTCAGCAATTACACAATTTCTTCCAGAATCCTTTGGCACATATTTTTTATTCATACAAACAGATACTTGGGTGGTCATTATATTAGATTCTGTAAAAAGTCATTTTGAGATCGTTACCAATACTGGAATTTATCTTTAAGTTTTGTCACAGTTGACTTTCCTTTAAACCACAACTTTCGACCAGAAATTAATTTAACAAAATTCAGAATACAGCTTTTTTTTCAAATCAATCAAAAGGGCATGTCCGATTACAATTAATATTTCCTTGGTTACATGTACATGCTCTAGAAAAGTTCTCATGAAAGAAATGAAATGTTTATGAAATTTCAGCGATATGTTTGATTTTTATCTTGAAGTCAACTTGCATTTCTGGTGGCGTTGTCCTTTAATCACAGAAAATCATAAATTCATGTCAGTTCTCAATTTCCTCAATGGAATGCTAGTGCAGCCAGCTCCCACCAGTTTCCAATAATTATGATTTTAACAACTTCATACACCACCATGTGTTGGAACCGGTGACGTGCAGAGATGCATGCATGTATGACAGACTCGAGGTATGTTCAGACTGAACAAACATATCGTTTTTCACTGTACTAGACAAGAGTTTTTTCAATGATGATATGATTTACAGCTATACAGTGTACAGGAATCAGTACTTTCTGCTAATAAAGCAAGAATAAAAAAATGGGGTTTATGGAAACTTTGGAATGATGAAACGGGGCAGAATTTTCAAGAGAAACTATGGTTGATGACGAACTACCTACAAATGCTTTGGCTAAATATTAGAGACTAACTTTTAGAAGTTTTTTTTATTAACTGCATTTTTATTTATTTTACTTAGAGTTAGACAGCATGTAGTTGTAACTTCCTGGACAGATCTTTTAAAAGCTTTTCAAGGCTACCTTTATACTCTCTCCACTCAAATTTCATTTTTGACCCTCCTTCATTTACAAGTTACTCTGTTCTCCCCTCTCGTTTTTATTCTCCTCCTTTTTCACATCTTCCTCTTATCACGTTCGGTCATCTTTATTCATCCCCCTCATTTTCTTTTTAGCATCCTTTCTTCTATTTCTTCTCTTTCTCTTCATCAACGACCTTTCACTAGAATATAAATGTAGCATTTACCCACACTGACATCTGTACCATATTTTGTGGTGTCAACAAATCATGATCTTGCCTGGTCTGAACACACCCCACAGTGCCGGCTACTCAACCATTGATTTCTCATTCCGGGGCAAGCAGATGTTGGCACTGAAGCTGTAAAATATTGCTAGCCATGGCAGCGTTCACACCTAGGATTCAGGGTCATATGAATAATTAAACTCAGGTGCATCATTATGCGCTTGAACAAGTTCATCAAGTTTAAAGGTAAATGCTAGTTTTGGTAACGATATCAAAGTGAGTGCATACAGAATCCAATGAAATGACCACCAAAGTGTCTGCTTGTATTTATAAAACGTATGTGCCAAAGGATTCTGGAAGAAATTGTGTAATTGCTGAGAAATGAGCAAATTAAGCACGGATTCAGTCACTTCCGTCGGGTCTTTATTCCAGCAATAATAATACACTGTCCCACATGCGTTTATCTGTGTTGGTGATCTTCAGTGTGACCATTTTTCAGCATAGATTTCCAGATTACAAGAAGTTCAGTTGATGCAACTGTACCAGATCTACTGTAGATCCTCAATGATATACTGACAATTAAGCCTGGTTTTACAGACTTTCTCATGAAATCATTGTTTACTGCAACTACTGGCATTTCTCTTTAAAGTACGAGAGTGCTAAGCAACCTTTTATAATACTGATGATGATGATAATATTTGGCTATTGAATTGTGCATATCATGTACTACCGTTCAACACCTCTACATGCTTCTATTAAAAGGACTTGGATATTACCCTGGTTTAAAGGGGAAGTTCACCCTGACTAAAAGTTTATTGTAAAAATAGCAGAATAAATCATAAAAAATATTGCCGAAGGTTTGAGAAAAATTCATCAAATAATTAAAAAGTACTTAGAATTTCAATTATTTGATTTGTGATGTCATATGCAAGCAGCATTGCTACATAGCGAATGGTAAAAAATCAATGAAATGTCATTTTCTCAGAAAATTGAAAATAGTTTTCACTGTACCGTTTGTATATCAATAGACAAATTACTTCACACCTGATCATGAATAGAAAACAAAATTAAGTCATCAGGAACCACACATAATTTGAAATTCATGCATTTTATATTACATAACACATGGGGCAGCTGCTCGTTTATGACGTCACAAATCCAAAACTTTAAACTCTAATAACTTTCTTACTCTTTTAACGGATTTTCCTCAAACCTTCACTAATATTTTTTACTTTTTTTTCTGCTATTTTTACAACAAATTTTTCTATAGGGTGAACTTCCCCTTTAAGCCCAACTAGCCCCTACCTCACACAAGCATTTCAAGGAATAAAGGTACCCATTTACCTCACCTGGGTTGAGTGCAGCACAATGTGAATCAATTTCTTGCTGAAGGAAATGATGCCATGGCATTTGCAGAGTTTTTAAGTTCCATCTTCCCTTAAGCTTGAAGTTTAAATCAAGTTTAAAGTACGAGAATGTTTTCTTTTTATTACTATTTAGGATTCACAGTTCATTTTCCTCAATATACTTTTGCTACAAATCTAGAGAATACAAAATAACATTCTCATGCACAGTTTCTGTTTTTCTCTTGAATGTGCTTTCTTTCTCATGAAAAGGGGGCTATATGAATAAAATGTATTCATTCCTAATAAATCTTAATCTATTTTTAGGCCTTACAAACATGTACAAACTACAGTATAAGAAACAACAAACTTGGGGGGGGGACAGCAGATATATCATCCCCTTTGATTGTTTTGTTCTTTGGCAACCCAGATTTATCTCCCAAAAGAAGCACATGAAAAAAGGGAAGTAGCTTTCATGGTCATCCAAAATCCAAGTCTGTTACCATGGTTACCACCTGCCATCGTCTCTCGTCAATGTCAACTTACTCCCTTTGAACCTTCCTTCTCTTGTATTATCTCATTGACTCTTTCCTTTTTGCACCTTCTGTACTTTACTTTAATACATGTAACTCCCCTACAAAACTCTCACTTTCCTTTTGTTTTGTTATCCTTATTTCTCTCTTGTGTCTCTATCCTTTGCTTTCTCTCCTCCTCTCTCCTACTTCCCTATTTCTCTGCCTTGCTCTCTCTCTCTCTCTGCATCTTATTACTTCCGATGTGTCTTGTTATCTCTCTCCCTCTGTCTCTTTGACTCTCTCTGTCTGTTTTTCTTCCTCTCTTTCCTTTCACTTTCTATTAACTTCTTCTCACACCTGCCAGCTTTGTAAAGAAATGACAGACATCTAAATAAAAATCTGACCTCTCCATGAATAGCTGTCAAAACGAAAAGCAAGTAATAGTCATGAGATGCTTTCGTACCAGCCTGATCACAGCTACATGTATTACCGCAGGGTTTTTTTCTTTTCTTTCTTTCTTTTCATCAGATCAGAGAATACCATATATTTTCCCAGTGTGAAAGCGAATTTATCAATAATTTTCAAAATTATCAGAATATCTGCACACAGTTCTCCAAGATCAACGGGGTTTTTATAAAGAGATAGTAAGAATTTTACATGTACGTTATTGAGAATTTTACCTGTATTAGAAGAAAACACATCCATTGGATGGGAAAGCGAGAATGGGAAAGGCTCTGCCTCACTTTAAGCCTTTCACTCGAGAAAAAGATCCGAACTGCGGCCTACTCATGCCTTGTGTACTGAAGGCCCTCTGAAACAGCATTTTTTGTATGTGCTAGTCTTTGCTTGGAGGCACACTTGTTGATCAAAGTTTCAATCAGGGTCTGTGCCTGCAGACTACACTTTTACAGGTATTTTATCTGGTTCAAGCAGATGCGAGTGTACAAATTATCAGGTTTAATCTTTTAGGCCTGAACAAGTTGTCTAAATTTTGGGGGCATTCTTTATATATATGGGTGTAAAAGCACCTTCATATGTAACACATATGTCTATGTACATGAATTTAATAGCAAACCTGTAAGGTCCAGAAGTCTTTTTTTTAAATAATAGCCAAATTTTATAAAGCGCTTTTCCCAAAATGGCTCAAAGCGCATTAAAGCATTTTATTACCCCGGTCATTGGATTCATTCCAATCCCGCACGAAAAGTGCACAATTTCCACTCCCTGGGGAGCATTCCTTGCATTCATCGCAGCCACATTATGGCGCTGGCAAAATCAAACATACAATAACTTTCGCATCCTACCGGGTACCCATTTAGCACCTGGGTCGAGAGTGGCAAAGTGTGGATTAACGCC
The DNA here is from genome assembly GCF_018143015.1 of Lytechinus variegatus. NCBI lineage: Eukaryota > Metazoa > Echinodermata > Echinoidea > Temnopleuroida > Toxopneustidae > Lytechinus > Lytechinus variegatus. Next base: position 3,434,741 of record NC_054758.1, on the reverse strand, counting down.
TTGCTAGACCGCGGTGGGATTCAAAGGATGCTAGACCGTGGTGGGATTCAAACACACAACCCTCTGTTTAAAAGGTGAGAGTCAGAACCACTACACCACGGCTCTTTAAATGAAGTTGAATCTCTATTCCCTCATATTATTTTTCAGAAATCAAAGCCCAGTATTCACACTTCATACTTGATCAAAGTATTGCTTTATTGACATTTTTATCACCCTCTAATCCTATGCCCCCATCCCTTCTTCTATTTTTATCTCAAGGTTCTTTTTTTCCTCTCATTACTTCTCTCTTTCTCTCCTCTTCTCATCTCTTTTTTTCTTCCATTTACTCTCTTCTCTTCCATTCTCTACTTTCATCTTTTCTCCTCACTCTCTTCTCTATCACCACCTCTCTCTATACACTTTACATGTACCTCTACCCCCCCCCCTCTCTTATTACCTCTCTCTCTCATTCCATCACTTCCCCTATATTATGCCTACCTTGTCAAATCTTTTTTAAAGCTAATGCAATATCATGGATATGTCAAAGTCATTTGTTCCTTAAGCAAAGAAGATGATATTCCACATTTTTATTCTGCCTAATACATCAGCAATGTGTCTCCATGCACTTAAACCTCATCAAAGTACACATCTTTCAACATCAATTTGACTCTCGCTCCCCAACAAAAATGCATGCCACATCAATAGAGGGCAGTAGACTAGTCTCAGGTCAATTATTTTACACGTTGAATGAAGTGCATGAATGTATTGAAACAGGGTGGGAATACTTTTCATTTCGGGGGGGCTACTTTTTTTCACATTGAGGCGTTTGTGGAATTTTGGGGGCTATTTCTTTCCTTTTAAGAGCTACTATTAAGGGGTTATACAGTAAAATCAAATATCAATATTTCGCTTTGGATAGAATATTGATTTTTATTCATCTTGAATATTTTTGGTGACAAATCTTGGAGCGACTCTTGAGGGAATGGTCATCCCAAAGCATGCCCTTAGCGGAGTTTTGGGGGCTATCTGGGCTGTCAGGAAGGCAAATCGCCTGTCATCCGCATGCATTTCCTACACTGGTACTAAAATATACATGGGGGACGTAAACATGATTAAAATCTACATTGCGTATACAAAATAAATAATGCAAATGCACACACACACATAAACCTCAATTTCAATAGAGTTCTGTGGCCTGCCATCACTTATTTACAGCAACTTTGAGTTAATATCATAAGAATTGAGATTAAAGTGTCTATTAATTGAAATTCGAATGTCACAATACTTTTTATTTGAACATGCTACCATTTTTCACAGAATATCTATGCCACAATGAACTTTATTCACACATACATCAGAACACACATTCCATTGCAACACAGCCCGTTGTCATTCCTCACGCAAGCATCCCCTCAAATTTATTCACAAAGAGAATATATAGTCTTTTTATATCTCTCTAGGTTATGTATAGCGGATCGCAATCACGCACACAAAAACATGATCAGCGGAAAGCTCATAAATATTGACCAACCCCCGATGTCTGCACCATCGAGCATCGCTAACCGGGCTGACACTAGCCTCCAATTATCTATCTAAGAGGTTGCCACGGTAACCAATTATTATTTCACTGCCTGCCTCATCAATAGAGCCCATAGTTCATTCCATGTGTGAAGGATTATTATGACAGCAGCTAGGCCGGGTATTAAGGTAGCCGGGGTTGAAGGGGCAGGTATTTCAGAAATCATTATTTCAAAGTTTGAATCGAGGGTCACACTCAAAGGGATTCATTTGGGGAAAAAATGTAATTTGTAGTATACATGTAGATCTTGCAGGTAGTCATTCAGTTATTTCTAGTTAAAAGATACCTATAGGCCCAAGGATTCCATGAATTCTATTGTACTTCAAGAAAAATATTTTTCTTTTACTCTCCCCAAATTCTTATGAATTCTACATTCTAGCCCTCCACTTTTTTTTCTCTTGGAGTCCTTTTAATTTTTCTCTTCCTCTTTCTCTCTCTCTCTGTCACTCTCAATTTTTTCTTTTACATCTAATTTCTACAATATCCTCATTTTCTCCTTGTATTTTTTTTCTCCTCCTGCAAGCCTTCTTTCTCCCAGGCCCAAACCATTTCTCTTCTCTCCCCATCCTGATATTCAACCCCCCTCCACCACTCCTTCCCTATCTACCCACCCCCTTCCATCCCTCTCTCACAAACACACACGACAATAAATAATCCAGGGAGCCCGGAAAGTATAGGTTAACATGCAGCACAACAGGTGTAGTCCTCTTCGAACATTATACATGCTCCACATTTACGACAATTGATGATGGTCGCCATGGCAATAGACACCAAGGCAACATCACTTAGGACCACAGCCACCGTGTCAACATCTATAGGGTATCGTCTAGGATGGAGGTGCCAGACGATGCAGCAAGAGCACATTTCCACCAGTTCAAACAGTCATGCAGCATGAACAATAGGATTATACACGTGAAACCTACATGTACATTGGGAAAAATATTTTCATTTAAAACAAAAATGCAATTGTTGAAAAGATTAACTGTTTTCCCCAAAATCCCATGTAAAATTGCAAACTTCATATACTAAATAAAAAGTTCCTAATCTTTGATTATATCTATAATGGTCCTAAACCGACTTAAGTGATACGGCTGTGAAGTGGTTTTGAAAACCACTTTCGGGTGATCAAATGGGAATGCTAGCAAAGCAATTTTTCGAACTGGTTTCCTGAACCGATTTCCAGTGAACTAGTTTTAGAAAGTATAATGAGAAAGGGGGTTTTAATTACCAAGATCTACATACAGTACACATGTCATATGTTATGTGTGCAGTATATATCTCTATGACATCAGCAAATCTAGTTTAATAATTATATGTCAAAAATATTGGCAGTTTTATAAAGTGAGTACTATTATAATACTCAGGGGCGGATCCAGCCTTTGCCAATAGGGGGGGCCCGGAATTTTTTCAGCCATATTTTCCCCGATCGGCCGCTCGAATATGATTTTTGCCGGGATTTTTTGTTTCTTTGAAGGGTAGTCCTAATGGTCACTTCTTAGCTTTATTCTTATGAAACCTAAATGTATAATACCATAACCATTATTTATATAATGCGAGCGCGAAGCGCGAGCTAAATTTTTTGGAAATCTTATATACTTTTTCCTAAAAATTTTGAACATTCTGGGAAATTTTTGTCTTCCTGAAAAAAAAGATGTGTATGCAAGTTAATAATTACTACGAACGTAAAGAGTGAGCAGAAATGAAGTGATGGAAAGGGTACTGTTAAATACTTGCTTGGAATTAGCCATGAAGACGTTACACATTTTTAAAAATCAAATAATGCGAGCGCGAAGCGCGAGCCGAAATTTTTTGACATTTTTTACCTAGGGAATGGAAATTCTTAGCACTTTTGTTTAACAGAATAGGTATATAAATAAACATGCGAGCACGAAGCGTGAGCAAGAAATTTTGACCTACTGAACAAGACACTCTATTCAATTAGTTTTGTAAATCATGAAAAGGATGAGTAAGTGGGGATCTTCCTTACATTAATAATGCGAGCGCAGAGCGCGAGCAGAAAATTTTTGTATACGTTTTGAACTGCTCGAAATTGTACCTGTTATGGACTGCTTGCATTTAGCCATGAAGACGTTACATATTTCAACATTCAAATATTGCGAGCGCGAGCTGAAAAATTTTGACCTTTTTTACCTGAATAATGGAAATGCTAAGCACTTTTTGTAATCTTGGAAGGACTCTAAGTATTTAAACTAAACTTTATTGATGCGAGCACGAAGCACGAGCGGAAAAATTCTGGACACTCTATTCATGTTTTGTAAATCATGAAAAGGATAAGTTATTTATCCGCGAGCAGACACTTTTTGATATTGTGATCTGAAACTGGATAATGATTTAAATAGAGAACAATCTGCATATCTGAATTAACGCGTGTTTTAGATTTCGACCTAGAATTTTGCATTCTAAGTACCTTTCTTATCATGAAAATCAATAAAGCGAGCGCAAAGTGCAAGCTAAAAATATATGATATTTTCATCTAACAAAGGGTCAATTTAAGCTCTGTATTGCAAACAAATTGTGGGAAAATTGTGAATCGTGATGGATGACAGTTAAAAAAGAGCTGATGTATTTTATTATTATTACTTTGAGTTTTTACATAGGACCGGAACATTATGTCATCGTAAGAAAGTGATGACTATCATCCTATTTCTCTTCCTAAGTATGAGAGCACGAAATCTGTTAATATTATAGCCAGAAAACTGGACATTTAAAGCACTTTTGTAATTATGCATAAAATGCATGATATCTATCAATGCGAGCGGATATTGCGAGCCGAAAATTTTGATAAACTATCATCAAAGTAGTTTGATTTAGAAATAATATTGGGACATAACTCACTAATCAAAATGCTAGCGTGCAGCGCTAGTTGATACGTTTTGACAATCTGACCTGAATAGGGAACTTTTTGAGAACTTTATGGAATACAGGAAAATAATAGATACCTGACAAATCAAATTTTGCGAGCGCGCAGCGCAAGCAAAAAATGATAATATTCAGACCATAACACAGACATTTTTACAGAGCACTTTTTTAAAATCAATTTGTAAATCAAACAAAATAATGAAAGTTCAATTTCCCAGCTGAAATATGTTTTTTATATTGACTTCAAAGTTTGATATTTCAAGCTCCATATTGAGCAAGATATGCAAATCCCTTAAAAGACAATAAGAGCGCAAAGCGCGAGCGAAAATTTTATATCCTAACATATAGAATTTTCAAAAAATTATTTTCAAAGACTTCCCCTCATGTTATTTTATTCAATCATGTTCCTCCTCTTATGTTTGCCTTTCTTCTTTTCTCCTCTCTTTTCCCTTCCTTTTCTTTTCCTTTCTTTTTCCCTTTTTTCTTTTTTTTTTGCTCCGCCAATAGGGGGGGGGCCCGGGCCCCTCGGGCCCCCCCTGGATCCGCCTATGAATACTAGTGCACATACATGTAGTACCATTTTTTTGTCATGCCTCAAGTGAAGGACATTACACCACCTGCAGAGTTTTTGTGGATTACAAAATTTAAAACAGGTTTCTTACAAATATGCTCCTTGTACACACAGAACACACCTTAATGTAAGGGAGAGATTACCAGGGCATTAATAAGTGATTTATTGTTGACAAAAATGAATAAATCTGCAACCTCACATTCTGATAAGAGCTGATCCGGCTACCTCCTTTATCTTGCTTGTGGGAGATTAAGAGGGACCAACCTTGAAGGGACTAACAGTTACATATTCAAAATTAAGAAACTACCTGTATATACATGTGTGGTATGTTTCTCCAATTCATTGTCAAGGTTTTTGTACTTTGAAAAAAGGGGAATTCCACCCTAATGACAAGGTGTTGTTTTTCAATGACAGCAGAAAATAGAGATAAATATTGGTGAAGGTTTGATGAAAATCTATCAAAGAAAAAGAGAATTATGATTTTTAAAGTTTAAAATAAAAAGGTCAATGTGAATTAAAGATGGAGGAGGTCCTCATCTGCGATGTTATAATATCAAAATTTATCAAAATTTCACAATTGCTACAAGTTTTTGGCAGATTTTAACAACACATGTAATTCTGGTGTTTTCACATACATGTACATGTATAGACTTGATTTCATTCTTCAGTTGATAAAAGAAGCGATTAAAAAGAATATGTCCTCCTTTAATTAAAAAATTCAAAATTTTCTATATACAGAACCGACTACCTAGGCTGAAGCTTTGCACTACAGCATTATAAATCCCCTTTTTTATGTTTTGGATCCTGCTCATGTAGTCTGCTGTGCAAACCCTTTACTCTGAGTTTAAGTGGTCTGGGGCCCGTTTCTCAACACCGTCATAAGTCTAACTTCTTGACTAAATCAGAGATAGTGAGCTACTTGTCCGCTAACCGTTTCACGAAGCCCTCTTTACCAAGATCGGGTACAACAACCTCACTAAATATTTATGACACCTCTGAACCTGTAATAACTTCTTTCTTAATGACGTAGTGGCATCACGTGGGTAGACTATGACATGCAAAATTGTCTGAAATTTAAAAATTATAATCTTACGTAATCAATCACAGAGGTTGAAATTACATCCCAAAATAAGTGGGATAATGCATTCAATGATCATTGTAATACAAAGTAACTATGAAAACTGTTGGTACAACGCCACAAAACCATTCATTTTGAAATAGTAAAATAATTTAATCGATAGAAATTCTACCACGTCAGGCCATCCATAACTGGACTTGCATTTGTCGTTTTCAGACCCTATTGACATTTGGATAAATTATAATCTTTAATTTATGCATAGAATTTGTCAAATCTTAAGATCAGTATCAAAGATTTATAAAAAAATAATATTAAACTATATTTCGATGATGGTTGGAATCGTAAAACATTGTATAATTATCATAATTTTACAAATAAAACCGTTATGGTTTACTTTCGTAAACTATTAAAATTGGATATCCCGGGGGGTACCCATCTCAACGTTCACATGTGATTTTTTTTAGTCATGAAATAAATTATTCATAATTCAATTTTTCAGCAATTGAATGCCCCAGTCTTAAAGGTCTAAAGTTTGTATGATGCATAATTTACCTGTGCTATTATTTTTAAAAGATGTAATTCCCAATTCATCACAATATTTGCAATTTTGTCATAATTTTTCTTTTTGAAAATTATGCTATTTTGTGACTAAGGCTATGTCTCGTCTGCTCTTTTTACCGATAGTATCGATATCAAGGTATTTTAGTTAGGAAGCCTTTCGTGAAACAGGTTTAGTAAGATTGGAACTAACTCTGTGGTTTGTGGATAAAGATAAGACTAACTTGTCAAAGTGTTGAGAAACGGGGCCCCTGAATACTATGCAGCCTATCAAGGTCCCTGCCATTGACTGGTGTAGAGAGTAGACGGCTCCTGTCATTCAGGTATTGAGGCAGCCATTTGTAATATGTCATGTCAGTGCAAGAATTCCCTTATTAAAGTATTTCTGCGCTCTGCATCGGTGCAGAAACGCCCTTACGCAATGCACTTCTGTGTGCTGCTAAAGGCGTTTTGCGTGCATGCAATGCGCATAAGTGTGGTGTCAAGGGTGTTCTTGCACCAACTTCTTCTTCTTTCCTTGGTTGGCAACCAGTCAGGATTGACTATTTTTGCCATAGCTTTTGTTCATTTTCAGTAGCTTATTATATATTTTTTTCCTTTCCTTTTTTCCTTCTCTCTCTAATTCTTTTTTTCTCTTCCTTTTCTTTTCTGTTATTTTCTTTGTCTTTTTTTTTCTTTTTCATGTTATTTTTCTTTTCTTTTCTTTTTGTCTTCTCTTTTCTTTTTTTTTTCTTTCTTTCCTTTTTTTTCTTCTATTTTCTTTGCTTTTCTTCTTATATTTCTTCTTTTTTCTCTTTTTTTTATTATTTTTCTTTTTTCTTTTCTTTTCTCATTTTTTCCTTTATATTTCTTTTTTGTTTCCCTTCCTTTTTTAGAAAATTAATTTATTTTTCTTTTGTATGCGTTCTGATTCTTGCAGCACGTTTGATTTTCTTCTGCTACAGTAAGCTGCAACAGAAAAAGCAAAAGTAAACTGGATTTCTGGCCTGATAAATCTCCAGGTTTTGGGAAACCGAAACTAAAGTATAGGATGAAAGTGCAAAAAACAAACAAAAACAAGCAAAAACAAAACAAAAACAAAAATTTGAAAATAGAACTAAAACAAACCAACAAATAAACAATGAAAATTCTCTCTTCATCCTCATCACAACACTTGATGCTAGTCTTGCGTGAAGACCTACTTGTTGATCAAAGTTTGACTATCTGAACCCTCTGTGATTTCAAAAGGACCTTTTTGCCATGGTACTGCTATATTTGTTTACAACTTTGCCGCTTGCCTCTAGATGTCCCTAAAGATTAGCACCATCTTGAAGTGGTAAATAAATATGGCAGCCTGTGCCCACTAGATGCTGCTAAATTCATGCAAATTTTTTTACATTTAGAAAAAGCAAGCAAATCATCTTCCTTTGAACTTGTTTGATTTGTTGTTGTTTGATTTTGTCATTTTAAGTATTTAAATTGAAAATCAGGATACAATGTATCCTACAAGACAAAAATCAATGAGCCCTGTCGGGGATTTTGCATTGTTAACTCCCTAATGGTGGCTGCACAATAGTGAGCCGTTTGTGTACGAGTTTTAAAAACTCCTCGAAACAGACGGCTGCCAGCAGCTGTACTTCTGCACTTTCTAACCTCATCACTAAATAATTTATTATTCTTCAGTGTTTCAATGTATATTGCTGGGATAAGTAGGAAAAGCAACATGTAGAGAGACCTTACAGTACACCTAAAAACCCAGGAACAAACGTCAAGATCTATTCTCTGCACTGGAGACTGGAGTGCACGGAATGGAAGTTTTCAAATAGTGGCGAACACAGCGAGACTTCGTTCAATTCGGGCCGGGAGTTCAGGCACTCGCACCACTCGTCACATCGCACCACTCATCGACTCACATCAAACCGTGTCATAAAACAGATCATCATTAACTACAAATCTCCAAGCGTGAATCTTACTATTTTATGATTAATAGCATTAAATGTATTCTTAAAATAATGGTCACCCTTACCAGATGGATATTTGGGCAGACAAGGTTGTGTACAAGCTCTGAGAAATAGAAACATCTGTCGACGAGACAACGTCAGATATCCTCTTCTCCGCTACACGCCAGCTCAGTATATACGAAAGGTGGCGCCAATCTTACATAACATTAACATTAATAGTGCATGCAGTGCATACACGTGCTTCCGCAGGAGGTACGGTACGTACCGGTACTGCATTATGATTCTGTGCTTTATTTTGTCATTGAACCGAGGCTTATTCCCATTATATTACCGTATAATTCTCATCATTTTCTCATTCAGTCGAATAGATTTGCGGTTCATATTTGTTTTCAATCAAAATATATAGTGTTGCCAAACAAAAAAAATGGGGTAGGTCTAGTTCAGAAATTTAACAAAACTTTGCAGGAGGAGAGATGGTCCCTTTTTTTTGTGGGGGGGGGCGCCAATAATTTTACTTTATCTGTTTCATTTGTCATTTTTTTTGTAAGAAACAAAAGGGTGAATTATCTATCTGTTTAGCATATAGGCGGATCCAGGGGCCGCCCCCCCCCCTTTGGCGGAGCAAAAAAATGAGAAAAAAAAGAAGAGTGGAGAGGAAGGAGGAAAAAGAAGAGGAATAATACATGTAAGAGGAGGGAGACGAGTGAATAAAATACTCAAGGTCAGGGAAGTCATGGAAAATGATTTTTTTTTATATTTCATGTCACTATGTTAAATTTACCCTCTCGCTTCGCGCTCGCTTTGGTTGGTCGATGAGATACACTTTGTGCTCAATGGGCTGATTTTGAAGTCAATATTAACAAAACAACATACAAAGCATGTTTCAGGTCGGACATCGAGTTTACATTGTTTTGTTTAATTTACAAATTGATTTTTTTAAGTGCTCTGTAAAAATGTCCGTTAAATGTTGTGAATATCATTTGCAGTTTTTTGCGCTGTGTGCTCGCATTATTTGATTTTCCAAGTATATAGGCCTAAATATTATCATTGTTTATTCCATAAGAATCTTCATATATTAATTCTATGACAAACTAGTTAAAATTCCTCTTTTATGACAGTTTATCAAAAATTTCGTCTCTCAATTTCCGCTCGCATTAATTTTTACAAATATGTCAACTCATGAATCCTATTCATGATTACAAAAGTGCCTAAAATATCTAGTATTCAGGCCTCAATGGCAACAAATTTCACTCACTCATTATATAAGGCTTATTACATTAATAAATATGATAATAAAATTTTCATGAATTCCTTTTAACTAAATTGTCCCTTTTTCAGAAAGGAATAACGCCAGTTTCATATCGCGCCTGGGAAGAGGAATAGGAAGATTATGTGCTATCAACATCCACTTCACAATGCCTCTAAGCAGTGTTTAAGATGGTGCTTAAATTTACCCTTTCGGAACAAATATTTTCCGCTCGCGCTTCGCGCTCGCATTATTGATTTACATGTTAAAAAAATGAAGTATATTCAGAATGCCCAGATTCTGTCTAACTCTAAAGTACGCGCATACATGTCTATTGAAATATGCAGCTTGATCTTTATTCAAAACGTGCTAAAATTATCCAGTTCCATATCAGAACATCAAAAATTTTCTGCTCACGCTTTCCGCTCGCATTATTAATGTAGGAAGATAACAAATTATCCATCCTTTTTTATTTACATTACTTGAATAGGGTGTCCCATTTTTAGGTCTGAAATTTCACTTTTCCGCTCGCGCTCAGTGCTCGCATCATAAATTGTTTGGTAGTTTATCTAAGATTACAAAAAGTGCTTAGAATGTAAATTTTTTAGGTCGGAATATCGAAAATTTTCAGCTCGCGCTTCTCGCTCGCACTATTTAATAAATGAAAAATATGCACCGTTTTAATGCCTAACTGCAAAACTTCCTTAAGAGATCCCTTTTCAATCAAGATAGAACCCATATCAAACATAGTCATCATGAAGTTTACGCATCTTTTTCAGGTTTACAAACATTGCCCAGAATGTTCAACTTCAAGACAAAATACATTAAACTCCCAAGATGTTTAGCTCGCGCTCGCATTATTTATATAGGGCTTATGAGATGATTACACACTGTAAACACTGTGGTGTTAAAACTGACACCAATTGGTGTTAATAGAGGACCACACCCAGAGGTGTTAAAATAACACCCTAGAGATTGAACATAACACCAAGCAGTGTAAATGTAACCATAGGTGTTGTAATAACACCTATATAGGTGTAAAACTAACACCACCAATTTAAACCGTTGTAAAATAACTGTCGTGGTCCTCTATGTACACCGGTTAACACCACAGTTTTATAAGAATAAAGCTAAGAAATGACTAAAGGAAATGGAAGAAAATATTAAGGCCCGTAGGTCTATAGGCTTTTAAACTATTCACATTTTACATTTAGATTTTATATTTTGCGTCAATAAAAAAAACACCTGCGGGGGTGAAAAGAAAATTTTACTCGCTATTACCGTGAAGATCAATCCATCACAGATACATGTATTTTATTTTGGCATTGCAGGTAGATAATAGTTTTTTTCAGTTTATAGATTACACGAAACGATGAAACAAGTTGAAGAAGAGAGAAGCTTTTATTTTTCTCTCTCTTTCTTCTTTTTTTTTACGTGTTGTGAATTATTTTCAATTGTGAGGCATGAGGATATCTACTTATCAAAATAGGATAGGATTTTAACGGAAGGACACTTATGGACGGTAGTGCTACCCGGACATTTTGTGTCAATATAATTTTAAAACAATACTTTTCATACTTGACTCCAATGTATACTTTATAATTTCTGGTAAGAAATAAATCAATCCCATAGCCAGGGAGTGGAAAAATGGAGTAGGAAAATGATGTGGGGAGATAAAGTGAAAAGGCAATTTCGATATTTTCCCGCGCCAAGCGCTGATTCGAAGCAAAATGTTGTTGTATATATATGTCTCGTTTTAATAGGTTGTTATTCTTTTGTCAAAAAAAAAGGAAAAATAATAAGTCTACCATTCTTCCCTCTTCACTTTTTTCCTTTTCACTTAGTCTTACTCTTTTTTATTTGGGGGGATTTTTTTTTTTTTTTTTGGGGGGGGGGGGGACCGCCCTCTGTATATGCGCCTGGCATGTGGGCCAATGAACATTCTAAGTATGTTGCATTTATGAAACAGTTGTAATACACAAAAGCATTATTACACAAGTGAGGAAGAAGAAGAGGAAGAAGAAGAAGAGGAGGAAGAAGAATGCTCAATTTTGAAAAGTATAAACGAGTATCAGAGTATCAGAACATAAACGAGTATTTCAATAATTTTGTTTTATTGAAGTTGCCCAAACGGTGCAAAATATCTTCATATCTTTTGCGATGTGCAGAAAAGACCTTTTGACAAGATACCCTGATTGTAAAGCAGCCTTTACAATTCAGTTTATTTATATTTCAGTTTTATCATGGACCTTCAAATACGAGTAGTTTTATGAACAACGCAGGTTCAAATGATAAATTGTATACTGCCACCTTGCGACAGAGGCATGCTAAGCTGTTACATTCATTTACACCACTGGCACTAATCTGAATACTATCAACTTAAATATAATTATATTATTCAGATCAGTGCTTACACCTGTACCTGCTAATCTCAGAAAGTGCCCGTCTCTACCTCTATTAATTACTAGTTTATATGAATGATGCCCTGAAAGTAGTAACAGAGGGCCGTTTCATAAAGCTGTTCGTAGGTTAAGAGCGACTTTAAGAACGACTGGTGATCCTTTCTTGTGGTAAATGATATTCACTATTATTTGTTTATTGGTGATTATCTAATGCGTTAGAAAGGTTCCCCAGTCGAAGTTACTCTTAACTTACGAACAGCTTTATGAAACACCCACCAGTAAACATAATGTGTTTCATTGGATGAATAAATTGATTTTACCTGAAAATGTCAAGTTTCCGCTGGGTATGAAAATTCCTGCATATTTTTTGTCATATCATCACTTCCCAAGGGTGGAATGGGCTAGAAATATCAGAACATAATCGCTGTAGCCTTATGGCATCAAATCACAAGATATCAGCCGATATGCAAGATAAGTGCTCAAAGGTCCCCTTTGTATACACAATTTCAAGTCATATCAAATGTTGATGGGGGGGGAGTCAAATGTATTGCTGTTCACACGCTTGACCAAATTATTTCCAAGCACCCCCTAAACAAGCTTTTCTCTGTGTGAAAAATAACCCCCTTAACAAGTTTTTCACGGCTTTATTTACACATTTTGGCCCCTCAACAAGTTTATGCCAGAATATGACCCTGGGAAAAGGCTCGAGGAAAAAAACAGGCCCTAAACACATTTTGCTAGTCTTAAAAAAAAGCTTAAAAAATACCATAAATATGTTTGACCCTGCAAATTGACCAGTCTTTCAAAACTAGCCCTTTCTTTGAAAATCAGTGTTTTTGATACCTTTAACGAGCGCATGCGCGGCCCGCGTCCAAAACTGAAAAAACACCCCTTTAAACACTTTTGGTCACAGGTGTGTACAGCTATATATTTGACTTCCCCCCCCCCCCCCCTGTGGAAAAAAATAAATGGTCAAATACTTCAGTTATGAAATGGATAATCAATCATCATGAACATCATTGGCCCTGACCAAAGAATTAGACAGGCTTGAAAATTTGCCTTGAAACGTTTTTTTTCTTCAAAGTTGTGATTAAATACACCACTTGGTGTAAAAGATCCCTGTTTTTAAAACACACAGACAATGCATACAAAAAACATTGTTACAATGAAAATTGATATTTTAATATGAAATATCTTTAATATTTCTCTTTCTCTATATGCATTCATTCATTCATTCATTCATAAACATTTTCAAAGTACTATTCAATGATCCATACTATTCCTTAGACTAAGGCTTCTAAGCATTTCATGAGAATACATTATTTATTCACATCAGATTCTATTCTTGAATGTAATTATTCATTTACATTCATCATAATCCCTATAAATTTACACCTCATTAAATTGGCAACATTCAATTCAAACATCAATACATGCAACTAACATGTGTGAAATCCGTCACATATTAACACTCTTTTGAACTTGCAGTAAATTACAATGCAATGAAGAGCTTGTTTAATATCAAAAGGGGATTGATTCCACTTTTGAGACTTTCATGAATACACAATTGTTTGCTGAAAATTATATTTGATGGACCGTTGCTTCATGATCACTGTTGGAGATTAATACTTCTAGTAAAACAAAACACGTTGCTCAACATTCGAAAATAAGCGCACAAAGAATTTTGTAATGGAATGGACATAATTATAGCCTTCTCTAACATATCTGGGGGGTGTTTCACAAAGATTTAAATATGACTTTAGAGTCGCACTTAGATGTCTAGTTGTGTGCGATATACAAGGCTTGATCGGATTGGTCAGGTCGTGCATTACTGCGTATTAATCAATAAGATCGCATGTTGCATATTATGTACATGTGGTATCTAAGTGTGAGCTAAGTCATACTTATATCTTTGTGAAACACCCCTTGGAAAAGAAACTACTTCATCAAAATTGGTCTCTTATCTGATGGAGAATACTGTTTCTCTATCATGATTCGATTTCATCATCTTTATAATTTCTGCTTAAATATATAATAACCGACTGACCGACAGAAAGGCATAGAGCCCCTCAAAAGAACATAAAATCTCCAGTGTAGCTCCTCACTATTAAATCCAATCCAATAATATATTGTGTCTTTTCCTTTTGGTTTAAAAGCACTGGACACACACTACTCCTCCATGTTTGGGCAACTGAAACAACAATTAAACACCTCAGAATGATCAGCTTAGTCCATGCAATACCTTGTCATCTTAGCAAAAAAGAAGAGGTTTAATAATTGAGATTTAATAGTTGGATTAAATAGTTTCCCTCACAAATTATTTCAGACTTCTAAGAATTTACTCTTAACCACACCTATTACACATACTTCTTGAAATAAACAAAATAAAGTTGTGAAGTCAATAAAATAATTAATGCTAATTACTTCTAAAAATATTGTTTTAATAGAAAGAGGTGACAGTTAACTGAATGTGATTAAAAAATAAATGTTTAAGAATAACATAGCAACACAATGTGTTACAATACACTAAAAATAACTAATCCAACTATCATGATAAAAATAACATACATTTTATGTTGCCCTGTATACTGTTCATCTAGAACAGATAACCTGGGCGTGTTAAAATTGTTTCTCTTTTTATCAACAAAAGGTGATAACCCCCCCAAAAAAACCCCAATGGATTGGCTCCATAAACATGCATACGAGAAAATAAATATATATAAATTCCTAATTCAGTCATTTATTCTAGACCCTTCTGATAAAGGGTTAGAAATGCAACATCATTATTGCTGTAGATAACTGATGAACTGAAATAGTTGACTGTAAGTTAATCTTTCAATGGGCAACAGGTATCAGGGGGCCTTTTACAGAAAGAATTACAGCTATAGTAATGTGGTTACACTTCGTAATTCCGAAACACGTAAATTGCCTATACCTTGATGTTCGTTAATCTGAAAACGTAAAAGGGTTCATTAATCCGAACATTTGTGGCATTATTCCGAAGGTTCGTTATTCTGAAAACGATATAAGGTTCGATATTCCGAAGGTTCATTGGTCCGAAAACGAAATAAGGTTCGTTGTTCCGAAGGTTTGTTAATCCGAAAACGTAATTTCGTTTTCGGACTAACAAACCTTCGGAATTACGAACCTCGTTTCGTTTTCGGATTAACAAACCTTGGGAATTACGAATCTCACTTTGTTTTTGGACTAACGAACCTCATTTCGTTTTCGGACTAATGAACCTTCGGAATTATGAACCTTCAGAATTACGAATGTATGCGTAGTAATGTTGCCAACCAATGGCAACTACATGTAATCATGGTAACAAGGCTCAGCAGCCAATCACAATCAAGGTTTCCATGGGTGGTTCAAATAGTGGCTTTGTGAAACCGGTCCAAGGACAAAAAGTGTTAGCACTTAGTCAATTATCTTGGATAAAATAAAGAGAAAAACTAAACAAAACTAGAAATCATCCAGTATTCTAGCATTTCTAATTCAATCAATACTAAACAACCATTGCACATTTTGAATACACACAAGAAATCATATGTTCTCAATATATCTAAAGCCCTGTGACACAAGAGACACAATCAATTATAAATGTAATTGTAACTGTAAGTCTATGGGAAATCATGTACAAAAAGTTACAGAGATTGTAAAATATATCACTTGCATCTCTAGATGTTGTACATGTACCTATATACCTCTACTATGTATTCAACTAATATTGCAGTAAACGTATTATATGCACTATCTAATCAGCACTTGATATTAATCATCTTTCAGCATACTACTACATTAAATCTTCTTCAAATTAACACTATAACATTTAACCAACATTTAGGAAGAATAAATTGTATATTGTTAGAAAAAATATCAATAAACTTTGCTGCATTTGACACTTATATAATACCCCCTTTTGAGGTATTTTTGATTAAACATGCAGTACATTTTATAAATTCATAAGAAACACAAAATCCTGCCCCAAAAGAACAGTTAGTATTTTGATTACTTAATCAATTAATATTGTCTCTCCTCCTTTTCCATCCTATTGTTTTCTTCATTTCATTGGCAACGGATAAAATACGTATAATTTTACATAACAATCCAACCCATACAATTCCAATTATCTTTGGATAAGAACCACCAATTTCCAGTAGGCAAAGATCAGTTTAATATTATTTTTATCACAAATGTTGACAAAATATGTTTACATCGATAATATAAAAATATGTATATAAGTATATGAAGGCAACAAGTTATAAGTTACATGCATTGATGAAGGGAATGAAGCATTGCATGAAATAACGTATAAGTTTTTTTTTCTGCATGTAGACAATTCTGGGCCTCATAGTGTAACCATGGTAACATCACTCGCAACCAATCATAAGCAAGGCTTTTATGGAACATATATTGGCAAAAACAAACATAATTGTTAGTCTGATGCTACAAGCCCCTTACAGTATACTTTTTTTTATAAGAGTTTTTTAAGATACTAGCAAGTTCTTTCAAGTGAGTGTGCACAAATATTCGTCATCTGACAAGAGTCTTGCGAGCGTTCAAGAAGAACTTGCCAGATGTTTTATCCAACTGGTTTATCCAAAAGGTACCAAAGTAACAGAGCCTCTCAGTCAGTTAAAATCACGGAAAGTTGTCAGATTGGACAACTTGATCTGACAATATTCAGACCAAATTGTTGATGAAACGCTCCCCAAATAGGACAGCTTTCCTTGATTTTGATTGGCTGAAAAGGACAGGTGTCCGACAGTTACTATATCAACCATCAGATAAAGCAAAGTTTGTGGTATAAAACATCTGACAAATCTTTTAATGAAATGATCCCCTGAGCACCATTAGATTGATGAAAACATTCTCATAATAGCAGAATTATGACATAAAATGGTTGCATTTAACCCCAACCATTCTTACCAAACAATATCAAGGTCCACATTCCTGAAACCTTAATAAATCTTCATAGCTTAAATGTGTTCTGTGACCTGTATAGTTAGTTGAATAGATATATATAAACCCTGGAGGGTGTTCCAAAAGCTATTTGTATATTACAGATGACTTAGGCTTGACTGGTGACCATTTCTTATGCTAGATGATATATTCCAACGTATCAGACTGTAACGCCTAAGAACATACTACAGTCGTGACTGGTGACCATTTCTTGTGCTAGATGATACATTCCAATGTAGCTGACTTAGCACATAAGAACATGTTACAGCCATGCATGACTTTGTGAACAGCTTTATCAAACACCTATCAGAATTTTCTTTGCTTCACATAGACCCGTTTTAGAAAATAAGTAATGCAACAAATCTTTATTCCCCTGCACCTCATAAAGAGCAGCAAAGAATTTCAAATTTTCTCTCTTTGCACTCTTGGATGAAGAGAGGCAATTAGTTTAAAATGCCTTTCTCACACCACCTCCATTTACACTCCTAAGTGAAGAGAGGCAGTTGATTTTAAATGCCTGGGTTACCAATGGCATCATCGAGGACAGAGATAAAGCTGACAGTTGCAGGCGAATGTAACAGGAGTGATGCTCACTGTTCTTCACTTGAAATGCACTCCCGGATGAAGAGTGACAACAAGTTAAATATGCCTTGATCACAATGGACTCTCTCTTTACATTCCTGGATGAAAAGCGGCAGCTCACTTTAAGTGCCTTGATCACATTGTCTTCACCATTTACACTCCCGGGTGACGAGTGGCAATGACTTGAAAATGATTTACATTAACCTCTTTCTCTCTATACTCCTGCATGAAGAGACGCAGTTCATTTTAAGTGCCTTCCTCACATTGTCCTCTCCATTTATGCTCCCGGGTGAAGAGTGGCAGTTCCTTTTAAGTGCTTTTTTCACACTGTCTTCTCCATTAACATTCATGGGTAAAGAAAGGCAGTTCAGTTTAAGTGCCTAGATCATATTGTCCTCTCCATTTACATCTCCTGGATGGAGAGAGGCAGTTCGTTTTAAGTGCCTGTGTTAGCAATGGAATGCTAGTAGATAGAAGAGGAAGATGTGAATAGCTGCAGCGTATACCGCCATGAGTGACCTCGGTTGGATTCCGCTGCGGACTGCCCGGGTGAAGCTCCTGTGAGGAAGGAAACGAAAGAAAAAACACTGAGGCCTGTATTCTGAAGTCTGGTTTCATTTAGAGCATAGTCCAACTCTGTGCTACAATTATGGAAAGCTAAAAATGTCAACATTTTCCTTACATTGTACATTTCTTTATGACTACTGTGCTCTTTCCTAACTCATGAATGGTGAAGAAATCTATCTTATTTATCCTCTGAAACAGTTAAGAATGATTTGAGAAAAAAAATGAGCTGATACATTGAAATTATACAGTGAGACATTTATGCCACTATCGGCTATCCATACTTAAACCACAAATTTAAACCAGAGTTTAAATTAAACCGGAATTCTGAAAACTGGACTGAAGATCAAGTCCTACCCCACATTAAGTGGATTTGGATAAAAAGAGAAAACCATAATACCAAAGTGCATCGAAATACTAGTAGGACGTGAATAAAAAATTTATATTTTGATATCATAAAATACAAAAGAAATAGTGAGTGGTTGATGTCACCAGTCCCCTCATTTGCATACCGACTAGAATGGGCCTGCAACTGATACGCAAAATTAAGCTGCCTTTCAGCGCGTTCAAGGAATTTATCCTACTGGGTACCCATTCACCTCACCTGGGTTGAGTGCAGCACAATGTGGGTAAATTTCTTGCTGAAGGTAAACACGCCATAGCTAGGGTTCGAACCCATGTCCCTCTGATTGAAAGACGAGATTGGAAAACACTACAGCGCCCCCACATGTCATCAAAATGTATTTTTCTCTTTTTAATATTAAGGTGATGGAATACCACTTACCCTTGACCCTTGAAACACCTCCTCAACTTGTTAGCAACTGTGTTACCATGACGAGCTAGAAAATGAACAAATATATATGAGCTCAGCATAAATGGTGATATTAAAAAATAAGGAAATTGAGAATTAAATGAATAGACAATATTCATTATACAAATAAAAAATGTTAATGAGTGCAATGGACAGAATACTTCATGAGGTGAAAGATGAAATGATCCATTCAACTGGGCTACGCCTCGTTGAATGAATAATTTATTTCATCTTTCACTGAATGAAGTATTCTGTCCATTGCACGACTGAAAAGAACATTATTTGGTTTATATGACACCTAAAATATATTTTTTTTCATATCAATCAAATCATCTATCAATTTCGATGCAAAATATGCTAATGCAGTGCAAGCTTGATCTGTTGATTGCCGCGTACATACAACATGCGCGCTACAAACACAAGTAGTTTTACTTGTGCCTGCAGTCTCAGTGTGTACATGCTATTGACAAAATCGTATGGATCCAAAATTACACGATTGATGAATTCATTGAAAAATGGGTTGAATGATCAATATTAAACAACCTATCAAATGACAAGGATCTATCTAGGTGTCATATAATACAAGATTTACCAGCTTTACCAATATTGCAACAAATTTGGATTGTCAAGTTTCAGAAAAAAAAAATTAGCTTTAACTCCAAGAAATCGATGTCCTCCCCTCATCTCACTGATAGCAGGCTACATGGTATAGACATCCCTGATCAAAATCACCGGTCAAAAACAAATGAAATTTTGTTACGAACATTTTCATGGTTTGCATGTCTGCTTCATAGATTGCCTTCATTTTTACCTTCAAATGCAATTAAATTATATTGTTATTGCCTGAACTCTGTACTGTTAGATTTGTCGCAAAACATAATTACAAGAAAATAAGCCATTTTCAGGAAACAAAAATGTTTTATGTTTTGTCACATCGTTCTGTGCAAGCACTGAGAGTAACTAAGTTTGCTCCCCAAAAGTCGCCTACATTGATAGTATTTCGTGAGCGTCTCACTGCAGTTCCCGCAGAAGAGCAAGTCTGATTTACACACAAAAAAACTTTTTGAAAATGCTCAAAACTTTGTAGAAGGTTGCAACCAATCATCCACAAAGCTTGGACGGAATGATGTGACAGGCCTTAAGAATCCATTACTACTGGTTTTAGCTATGGATAGGAATAAGTTAATTAATATTCCAACATATAATATTCCAATATTGCCCGTTGGCACTTGACCAATCAGAAGAGAGTATACTCACTCAGTTGATGTCCGGCTTTATAAGCCTTGACCATCAGCTGGGTCTCCTCATCATCGGAATCAATGTATAGACTATATTCCTTCCTCGTTGACGAGGACGACGAGAGGTGATGGTGCGATGTCCTCTTCTGCTCTCTTAGACGGTCCTGTGTGTTACGCAATGCATCCTCAGCAAAGACTCGTTGCTCTCTCTCGTACTGTAGGGATGCCTTTAATTTAGGATAGAAGTAAAAAAAAGGAGATTAATTATTTTGAATCACTCAAATCATTTATAAAAAAATGGACCCATGATTGCATTTTATCTACTAAGTAGTCCAAACTAGATGTTGATGTATGGAAACTCTCTTTCCCAAAGCATACTTAATGGACCTCCCAATTCCAAATTCCTTATGCAGGGGGAGATAAGAGGATTGACCCCTAGTCTGCAGACACAGACCCTGGTTGAAACTTTGATTGACAAGTGGGTCTGAACACAAGACTAACACAAATACAAGTTGCTGTAAAGGAAGAGTTGCTGAAAGAGGGAAATGTTTTCAACAGAAATATAATGCGATATAAATGCTGTAGATCATCATCAAATTCTGTACAAAAGACTATGACAGGGAATTTAGGCTGCATTTGCAGACCACTTTCATTGAGTGATGGGAATGAGCAGTAGACTATTAGACCTTATCAATTGTTAGTAGGATTCCAATAATAGAAGTTACCAACTTTTAAAAAGTTTAAACAGATTTGAAGTCGTTAATTCGGCCTTCCAAACCCTTCTATGACTCATTCAAAATGGATTGAACGATTCAGCTTTTCAATAATTCATCTTATTTTATATGAAAAGAAATAGTGATGAATTTTGCATTAACAGGAGTGTCTTTTTCAACACTGTTTTGGTATTTTTAAAATAACAAAGCAGAAATTTACATGTTGAAAGCACACAATTTTATTCATCCACACTTCTCATCATCTCAAATGTTGATGTTTTGTAGCAGTTTTCTCTCCCTATTTATAGCCATTACTAGACCTTTTGAAAAACAGCTAGAAAAAATGACAATTTTTTTCATCCATAGGGTTTCATATATGAAACAGCAACAAATCGGCTAAAAAACCCTGCAAATTTAGTCAATTTTGCACAGCTTTGCTCACAGTGTTAGGCGTTAGAAACATTTCAATATACAACTACCTCTGTCTGTGCACACTCTTTGACAAGCATTGCTCTCTCCTGCTCCATATTCTCTAACCTGTACATAGGAAAAAACCATACACAAATATAAGTATGAACACAAAAATGAAAGTGTGAACACAAAATAAACATGTGAACACATCTATGAAGAAATCAAATTAGGTTTGGACTTTGAATTATTTAATCACTGTCACTTGAAAACATAAAGACACTATCAGGGCTGCCAACCTGAACAATAACGTTTCAGTGTTTTTAAAGCTGAAAATAATTATTTTGAAGAGGAAATCAGTATTTTGAAAGAAATACCATAGGACAACACACAAAGCTGGAATTTTCGAAATCAGTATTTTGCATGAAACCATTAGTATTCTTCTCATTTTTCAGTTATAAGTACGGAAAATCCATACTACTTTGCAGCTCTGCAGACTGCAGCTGAGTTGGTAAAGCAACAATCAGATAATGAATTACACAACGATACTGACATTATTCATGTAATGGCAGTAAACATTTACATTGGACAAGAGAAATTACACAGGGGCTCCAGGGGATTTTGACCCTAAAATGCTCAAAATAACCCAGAACAAAAAAAAAACCAAAACATGGAAAATCCTTTTCCGATGTTGCAAATTTTTGAAAGTAGGCCCATAAAAAAAATTATTTCTTGGCCTGCATTGGACCCTCAGTTTTCAGGAAAGTCTCGCATATAGGGGGTTTGGCAAATGACATAATTTATGCAACTGCCTTTCAAAATCTCTTACTTAAATTGACAAGTAGAATTGGTATCTTACTTTTGTTTGAGCATTGTGACCTCTTCCTCCATGACCCCGTGACCCGAGGACAAGGGGTCAGGTGGTAGGGCCATCTGTTCCTGGACCGGGGCGCTTCGCTGGACCATGGCTTCCTCAACGACCATCGGGGGTTCTTCAACCTACAGGAAGCAAAGGAAGGGAGATGAATTGATGTGGGGAGCTTTTCACGATACAGCTTGACAGTGATTTTCGCTGCTCTTGGCCAATCAGGCGCAAGAATTTCAGTAGTCTCATAAATATATAACAATAGAGTAAATGTTAGTATTACAAAAATAAAATATTAAAAAGTAGAAAAAATACACCCAGAGTACTTACCATTGTTCTACTGATGCTGACCTCTCTTTCTTCAACCTGCCTAACGAGGGCAGCCTTCTCATCATCCAGATTTGTGATTTGTCGTTCCATGTCTTTGACATTACGATCCATATTTCTGAGATGTCCCTTTAAACTCTTGTTTTGTTCAACAAGTCCGGCAACTCTCTGGGTTAATGTTTCACATCTGAACAGGTAAAAAAAAAATTAAACAATGCAAAGAAAACTAAAATTTCATGTGCTAATCCTAAATGCTTTCTCAGGCAAATTAAATTCAAGAATCACTGTTCTTTTTACTCATGTCCTTTCCTTTTTTAATCTCATCCACACCCTACTCCACCTCATTCTCCTTTTCACTCATCTTCATTTTTCTTTATCTCTTTTTGTTTTTTTCTCCTCCTTCCCATCCACCTCTTCCACTTCTCATCATCTCCTCCTCTCTACCCTATCTACTTCTCAGGTTTCCCTTTCTTTCTTCCTTCCTTCTCCTTTAATTCTTCATTTTCCATCATCTCTTTTTGTTCTCCTTCTCCTTCTTCCCATTCACCTCTTCCTCTTCTCATCATCTCCTCTTCCTTTTACATCTTCTTCAATCATTCTTCTTCTCCTGCTGTTTTACATAATACAAATATTGACTGCACATGAGGATGACTAGGCGGTGCTGCACCATCCCGAGTTTGCTCAATCTCGAGATTTTAGCCTGATTAGCCCTCTTCGCGATTTATCTCGAGATTCAAGAAACCCCGTCTCCACCATTGCAAGAAGAGGGATTCCTGCTAGAGCGAGGCATCAATGCATTGTGGTCTGATGTTGCGAATAAATAATCCCAAGCGCGCCTGCACCTACGAATTAGCGCGATAATTCGTAAAATAGTGCGCTTTTTTGCAAATAATCCCAAGTTGACTTGGGATTGCAATCTCGAGATTAATCCTATGAACTAGCGTGATAATTGGTCTCCACTGCAAATAATCTTGAGATTGTTCAGGGGGGTGTTTCATGAAAGGACTTGTCGGACATTTTATCCGACAGTTACCATAGGAACAGTGCCTCTCAGCTAATCAGAATCGAGGAAAGATGTCAGATCTGACAACTTTTTGGATGAAAATAGTGATGAAACGCTCCCCAGATCGTTCAGATTGCTCTGATCCGGCATACTTTGCTGGATCAGAAAAAGCGCGCTAATTTGAAAACTCGGGATGGTGCAGACGGCCCTACTGTGTAAATCGTCATTCCAGAGGTGATTTTCATACCCAACCATCTATCACTCGAGGTCTTGGCCGAGGGGTGATCTGATAGAAGGGCCGGAATGAAAAACACTGAGGGAGTGATAATATTTCAATGATTCCAATTACAGAGCAGTCCCTTTTTGTTTTATATACCTCATCGATAATTACATAACTGTATCCCCAAATCGATTGAATATCAGGACCACTAGTGTATTAATCTCAATTTGATTTGCTACATCACTTAAATTTGTAATTTAAACAAGAAGCACTCCCGGGGCTGCTCTGCCACTGGCCAACTGATAAATCCAGTTGGCCAGCCAGGCCCGTATTCTGAACTCATGTTTAACTTAAACTCAGGTTTAAAGTTGTGGTTTAAGTATGGATAGCCAATTGTTACATAAATCACTAATGGAAGAGATCTCATATTTCAGCTCATTTGACTCTCAAATCATTCATAATTGTCCAAGTATAAATAGATGATTGTCTTCACCATTGAAGAATCAGGAAAGAGCACATTAAACGTAAGAAACATACAACTTAGTAAAAATTTGGACACTTTTGGCTTCCCCATAATTTTAGCAGAGTTAGACCATGTTCTAAGTTAAACCTGACTTCAGAATTCGGGCCCCAGTGTTCTGTTGGCTGCGCATACATGACCAAGCAGCAGCAGTGCAGCCAGTTCGCTCAAGCCAGCTAGAAGCGTGCGTACTTGTTCCTGCCCTCAGGGGTTATGAGTACTATCAGAGAGTTTGATAGAAGAAATGTACAGTAATTTAAACCCCTGAGACGATGATAGATGGAAAAGCACCACATCAGATGATGCAGTTTGACCTATCAGAGATAACAGTCTTAGGTATGATGCAAGAAAATATTTGCGATCAATTGCAAATATTCTGTTTTAATTTTACAACTGATAGATCAATGTAAGCTGTAGCAAATCAGATTAAACTTCTTGTTTCCAGGAGCAGATGAAAAATCAATCACTAATTAGCAATGACCTACATGATATATTATTGATCTAGGGACCAAAAATAGACTTGCAAGTGATTGCAAGTTTCTTGCAACACCCCATTAGTATGAGGTATATAACATCAACTATCCTCCATTCCTTACCTAATCTCTCTCTGATGTATCCCTTGCAATGCTCTGTCTCTCTCTTCAGCAGACCGAGCAAGATCTTCTCTCATTTTCTGCTCAGAGCTTTGCAACTTTTGCAACCTGTTACATAAAAAGCCACCAAAAACAAAACATAACAATGAAGTATCTGCATCAGATATATTAAACAGAGCCATTCCCCCATCAATCAATTAATAAACAAAGTCGATTTCAAATGTATGCATGTATGTATATATATTTTTTTTACATCCATCATTTATTTATGTCAGTATCTCTAGAGTTTGTCAGAAAATTTTGTACAAGAGCTCCCTCAAGTGATGACAAAAATTCAGTGTGATTTTCCTTGTTTACAATGGATATTGTGAATATTTTCTGGAAAAAATTATGACACTGACGGATTTCCATAGAGCTACGATTGATTAGATCAATCTTGACTCTTTGAAAGAAGGAGCCCTGATGTACATAATGATTATTTGGAGGAATCATCCCCAAATATCATCAATAAACTTTACGATCTCAGAGAATAAGACCCACCTCTCATCCACCGTGCCTTGTTCCATCAGCTGCTGCTCTAAACCAAGTATTCTGGAAGACAATACAACCAACTCCTCCTTCAACTCATCTCGTTGCTTGGCAACTGCCTCCGATGCCTCCTGTAGTCTCTCATTCTCTTCCTGAATAGAGAAAGGAAATAAAATATGAAAAATTTATTCACCGACGAGAGTCAAACCAATTCATATTGCTTTAAAGTGGTACTTCAGGATAAAAATAATATGATTTCAATAATTGGAGTAAAAACAAATGAACAGAGACTTAAAAAATTAAGGTTTTATTACATTTCAGGTGTTAAAAACGTTTTTATATCAACAAATGATTGCACAACAAAAGGCTGATGTGAAAGATTTTGGATGAAGAACCGGTAATTTCCTGTAATATTTGCTGTCTTTCTGTCAATTTCTGTGAAAACGGCAAAAAAAAAAGAGTTAAGAGCTCTCATTACCAAGAGTATCACATCTTCAATAGGGTTCCCGTAAACATTTTGATTGTCATAATTATGTTTTTTTTATTAGATTCATATTGAATTGTGTAATGAGCATGCTGTCATGGAAATGCACTGCATAATTCCTATAATGTATGTATGTATGTATGAATGGGATGAATGTACATTATAAAGTACACTGGCTTATTTGTGTGAACAATTAATGTAATCTAGCATCATTATTTAATTACACAAATAATATAATTCAATTTTTTTACCTTCATTGTTTCTCCATCTTCTTTAAGTATGCTATTGTCACTCAGAGCATCCTCCAGCTGTGTCTGAAGAGCTTCCTTCTCCTCGACAACAGATGCCTTCTCATCCTGGACTGCCCTCACATCCAGGGACAGCTTCTCCTGGAGACGTTGGACCTCGTTCTTTCCGAACGCCTCGATATCAGCAATCCGCCTCTCCATCAGCTTCTTCTCTTCACGTTGATCCCTCATCTCCTGTCCGACTTCATCAATCTCCATGTGGCAGTTCTCCAGCTCCTCCTGGAGATCTAGATTCTCCTGGGAGAGTTGCGCAAGATCCCTCTCAAGCTGAGCCTTCTGTTGCTGAAGCTGCTCTGCACCTTCACTGGAACCTCTTAAATCCTCGAGCTGGCCTTCGAGGTGTCCAACCTCGCTCTTTGCTTCCATCAGGGCTCTATCCGCATCCTGGAGCTTCTCTGCGGCCGACGTGAGGGTACTGGCAAGTTCAGAGTTCATGACCTGCAGAGAGTTACGCTCCGTTGTGATCTTCCCAATCTCGACATTCACACTTATCACATCATCATTTACCTTCCGTAATTCCTCCGTCAGTTCTGCAACCTTGTTTTCGTATCGTGTTACGTCGGTCTCGTACTTCTCCTCCCATAGTTTCTGCTGTGCCTCCAACTCAGATTCAACGGACTTGAGCCTCTCCTTCAAGCCATCACCTTCTTTTCCTCTAGATCTAACCAATTCTTTGAGTTCACTTCCCAGCTTGTCTCCCTTCTCTTTAGCCAATTTCAAACCTGTCCTTAACTCCTCTAACTCTACTTTATTGATTTCATCTTCATCAACCAATCTCTTCATCTCAGCTTTCAGCTTCTGATTCTCCTCCACTAGCTTCACCCTCTGACCGTTCAATCCGTCAACCTTCTTCCGAAGTGTCTCTCCCTCATTCCTTGCCGCATCGAGATGTGATCCTGACTCTTCGACCACTTTCCTCAACAGGTCGCTCTCTCTCCTTAAATCATCTCCCTCCTTTGTTAATCTCTCGCATTGCAGCCTCAAATTGGCAACCTCTGCTTCCAGCGATGACCGTTCCTGTCTAGTGTCTTCAGATGATGACCTCAAGACCTCTACCTCTTTCTGCATGGTGCCAAGACGGGTTTCCAGATCCATCTCCCGCTTCACTATGCTTGCCGATGTCTCTTCCTTCTCCTGCCTCAGGTTTTCCATGTCTGTGGAAAGCTTTCGTCTGGCTTCCTTCATCTTTTGGAGTTGTTCCTTCAGCTTCTCACTTCTCTGCTCAGCTCGTCCCTTCAAACTTTGTTCTTTCTTTAGAGCCTCTGCTAGCTTGGAAACCTGAAGAAAAAATGGTGGGGGTGGATGAACAATGACATAATTCAATAAGAAAATTATAAAGCAATCTTGAGGAAGGGGACTTTCAATGTGGCACTTTAATTTATCAATTCTCATATGCCATATTTGACAGCAACTTTTTCCACATTGTTTGATTTATGCAAGATAATAGAGATTCAGGGAAAGGGTATTTACCATATAAATGCCACATGACCTGCTGTGTAATACAGTATATGGATATTACATTATTTTCACTTTCTAATTGTTCTCTCTTAGTGATTCATTAGTGCATTTTGAAATATGAGTTTATTTGAACTGGGTGCCCTACAAGTTTTCTGAATCTCATTTTACTAATATAAATGCAATGATTAGAATTATTTAGTGAAATAATTAACTTCATTGAAGGTATTTTGAAACAAGTGAAAATTACTCACTTCGTTCATACTTTCTTGCCTCTCTTGCTCCACCATGGCCAGCTCCTGTTTGGCTCCTTGCAGTGCTGCCTCCAGATCTCTGATCTGACCGATGGATGCCTCCATTGCTTTCACCTCCTCTTGGAGGTTCTCTTCTTTCTCTTTAAGGTTGATTCTCTCTTCCTTGAGCTCCTCCATTTCTCTCTTGATCTCGTTGTTCTCCATCTTCAGTTGTGCCACCTCTTGCTTCGCTTGATCAAGGTGGATCCCCATTGTCTCCTTGTCACCAACTTGTTCTTTAAAGGATCCTTCTCTCTCCACCAATGCTGCATTCTCCTGTAGGAGTCTTGCAACTTCGGTTTCCATCTGCTCCAAGCGTTCCTTGGTTCCGCGGAGCTCTGCTGCAGAATTCTCCATGCTTGATTTCAACTTTTCATTCAAATTGTCCACTTCCTTTTGTCTTTCTTCAACTAATACAGCCTGTTCATTTAACTGGAGAGTCAACCTTGATATGGCATCTTCTTTTTCTTGACACTGCTGCACCAGGTTTTCTTTTTCTGATGCAATTGATTCAAGTCTTTGGACTTCACTGTCTCTATCTGATACAGCTTGTTGGAGTTCAGCAAGACGCTTTTGGCTTGTTGCCTCCCTCTCACTAAGTGTTTTTGTTTGACTGTCCAATTCAACAATGGCTTCATCAAGTTGTGCAGATTTGTCCTGTATTTCAGATTTAAGTTGGTTAATTTCAGCATCTTTGTCATCCATGGAAGTCATCATATTTCTTTTCCATTCCGTTTCATCACTAATTTTGCCTTCTTTCTGAGATAAAGTCTCTTTCAGAATACGTAGTTCTTCCGTTACTCCCTGAAGCTCTGTCGATTTGTCCTGCAAGACTAGTTCACTCTCAGAGGCGAGTCTCTCTAGGTCTGAAACTTGTGCTTGAAGTTCATCATTCTTTCTCAAGACCTCTAGTAGCTCCTGCTTGGATTCTCCTTCCTCAGCTCTCCTTGACCTCTCTTCCTCTTCTCGCTGCTGGGTGACAACCTCCCTCTCCTCTCGCTCTCTCTGATGATTAGCAACCTCTGCCTCTAACTCTCGGTTCCTTTGGTTGGCAACTTCAAACTTTGTCTTCATATCTTTGGCTTTGGCGAGGAGCTTGCCGTATCTCTGTTTCCCTTGCTCGATCTCCTGCTTCAGCTTTGCAACCATATCCTTCCCTGATCCTCCATCTTCTTCATCTCTGGACGCCGTCTGAATCGCCTCTTCTGCTTTGTTCTTCTGAGATGCGATCTCATCCTGGAGGCTCTGGATTAAGGAATCTTTTTCGGTAAAACTATGACCCAAGCCTTCCAAGGTTGCTTCCTTCTCTGCAAGTCTTGACTGGAGATCCTGGACGACATCATCCCGCTGCTGGATCTCAGCATTCAAGGCATCAACCTTTTTGTTGACTTCTGCTAGACTATGATCCAACATTTCAGTTTGAGAATTAACATCTTCCTCTCGAGACATCATCACCTCCTTCAGGGACTGAACAGCAAGGTCGCGTTCTTCAAGTTCTCGTCTCATCTTATCTAACTTCTGCTTGTATTCATCTGTTGCCTGGGTGAGTGACTGCAACTGTTCTTCCACAACCTCTTGTTTACATAGTCTTCCCTCTGCTTCCTCAATCTTTGAAGACTTCTCTCCAATCTCTCTTAATTGTTCTTCAATGTTTGTAGACTGATCTTCAATCTTGGCACATTGTTCTTCAATCTTTGAAGATTGTTCTTCTATCCTTGTGGCTTGCTCACTTACAGTGTTTCTCAGTTGTTTGACTTCAGCTACCGCCTTCTTTAATTTCTCCTTCAGGTTCATGATGCGTTTCTCGAGTTGCTCCTTCTCAGTGGAAGACTCCTCCTCTAAGGCTTTGATCCTCTGGTCTCTCTCTGTAATCTGTTTAACAAGTTCTGCTGTTTCACCACTGCTGGTTGACATTGATTCCCTTAAGGATGACAACTCCAGTTGGAGACTGCTTTCCCTCTCATCTGCATCCTGACTCAGGCTTTCCATCTTTTTCTTGACAAGGTCTAAGTCATCCATCAGGGTTGCAATTTCTCCTTCCTTCTCTACAACCCTGCTTTCCAGGACAGTTGTCTTCTCTTCAAAATCTGCCTCTGCAATTCTCCTTTCTTCCTGTCCACGAGCAAGGTCTGCCTGGACAGCACTGAGTTCCTCATTGAAAAGTTGCTCCCTATCTGCCTGCTGTACTCCAATCCTTTCAAGAGCTGCTCTCCTTTGTTCCAACTCTTCTGCTATCCGCTGCTTCTCAGATTCTAATTGGTTAACATGTTCTTTGAGTTGTCCAATCTCCTGTTCCATTGTGAGAGACAGTGTGTGCCTTTCTTCTTCCGCACACCTGACCTTCTCTTGTAGTCTTTGAAGTTCTGCTGTTGACACTTCCTCATTGTCAATGACCTTTTGAGTCAGCTGTTCCACAATGTCAGCTTTCTCTGCTAATCTGTCTGCTAACAACTTCTGGGCAGCTTCCTTTTCTAACAACTTCTCCTCCATCTCTTTGACAAGAGCATTTTTATCTTGGAGTTCACTTCTGAGTGAGTCCAGGGACTCCTGCAATGCAGCTTTCTCAATTTCAAGCTGGCTCTCGAATCCAGACTTTTCATTTTGTGCTTTTTGGAGTGATTCCTGCATCACTGTAACCTCTTCCTGTTTCTCCTTCTCTTTTTCATCTAAGGTCTTTCTTATTTGACCAACTTCATCCTCTTTGTCTACCAACACCTGGTGGAGGCCACTGATTTGATCTTTGGCAAGAGTAAGCTCTTCTTTGACTTGTTCTTTTTCTTTAGAGGCAGCCTCTAAAGATATCTGCATCTGATCCCTTGCTTCTGTAGCTTTCAAGAGTTGCTCTGTGAGTTTTTCAGTTCCTTCTTTCAGGTTTTTCTCTTCTGTCCTTAACTCTTCAATCCTTGCCTCCATCTCCACAATCCTATTGTCCTTTTCAATAATAATGCTTTCCTTTTCACTTGCATCCTCTCGGCTCTTCTCAAGGAGCTTGTTCATTTCTTCTTTCAAACTGAGGACTTCTTTCTCCATGTCATCCTCTCTTGCTTGCATAGAAGCAAGTCTGGTATCATCATCCTCCTTCATTTCCTTTAGTCTATCCTGAAGGATTGTCAACTGATTGTTCTTATCATCAATGTTTGTTTGTAGATCGTTAAGCTCTTGCACTTGTTTTTGACACTGACTTTCCATATCAATGTTGGTATCTTTGAGTGTTTTCACTTCTTCTGCGCTGCTCCCGATCTCATTCTGCAGATCTGTAATCAGTTTATCTTTTTGTGTGACAGTATCTTTGAGATTTTCCAGATCTTTCAAACAGGATTCAAGCTTTTCTTCCAACAGTTTTACATTTTCCTCAGATTTCAAAGACTTCTCTTCTACATCCTGAAGATGTTCCTTCAATGAGGACACTGTGAAATCTCTTTCCTGGATGACCTGTTCTTGCTCCTGATTTTGTCTCATGGTTTCATCCAACTTCTCTCTCATCATCATGAGGTTTTGGTCTTTTAATCCAAGAGCTTCCTCCAGCTGTTTCTTGTCAACATCTAGAGAAGTAACAATCTCTTCCTGATGAGAGAGCTGTTCTCCAACATTTGTCAACTCTACCTCTAATTTCTTGACACGCTCCTGCAATTGTACATTTTCATCAGCAGATAGTTGAAGTTTGTTAGTCAAATCCTGTAATGCCCTGTCAGATTCTGTCTTTGCTTGATTAATCTCCTCATCCTTGTTACTCGAGGCCTTCTGCAATGATTCAACATCAAGCTTCATCCTTTCAAATATCTCCTCCTTTTCCTTCAAGGTATCTGCTAACCTAATCTTCAAGTCATCAACCTCTTTCTGAGATGTGTCAAGATTATCCTTGAGATGAGAAACTTCTTGATTCAGCTTGATCTGCATCTCAGAAGATTCCTCCTTCTCCCTCTTGAGGAGCTCCTGGTATGAGTTCTCCTTGTCTGTACAAGCTTCAAAGAATCCAAGAGCTGCTCTTGCAAGGACCCTGCATGTTTCTCCTTATCCTCCAACTGCTTGGAGACCTTCTCTAGGTTCTCACTGGCTTCCTGGGAGTTCTTCTGCATCTCACCCCTACTTTTCTCAAGCTCTTCCTTCAAGTTCTCCACCAGTTTCTCCTTCTCATCAACGCTCCTCTGGGTGCTCATCAGCTCTGTCTCAAGCTCTGCAATCTGCTGGAGCAAAGATGACATCTTGGATTCGTTCTTCCTTCCTTCTTCGCTCTGCCCTTCCTTCATCATATCCAACTCCCGATCCTTCTGTCCAACAGTTGCCTCAAGTGATTCAATTTTATAACCCTTCTCCGACAATTCTCCTTCCAGCCGATCAACCACCCTGCCTTTCTCCTCTAATTCTCCACCTAACTTGGTGATCTCTTCATCCTTCTCTCGACTCTTCTCCTCGAGGTTAGAAAGCTCTCTATTCTTATCCTGGATGGTTGACTCAAGGTCTGCTTTCTCTGCTGCCGAGATGGAGGATTGGTTCTCCATCTGTGAAATGGCTTGGTCAAGATCCATCTGAAGCATCTCAAGGTTAGCCTCAGCCTTCTGCTTTCCTTCTGTAAACACGGACAGACTCTCCTTTAGTTCTGATATTGTGTTCTACAAAAGTAAAATAAAAAAAATGGGCTGATACCTGGCAACTTTTCATTGGAATATCTCAAGGCGAAATTTGGAATAGATTATAGTTGGGTCATTGATCTAGGCCTTATAAAATGCGTGAATACTGAATACCACATGTATTTAGAGCTTAGAAACTTCATCTGTAAGTAAACCAAACTAATCCCTTTAAAAGACGACCAGGGGACTGTTTCATCAACATTTTAGTGTGACAAGTTTTCAGATCTGACAACTTTCCTTGATTTTGATTGTCTAAAAAGTATTAGTTCCTGTGGTAACTGTTGGATAAAACAGGACTTGTCTGATAAAACGTCCAAGAAGTCCTTCCATGAAATGCTCCCAAGTTGTCAATGTCTGAAAGGACAAATGTCCAAATAAATTCCTTTCAAAGAAGAGAGGGAGGTTACTCAGCTTTGGTCCAGGGGAGTGTTTCATCAACATTCTTGTCTGACAAGTTGTCAGATCTGACATCTCTCTCTGACTCTGATTGGCTGTGAGGCAATGTTACTATGGTAACTGTCGGATAAAATGGGACTTGTCGGATAAAACGTCTGACAGGTCCTTTCATGAAACGCTCCCCAGAAGTTGGATACAAGTATGCAAAGATATCACAGATCAAGTCTATATATCCTATCATGTATGTTCAAGGATTTTTATTTAAATGTTGCACAATTGGTTGTAGCTGTACATGGGATTGTACATGTATGGTAGCTGTACACACTTGCCAAAAATTCTTAGCTGATTGTTACAATCGTCAGACTTCTTACCTCAAGGGTGACTTTTGACTCAGAGGCTGCTTGGAGGTCAGAGGTCAGTGAAGCAATTTTCTCTTCTTTCTGCACAAGAGTCGCTGTCATCCCTTCTTTCTCTCTCTCCATCTCGACCAGAGATTGGAACTCAGTCTCCATCTTCCTCTTCATCTCTGTTATCTGATCTGAGAGGGCGACGGTCTTCTGCTCCAAACCTGGAAGAAAGAAAAAAGATAGAAAAAATGTTCTTTCCACGTCCTGTTTATTCATAGCATTGTAGACATAATAAATGATATCCTGGGGCCTATTTCATAAAGAATTACAACTATGGTAACTTGGCAATCATAATAATAATAATAATAGGCATTTATATAGCGCCATCTATCTAGAAATATTCTATTCCAAGGTGTGTTGTATTATTATTATTACCCCGGCTTTAGCTCAAGCTGCCTTTCAGCGCTCATGCATTCAAGGAATTAATCCTGCCGGGTACCCATTCACCTCACGGGGGTCGAGTGCAGCACAATGTGGATAAATTTCTTGCTGAAGGAAATTACACCGAGGCTGGGATTCGAACCCACAACCCTCTGTTTCAAAGTCAGAAGACTTATCCACTGGGCCACAACGCTCCACAGACAATCATGACAACTACAACTGGAAACCTTGATTCTAATTGGTTACTGAGCCATGTTACCATGGTAGTTGCCATAAGGGTACAGTTACAACGGTTACAAGTCTTTTATGTAACAGGCCCCTGAACTGCATGTGATTGATGTGAATCCAATTTGAGCATGGAGCGCTCAGGCCTACAATGCTCTGTATCTGCTGTTCTGAAAATTTGCTTCAAATTATGAAGCTATTATGAATGGATGACTTCTACAGACTCAACTATATGTGTAAAGGTGACCGCACACCTCACGATTGGTCTGCGACTCAATTTTGGAATATACGCAGTAGAATTTGATGCTAATATTGAGACTTGGAATATCTTACTGTGTAATGTTCGAAATCATCTTACAAATACCTGTGTTCAAATCTGTGATTTTGCTATCATCCTTCTTAGAATAAAAGCAAATTTACTATCTAGTTGTAATGACGTCATAGCAGTCATACGATTGGCTACGATCTGAAACTAATTTGGACTTTACTCAAAAATAAAGGCTTGCAATCTTTCAAATGGTGTTATTAGTATTCTTTAAATTAACTTAAACCTCAAATAAAATGATATGTTCCATTCACATTTTCAGAAAATGAGCAAAATGCGATTTGTTCCAAAATCAGATCGCGAACAGTCGTAAGGTGTGAGGTCACCTTAACAACATGAAATTATGAAGACTAAGTTTTAATATTTCACAGGAAGCGATCCATCTTACCATCTTTTTCTTCCTCTAATTGAACCATCTTCAGCTCAGTGGAAACCTTCTCCTCTGCCAAGCCTGCCCTCGCTTGCTCTGTCTCTGCCAATCTTTGATTAGTCTCTTCCAAGGAGGCCTCAAGAGATTTTATCTTCTCATCCTGCTCAGCCTGAAAAAAACCCAATGATTTTTTTAAAAATTATCTTTCTTCAAGTAGATTCCCTATAAATTCATGAAAACAAGTCCCCTCCATCTTGGCTAATGGTGGGTAAAGCCCATTAACACTGAACCAATGTTTCATTAAAACAGTCTTTTCCACAAGGTTTTCTTTTCATCCATTACAATAAAATGATCAAATAGAAATGCTGTAATATTTTGTAAAAGATTGAAGATATTAAACACTTATTCTGATACATTTTCCTAGTTTGGAAGTATAATTGGCATGAGAAACCCCTAAAAAGGTGTAAGTTGAAATTTTAGTTAATATGAATTATTGATTCTTGTGTATTGCATGAATTATACCAAACAAGACAAAGATAATTTTTTTGTTTTTTGGGGGGGAGGTTAGGTCGACGGGAGGGGTGGGTGTGGGGGAGGAACACCTCCATTTATATCCACATCTATATATGATCTATGATACATGCAATTAGGGATATCAAGGGAAGTACTTATCACAAGGGATTGTGGGTAATGACATGCATATGACCAACTGAAATTACTGACTAAAATAATATTGCATGATTTTACAATGAGAATGTCTATCAAGAGATATACTGTAAGGACAGATGAAGTATAGGATCACCGATATGAAAACCCAAACCATACAATGTACTTCCTGGGAAAACAGATGAATTTTGTTGATGAAGGTTTGTAGGTCTCAATTTCAATAGTGTTCTTTCTTTCTTTGTCAAAGGCTGGAGTGCTGAACCACATACATTGTAAATTCAGAAATTTCTAAATAATACCAGCATTTAAAAATATACATATTATATATATATCTAACACTCGTTCAGATATGGCACAAAAAAGTTTGACAACAAAGCTAAGTGACAGCTGGGTGCAACATCAATGTCAATACAAATGTTGCAGAGGCGGGTGACAATCATTTTTGTTTGTTTCAAAGAAACAAAAAAAATGTAGACCACTTAAATTCTTTCAAAAACTTAGCAAAACTTAAAAAAAAATGAGTTGGTGTATGATAATCAGTCCAGAGTTCCAGACAAACTCATGACATCGTTCATCATGACTCAAAACATATTAAAAAATAATGATTACATCATATGACATGAGTTATCACATCATAATAGAATCAATTTGGTGTCCCAGGTATATCAATGAAACTTTGGGCAATTGAACAAAACAATCTTTGAAGCATAACATGCACATTTACTAGTGCCAACGGTGTGATTTCTTCTCCCATATGTGAACATTTAAATAAAATTTTGCTGAGCTTTTTTCAAATCATATCTGAAAGAGGTTCCACTTAATAGTCAATACATGATCAGCATCCCAAGATATGAAAATTTATCATGAACAAAAACATGCATGTTATGAATAAGAAAGAGTTATAAGTGTATTAATACATTTGGAATATGATTCAGATAAAAGAACTGATTAGTATTGAATTACATGTAAATGCATTATATGTGCCAAGAGAAGATGATAGTTTCCATTATAGAGCCTAACAGCATTAATACAGTATCATTTGTGCTAT
Organism: Lytechinus variegatus; assembly: GCF_018143015.1. Lineage (NCBI taxonomy): Eukaryota > Metazoa > Echinodermata > Echinoidea > Temnopleuroida > Toxopneustidae > Lytechinus > Lytechinus variegatus. Next base: position 3,398,188 of record NC_054758.1, on the reverse strand, counting down.
CATAACTAAAACAACTGTCATTCCCCGATCAAAAGGAGCTTTCAAAAACAAGGCAATGAGCAAAGAGACTTAGATAAAAATGACATCTTTACATGCTCAGTCTGAAATGTCCTTATAGCTGAGCTTGCATTGAATGAATTTTATTTTCAGTCTTCAAATCTGTTCTTTTGCTTAAAAATATATGTCATGTTTGCAAAAGCTTCCTGGTACACTGTACACAGTGACACAATGTCTTAACCAATAAACTCACTACAATTAGATGGATAACCCAATACTAAGAAATTCCTTAAATTCTCAAGCACTAACATGATTTTTATAAAGAGCTATATGAATGTTGCATATTATAATCAATTTGGTAAAAATAAAATTAGGACCCCCATAACATTCCCAAGGCTGTGAAGAATACCAGTAAGTAACAAAAGAAGGACATAAAGATAGTAGTGACATGGAGAAACACAAATAGAGAGTATGGATTATACAAAATAAAATGAGAACTGATGACTAAAAATGAAATTATAGATTTGACTGGAGAGTCAAATATATTGCAGAGAAAAATAGAGTAATATCAGGCCAAGATACAAAATGAAAAAAAAAAGAACATTAAATTGGCAACAAGTTTTATCCCACGTGGTCTAATCCCCCATTCTGTCTAATGACCATCGGGTCTCATCTCGTTTCATCAACAAAAAGTTTTAGTGTGAACAAAACTTTAAAAAGTGAACTCTGTGAAAATACTGCCTATTTCAGCAACTATGTAGTTGCTGGGAGGTGTCGTGGCCGAGTGGTCTAAGGTGACTGGCTATACATGAGAAAAGTCCGGGGTTCGATCCCCGGCTGCGGCAGCTATGCCTGCGAGCAAGGCATTTAATCTACAATGCTCTTTTATCCTGCTTTCAAATAAATGGAAATGCTATATGCATTATTGGTAACTAGGTGTGCATTTGTTTTTAAAAAAAATATATATATGTAATTGCTACTTAACCAAATTACAATATCAATAATCGCTTCACCATGGTAATTTTTATTTTACCCAACACCATTTGGGCAAGGTACAGAAAAAGAAAGATTGATCATTAAGTGTATGTTTAGATATAACAGACATAAAGATGCACATACTAAAAGAGAAATAATCAAACATCACACACATGCTAATAAACAGACATAATGACAGTACATATATCGTAGCAGGGATCAACACAAGAGTTATGATGTGAACAGGAGACACACAGATGATCATATAGACAAAATTACATCATCTAAACATGTAAACATATGCATTCAGACAAACAAACATACATACAGGCAGGCAGACAGACAGACACCCCAACAGAAAAGGGCACGCACTTTGATCCACTATGCACTGTCTCTAGCACATCAGAGGGTTGACTAACAGAAGGCCTTAACTCATAAACAGTGATTTTGAGAAAAGTAGAGGGTTTGAACTCAGAAAAAAATAGTATTCAATTTAAAAGTGGTTTTAAGTATTGGACAGGTTTGCTTAATAGGCTGTACAAGTTGAAGAGACGTACAGCTTTATTGGTTTTTATGGGTTCTCAGAATCTTTTAAATAATTGTTTACTAATCCGGGGGGCGTTTCATTTATCCGACAGTTATCATAAGAACAAAGCCTCTTAGCTAATCATAATCAGGGAAAGATGTCAGATCTGACATCTGATGAAAATGTTGATGAAATGCTCTCTGGTTTGCTACCAATACTCAAAGTGGCCCAATGGAAATTATGCCCTTCCATTCTTAATCATGGATGATTTGTCGATATATATCTTTTTTCTTTTTTTTTCCTTTTGGTATTTTTCATTATTGTTTAGCTCAATTATTTCTTATGTATAATTCTATTTTATGTCATGTACAGTAACTGTTGTTATGTCATGTTATGTACAATAACTGTTGTTACATATTTTCTGGACCCCAGGGAAGAACAGTTTTGTTATATTACCAAAGCTGAGTGGGTATATCCAGCCATCTCACTATACTTTTGATTTTATTATGTACATACATTCACCTCGTATTGTTTTTAACAGTGTAATATGGAAAATAAATACCAATACCAATTTGTCGTGCAAGCTATAGTCATTTTAATAAGAAAAAAAATGTCAGCTTCATGTGCCACAGAACACACCATGCAACTCTTTTACTATTTAGTTAAAACGATTTATAAATCGCAAGTGACAGAAAGATGGCCAAAATGTGTAAAGTCAACATTCCAATGACATTGGGACATAAAGTACAAATGATTGAGCATCTATAAGGTGTAAAGTCCAACTATTTTAACAGACTATGATGGTGGAAGAGAAAGGAAAAGATATGCAAACAGATGATATGCTTTGGCTTTCTTCTGCTGCATACAAAAGCAATGAGACAGACAAACCACCGAATGCACACAAGGACAGACACCAAGACAAACAGACTAGCATGCATTTCTTGTTTCCTTTTAGAATGCTGACCATGTATGACTGTGATGATTTTCTAAAGTCAGTAAGCTCCACCAGACGAGACTCGACACTGACCCTGGATTTCACTTCCTGGTCGCATCGCTCCTCCGCCTCGACCAGCTTGGCGCGGACGTCGTCGACCGCGGAGCTGAGGTCGTTGATCTTGTCCTGTTCTGCCTGGTTGTGGTTGACTTGGTTCTGGATTTGAAAGGGATGTTGAAATAGAGAATGATTTTATTTCAAGAGCCAAAGGGAAACATGAATCCTACTTCAGATTACTGTACATTGTGGTGGCCGTAACTAGGGAGGTTCCAAAGAACAATTAAAGAATGTTCAGTGTGTTATGCAATGGGCCAAGTATGTCGCTATATCAGAGCATTAATAATCTTTTCTTGAGGTCAAACTTAAAGTCCGCAGTTACAAATTATCAATAAGATCAGCACCTGAGCTGACATGGTCGAAACAGCAATGATAGAAAGTTATCTCTACAGTTAGAGAATGTTTAATTGAGGTCATCGGGACATCAACACTGACAAGCAACTTATTGTCAATTACCATGGTAACAGACAGTACATTTATATCAAGAATCTCACTCAATCTTATCAGCACATGGATGATTTTTAAAAATTAATTTTCAATAGTGATAATCCACCAGCACCACCATCAATACCATCATCATGATGATACTCCTCCTCCTCATCACCATCATCATCAAAATCATCATTGCCGTCATCATCATCATCATCACCACCACCACCACCATAATCATTATCATCCCCATCCTCTTCCCCTTCACTTACTTGTTCCACTTGGGATGTCAGTTCCTCTATCCTCCCTTCCAGTTTCATCTTCTCCTCTCCTGTTTCTTGCATCATCTTTAGAACCTCTCCTTTCTCCTCTTCTACCATCTTTAACTTCTCCTCCTTGTGACTCACAACCTTCTCAAGATTCTCTGGAAAAAAACACACCAAACATTGTTATTACAGATGAAGTTACAATGAGCAATGGTATGTTTCTATTCTCAACTCAATGTTGAAAAATCAGACAATTGTTTTCAGAGCAGTTGTATTATTATTGTCTTATGACTTAAAAATTAACATTAATTTCATGTAAATTGATGACATTCCACTCTTAACAATTTTGGGGTTTATGAATGTTTACATTATTATGTAACCTTCTGTACTTCTGTGATGGGTGTGTCGTGGTCTAGTGGTTCTGAATCTCCCCTTTGAAACAGAGGGTTGTGGGTTCGAATCATAGCCATGGCATGTTTTCCTTCAGCAAGAAATTTATCCACACTGTGCTGCACTCAACCCAGGTGAGGTGAATGGGTACCCGGCAGGAGTAATTCCTTGAATGCACTGAGCGCCGGTGATGGTAGCTCGAGCTATAGCCGGGGTAATAATAGCAGCGCTTTGTATCCTCTGGCAAAAAGCACTTTATAAATCCAGCTATTATTATTATCATGTTTATTAAATATTACTTTTGTTGCCCTTTCCCACAATAACACTTTGAGAACATGTTTATTTTCTCACCCTGGGTCCATCTCACTGAAGATGTAAGATTTGAATCAAACTCAAATTGAGATTGATCTAAAATTCTTATATAGCTCTCAATTAAATAAATATTTAATATCAACAATTTTCTACTTCATGTGGTTCAAAACCCTGGCAACAGAATTACCATAAATTGGCTCCACCTCACTGAATTCTAAAATAAGATATACTTTGTAACAAGACATCTTATGATAGAGGCATTCTTGTTTGACAGCATCTTTCAATTAAAGTATTTGTCTATACAGTACAAGCCTAAAAAGCCATATCGGTTTTGAGACTGTAATAACTATCACAATATTTATTGTTTAGTACCTATCTGAGCTTTGGTCTCTTCAAAGTCGACAAGTCTGAGTTGATAGCAGTTTGACACCATCTTACAGTTAAAGTATTTGTCTATACAGAACTATTAGCCATATTGATTTTGAAACTAATTACTATCAAAATATTTATTGTTTAATACCTATCTGAGCTTTGGTTCCTAAAAGTCGACAAGTCTGAGTTGACAGCAGTTTGACACCACCTTTAAGTATTTGTCTACACAGAACTAAAAGCCATATTGGTTTTGAAACTGTAATAACTATCACATTATTTATTGTTTAGTACCTATCTGGGCTTTGGTCTCTTCAAAGTCGACAAGTCTGAGTTGACAGCAGTTTGACACCACCTTTAAGTATTTGTCTACACAGAACTAAAAGCCAAATCGGTTTTGAGACTGTAATTACTATCACATTATTTATTGTTTAGTACCTATCTGGGCTTTGGTCTCTTCAAAGTCGACAAGTCTGAGTTGTAGATTTCCTTTCTCATCCTCCAGCTCTGCGACCTTATTCTTCAGATCGTTGACCTCTTCGACCAGGGAATCAACCTGTAAAAGAGTAAAGAAAAAAAACAATTAAAAGGACAATACACAACTATATATGTACAATCAGCAGTGACAGATACTGTACATTACATGTAAATGGTAGTGAACAAGCAAATGAAGCAAACTGAATTTTTGAAGAACCCCCTAAAATACCTTCGATGGAAATACAATAAAAAAGTAAAAAACCCAAGTAAAGAATAGCCCAAATTATCACAAGGAATCGTTCTCACTTGCATGAAATTGCATATCCAGTTGCCAAATGTATTTTGTGTTTGTTAACTATATACATGTATGTACATAATAGTACATGTGTTAACAGTAAATAAATATACAGCATTATATGTATAAAGCATGCCTTCTGCATGTTGAATAATGGGCCATTGTGTCCATGACGTGTACTTAGCAAAGAAATGGAGAAATATAACAAAATCTATACTTTCATACAAAAAATAGTTCTCTGCCTTGTACAAACTAAAAGTTACTAGGTTACTACATGTACGTATTCATGTTTTTTACTTGTACATCTAATACAGATATTTCCATAGCTATAGAGGCAAATAGCAATGTATTAAATTCATAGAAATTTTTCAATTAATTTCATAATATATTACCTAATATTTAATAACAGTCACTCACTTTCTATATTAAATTGTTGACATTGTTGTACATGTCCCATCAAAAGTAATAACAATTTATCCATGCATTTGATCCATGCCATCAGAAACACTCTTTCTCCAAACACACATTGCAATTTGACTTCATGTTATTCCCTGGTGAATTACTGCTCAGAAATTATCTAAAGGCTGTATTGAAAAATATTACACGTATGTGTTCTACATGTAATTGTTCATGTGTATGTCCACATCACACATTGTAGACAAGTAAACAATAACCAATGCAACGTCACCAACACTCAAGAGTTATTGATTAATATTTCCACATGGCAGCCCATACTGATAATCAGAACAGCTGATGAATTGATTGATTCTCTCTCTCTCTCCCTCTAGTCCTCCACTCCTAGTACCAATGAGGTCCAAACATTAACATGTATGGACCTCATAGGCGACATTACCAAAAATATGGGTGTTAGACAATGCTGTTCTGATTTCCAACCCAAGACTTGGTAAATGTACGCCTTAATACAAATTGGAGTTACGTGATATGACTTTCATTTGTTTGGGAGACATTAAAAGTATTAATAAGTAGTTCAAATTAAAATATATTATCATTAAACTTACATTTCAGGCCCTTTTTGTTGATTTTCGGTGAGCGTTCCACACAGCTGCGACGAGTGATCAACTCCGAAGTGATACGCGAACTGGTCAGCTGATCGGTCAGGTGATCGGTAGATTATCTTTTTGTCAGACGTTCATAATTTTGTAAAGCGTATCAATCTTCAGTATCTTGATTCCAAAGTATCAGTATTGCAGATAAATGTCATTATTGATTGGAATCAGTGGCGGATCGGGGGGGGGGGGGGGGGGGGGGGGGTGGGGGTGAGCATTTCTGCCCGATCCCCCTATTGAGATTTGTAGTAAATATTTTGGAATTAAATACGTTGTTCATACTAGTTATGCGACCCTCCCTTATGATGATCACAGCATTATTTGTAATGGGGATATTTCGTTCATAATCATTCTTGTCTCTTCTTTCTCCTTTTTAGCCTTTTTTTACTTGTTAAAACCTTTTTTCCTTTTTTTTTGGGGGGGGGGGGGGGCTCGCCAAATTTTACGTGGGTCAAAATTACCTTCATTTTTTTAGTGACAATCTTTTTCATTTGTCCAGTTCTACGCGAGACAAAATTACCTTCGATCATTATTATAGTTAAAAACTTTTTTTTTTTTTTATTTATTTATTTATTTTTTTTTGGGGGGGGAGGTTGCCAAATATCACGCGAACGTTTGTCAGCTTTTACAGTTTTATTCGACTTATAATCAAATATTAAATGGGGCTTACCACAGTTTTTTTTAAAGTCAATTCATAAGAATATTCCTCCTCGGGATTTGAGCTTTCTTTCATGAAATATCAATTTTTTTCATGATTACCAAAAATACTTAAATTTTTTTATCGGTGTATGCCTATAAAGCTTTAGCTCATGCGTTGCGCCTGCCATATTTTAATGCTGATCAACTTTATGCTTTTAATGAATTCCTAAAAACAATAAATTCTCAGATCATCAATTTTGTCGCAATCGAATAATTCGATTGCGTCTCTCTATCAGTTTTGAATATTCATAAAAAATATCAGCTCGTGCTTTTTGCTCATATATTTTGATAAGTAAATTCTTCTCTTATATAATCGAGTCGGATAGATAGATAGATAACTAGAGAGAGAGAGGGGGGGGGGGGGGGGGTCCCTCAGCTACTTGTCCTCGCTTATTTGTTATTATTTGTTATTATGCTCAAAGTGTGAGAGCTTTGTGTTTTCACATTTTTTTCTTTTTCAACCTTTTTATTGTCTCGGAGCTTCCCTCTATTTCTTTACACTATATTATAATGTAGTCCTGTTTCAATCATTGGCGGCGGAAGCCCCAAATTTTAGGAGGGGACAACCTAAAAAATTTTGACAAGCAAAAAAAAAGGCTCTCAACCCAAACATTTTAGGGGGGACGTAGGAAAATAAATTGACAAGCAAAAAAAAAAGGTCAACAGCAAATTTAGGGGGGAACGTCCCCGCTTCCGCCGCCTATGGTTTCAATTCTTTTTTTGTTCTCATTTCAATGAAAACATCATTATTAAACTGACGTACATGTAGAAGACTTTATTACGAAATTTTGACATTGTTTTGTTTCATTTGTTTGGCTTTCTTTTTTTCTTCTCATCTTCTTTTTCTTCTTACTTTTTCCCTTTCCTTATTTTCTCTTCAGTATTTCATTCAGGTATCCGCCAATTTATACAACACCAAGCATATAGAGGCGGATAATCAGTGAGGGAGCATGACGGTGTGCCGCTCTAAAAAAAAAGGAGGAATATTGGAAGAAAAAAAAAAGAAGAAGGGATGGGGAAAAAATAAAGAAAAAAAAAGATGATGATGGCAATGACGATGATGAAAATTATCTTGGTGATGATGATGGTTGTGGTGACGGTTGTGGTGATGATGATGGTGATGCTAATGATAGTGGTGATGATGATGATGACGAGATGTAATTTTGTTATTTTGTCTTTGAAAAAATTAAGTAGTGCAAAGTTGAATTCATTTAAAGTTTATTATGAAAATAGCAGAAAAAAAATTGGTATGCGTTCGAGGAAAATCCATCCCCCACCAATCTTTTTCAAAGGTAAGATTTTTTTTTTGCCCGGGGGGCCACTTCCATTCACGAGTGGATACCATGCGCGACCATGGGGTCTCGAAAAGCACCCTAAACACGTAATTTCCATATTCTGAAAATGCACCCCTTAACAAGTATTGGCGTGTGAAACCCTACCCTTAACAAGTATTGGAAACAAAACGATACTCTTGGCAAATATTCCCTGAAATGAACCCCTAAACAAGTACAGGAATGTTTTATTGTTACGGGTCCTTCGGTCGTCGGCTTTACCTTATTTGGTTTAGTACGACCCCACCTTCTACACCTCGCGCAAATCGGACTCTAAACACGAAGTGTTGGAGCAAAAAGGACATCCTTTATAAAACATTTTGATTTTGTTTTATCATCCCCGCAAATTAGACCCTAAACACGACGGTTTTCCTAGCGAATTAATAGATACCTTTTTTCGTTATTTTTGTGTTTTTGACACCCTTATCACGTTACGTAGGTAACGTGCCCTATCGTGAAAAGGACATCCTTTTTACGTTTTTTTTTTGGTCGCGCATGGTATCCACTCGTCAATGTAGGCTAAGTGCCCCCCCCCCGGCCCCCCGGGTTTTTTTGTGACGGCGTAGGCCTTTGCAAGCAGCTATTATTATGGTAAAAAAGTAAATGAAATATCAAGAAATACATGATAATGATTTTTATGGTACATTTTAGTAGGCCTATATCAATTCATACTTGTTATCAAAAAGAAAAAAGTGGGTCGTTACGGACCATTAAAAATGGGAAATTTGGGCATTTTATATTTAGGATAGAGCAACTGCTCGTTATAGACGTCACAATAAATCAAGCATTCTAAATTCTATCAACTCCATTTTTTGTCAAATAACACCTTCATCGATATTTTGAAATGATTTTTCTCATATTTTCATCATCTTTTTATCAGGGTGAAATTCCCCTTTAATTTACAAAACAGATTCGCAAACAATATCAAGAGTAGTGGGAGGCAAGGGTGGAAATCTAAGGTAGGGGACCAGGGGCTGGAAAACAGGCAAAAAAAAACAAAAACAAACTAACAAAAAAAAAAAAAAAAGGAAGGTTTATCACCCCCAAAAGAAGGTCGTCTCGTCCAAAATACATGTTTTACTTCGATTTAAATGATGTAGGCCTATTTCTTTCCATCATATATAAAAGAACAAAAATAGTAGGGGGACATTTGATAATGTGCCCCTACTATTTTGGGTTAGGGGGAAGTGTCCCCCTGGGATTTGCGCCCATGTGGGTGGGGGGTGCTGCACCTCCTTTCGGAATCATTATGGAACAGTGTGAATAGTCGCTGTGATTTCGATCTCATACCTATAAAAAAAATAGAAAAAAGAACGCCTTGACCACAGGCCAAAATGCCTAACAATTTTTCCGCGGCATTAACAACTCTCGTAAGGGGCGCTCCATTTATAAATAGAGTTGCATGTGTAGCTGTCTATGGCAACAGAATCCATCGCAGAATTGAAGCCAGAAGCGTGGGAATTTGGCAGAAAATTCAAGAAAAGAACCGGTGAGTACCGATTTAAGAGTAATTATATATTCATTAACATTTATTGAATCATAAGAATAAAGATTTTTTACGGAAAGAAAGCTTAGTTCTAAGCTAGGGCTGCCCAAATGCGCGTGAGTGGAGTCTCAGTTTCTTAACACGGGTAAGTATTGCGGTGTCGCCTAGAGTGCTAGTCCTCCCCGGTCTCTCCCCCCTCTCTATATTTTCCCATTTTCCTTATTTACTGTACAGCATCCCCTCCCACTATTTCTAACCTACATGTATGCTGTCTTTACAGAGCTACACGTGTCGTATATGTACATATGTACATGTATAATACTGGAACATTGCAAGAAGCTTTCAACTGCAGAATACTATTTTTATTATAAAAATCATAAGTTTTCCAAATTTTGCAATTAATTGCACATACATGTACATATTTAATTGCAAGTCTGCTTCTGCTATGAATTCTACTGATCTTTCACATGAAATTTGCAAAAGATTGCAAACATTATATAGCAACAGTTGATATGTCTGTCATTATTTCAGTTGACTGTGTCTTTTTCTCCCTCTTCCCTCCTCTCTTTCACCCATCCAATCTCATACCTCCATCTGCTGATGATCCATGTGAGAAAATACATATGTGAAATGACCTTCCATTGCTGATACAGTGTACGATATAAATCTCATTAAATGCCATCCAGATATCCATACAATTTCTACAAGTTTGACTATGATCCAAACTGTCCACATGTTCCCTCTAGCACATAGATTCCAAATATTTCACAACATTAGTAGCTCTCCCTCTCGGATTTACAGTCAATTATTTGTCTGTAAAGGAATACAAAACGTGGTGATACCAACAGCACATGTGCATTCAGATGGGGCAGGGGCACTTCACATATGTCAGGTGTTTTAGAATCCTTTAAATCTAAGTTATGCTTTATATCAAACTGAGGAACACTTCTTCCATTTGATCCAATGAAAAGATATTCTAGCAACCTGTTATCAATGAATGGACGATGTAAAAGAACTTCAAAGTTCAATCAAGTGCAAATACTTCTAGTTGCTATGTTAGGCAAAGTCTTTAACAGCTGCCATTAGATCCACAGGAATGTGTACAATTTGAATTACAATACCAGAAAACTAGTCTAATGGAAACTCTGTTCACAGAGTGAGAATTTTTTTTCCAGAGAATTCATTTTGGGGGAATAGAGTATACTGCACAATTTATGAATAATGATAAAAAAATACAAGAGCTGAATGAAATTAATGTCATTCTTTCTCCTGCTTCCTTCAGATAATAGGACCCAGTCACACACTGTGAACCTTGGTGATTGATCGTAAACTTGATTCATACATGACCACTTGTGAAAGACCAATGCAATCAATTGAAAATCTATCCTGCAATCAATTACTAAGCTTTGAATCACTGGGTCTACATGTAGATCTATGCATTTCTCTTTGGTTTTTGAAAAGGACACAATGATAGATTAAGTAAAGTTTAAAGGACAAGTCCTCCCCCAACAAAAACTTGGTTTGAATAAAAAGAGAAAAATTCAACAAGCATAACACTGAAAATTTCATCAAAATCGGATATGAAATAAGAAAGTTATAGCATTTTCAAGTTTCCCTTATTTTCAACAAAATAGTAATATGAACGAGCCAGTTACATCCAAATGAGAGAGTTGATGACATCACTAACTCACTATTTCTTTTGTATTTTATTATATGAAATATTTTTATTTTCTCATCATGTCATGTGAAATAAAGTTTCATTCCTCCCTGAACACGTGGAATTCCATTATTTTAACATTTTGTGCTTCAGGCAAGGAGGTCCTAATCGTCAAATTCGTAAAAATTGAAATATTGTATAATTCAAACAATAAACAAGTGGAATGCCTCTGGCCGTCTCACCTGCATCACGCAGTTCAATATAGCAGCAGTGCTGACTTTGAATACTACTCTAACTCGCACAAGATGTTCAGTGATACATGGTTACTCTTATGTCCACTTTTTATGAACTAGACCAATAAACTTACAGAGATATGATGGTTATTCAACAAAAAACCCCAACATGGCCAAAGTTCATTGACCTTACATGACCTTTGACCTTGATCATGTGACCTGAAACTCGAACAGGATGTTCAGTGATACTTGATTACTCTTATGTACAAGTTTCATGAATCAGATCCATAAACTTTCAAAGTTATGATGGTAATTCAACAGATACACCCAATTCGGCCAAAGTTCATTGACCTTTGACCTTGACCTGAAACACGCACAGGATGTTCAGTGATACTTGATTACTCTAATGTCCAAGTTTAATGAACTAGACCAATAAACTTTCAAAGTTATGATGGTAATTCAACAGATACCCCCTATTCGGCCAAAGTTCATTGACCCTAAATGACCTTTGACCTTAATCATGAGACCTGAAACTTGCACAAAATGTTCAGTGATGCTTGATTACTATTATGTCCAAGTCTCATGAATCAGATCCATAAACTTTCAAAGTTATGATGGGAATTCAACAGATATCCCCAATTCGGCCAAAGTTCATTGACCCTAAATGACCTTTGACCTTGGTCATGTGACGTGAAACTCATGCAGGATGTTCAGTGATACTTGATTAACCTTATGTCCAAGTTTCATGAACTAGGTCCATATATTTTCTAAGTTATGATGACATTTCAAAAACTTAACCTCAGGTTAAGATTTCGATGTTGATTCCTCCAACATGGTCTACGTTCATTGACCCTAAATGACCTTTGACCTTGGTCATGTGACATGAAACTCTAATAGGATGTTCAGTAATACTTGATTAACCTTATGGCCAAGTTTTATTAACTAGGTCCATATACTTTCTAAGTTATGACGTCATTTCAAAAACTTAACCTCAGGTTAAGATTTGATGTTGACGCCGCCGTCGGCGCCACCGTCGAAAAAGCGGCGACAAAAACAAAAGAAATAGTGAGTGACATCATCGACTCTCTCATTTGGATGTAACTGGCTCGTTCGTATAACTATTTTGTTGAAAATAAGCGAAACTTTGAAATGTCATAACTTTCTTATTTTACATCCGATTTTTATGAAATTTTCAGCATTGTGCTTGTCTGATTTTTCTCTCTTGATTCAAATCAACATTTTTTTGAGGTGGACTTCACCTTTAAAGGATAGTCAATCATTTCAAGCAGCTTCCTGCTTATTATAGCTGGCACCTGCAGTTTAACCAAACTAAATATTTTACATGCTTTACCTATAACAATTTTCAGTCTCACACAAAAATGTATTCATTTACATACATGCACATGTATTGTTAATGTACAGTATGAATTTGTTATGTTAATGAATTATGAATAAAAAGCAAAAGTATTACAGAGCCAAGCAGTTCTGCTGTAACATATATTAATGCATATATGTACATGTAGAAGACATCAGTATGAAGTTTTTAAAAATCACATTCAAATCTGTCTCGAGTTATTACGATTAAACAAGTATTTTTTTCAGTCTGTATACATGTGTGAACAGGTCTCATCTTTGTATATGTAATGTATTGTATAACCAATGGTTTGTTTACATTCACAGAAACAGTGTCAACTTTGAATTCAAATAAAGTATGAGAGTAAGCACAGGTGTTTAATACATGTAGTTCCCAGGAAAACCAGGGGCATTTCACAAAGCTGGTCATACCGTTACAAATAATTTTGTGAACAATTGGATTGTTATGAGCAAAGCTGTGAGCAAATTTTTTTTTTCATGGATTAAACCTCAAAACTCCCATTTAATGTATGGTTTTGCCTAATATACATTGACTGGCTTTGAGGAAGATAATACCCTATATAATTCCTGATGTAGTCTCATAATGTAGTGCCCAGAGTGATAACGTGGGCAATAATAAAAATAATAATATGCAACATAATTTATATAGCACTCAATAATACAAATGTTTCTAAGCGCTGCATACTATTACCCCGGCTTTAGCATGGCTATCCTGATCGGACGCTCAAGCATTCAAGGAATTCCTTCCTACTGGGTTCCCATTTACTACACCTGGGTGGAGAGTGGCAAATGTAGATAAACGCCTCGCTAAAGGACACGAGAGCTGCGGTGCGGTTTGAACCCCGGACCATGTGGTTCACAGTCCGGAGACTTATCCAATGAGCCACAGAACCTCTACAATCCAATAAAATGACCACCTAAGTGTTTGTATAAAAAAAAAATTCAAGCAATAATAATACACTGTCCCACAAATGCCTTTTTGTGTTGGTTATTATTATCAGAATTATCGGTTTTCAGCTAATATTTCATGATTTCACAAAGATGAGTCGATTTCAATGTACTGTAGGCCTACCAGATCTAGATCTATCATAATATGGCGGTGATTAAACTCAATTTTAAAGGCTTTCTCATATTGTTTCCTGCAAACTTTTACCTTTAAAAATAGTGACAAGACTCACCTTCTTCAATCCCTGCAATTCTTCTTCCATGGCTTTCACTTTGTTCTTTGCTTGGTTCTTCAACTTGTTGAACTTCTCCTCTGCTTTGGCCTTAAAATCGGCAATCTCCTCTTCCTTCTTCTCCTTCTCTTCCTTCACTCTATCCAATTCAGTTCTTCCTTTCTCCAACTCTCCTTCAAGTTCATCAATCCTCTTCTCAAGATCAGCTTTCCCTTCGACGACATCTCTGATCTCCCCATCCTTCTTTGCAATGTCGTCATTCAATTCACTAAGTTTTGACTTTCCATTTTCTACTTCTCCTTCCAATTCTACTATCCTTCGCTCGAGTTCTACTATCCTCTGTCCACCTGTCCTTTCGCTCTCCTCCCCTCGATCCTTCAGAACTGCACACTCTCGCTGCGCTGCGTCAAACTTCACTTTCCCTTCTTCGACCTGTTCCGCTAATTCTTTAATCGTTCTCTCAAAGCCAACCTTCTCCGCATTAAACTCCTCCACCTCATCTTTAGTCCTTCCTAACTCTGCTATCCTCTCCTCAATGTCCTTCTCCAGTTCTCCAACACGTTGCTTCAGCTTTTCATTCTGCTGAGCCCCATCCTTCTCTTTCTCTTCGCCCTCCTTCTTCGAAGCCTCACTCTCCGATTTTGCGGTATCGAGCTGAGACTTGGCTTCTCTGAGCTCAGCTTGGACTTGTTCATAGTTTTGAGCAAGAGTGCTGTATTGAGAGCTAGCTTGGTTATAAGCTGTTTCATATTGTTGTAGAGCTGTCTGTAGAGCAGTGAGGGCATTCATCTTCTCGCTGTTTTCAGAGTCTAATTTGTTCTTCAGTTCCTCTGCTTCCTTTAATCTAGTATTCATTTCCTCCTTCTCCTTGTTCCATTCTTCTTCCTGAAATAGACATAACAAAAGTAAAGTGAAATCTGAAGAACATTGCATAAATGTATTAGAAAGCCACAGTATAGATGACAAGTAACTAAATATACAGATGTAATCACAACAGAATCAAAACCACATTCTCATCAATGTTGATTATCATTACCATCATCCAAATCATCATCATCATCATCGTCATATTGTCGTCGTCGACATCATCATCATCATCATCATCATCATCATCATCATCACCATCATTATCATTACCACCACCACCACCACCATCATCACCACCATTACTTATTTCCTCATCTCCTCCAACACAATGTCAACCCAATGCCAACCACATAAATCAACAAGCACGATTAATGTACTTCTACAGGAACCTTTAACCAACATCATGACATCAAACCAGCATCTCACTTTTTCCACAAACTGTTCTTGCATCGCTCGCATCTGTTCTTTGGTGATACCGAGCTTCTCTCCCAGTGAGGCCATGCTCTTCTGAAGATCAGCATCAGCCTTCTCCTTGGAAGCAATCTCTTCCTGGAGCATCTCGATGACCTTGGTCTTGGCATCCAGGTTCTCTTCCGTCTCCTGGCAACGACGTTCAAGGTTCTGAGAGAAAAGAGGAATATTGTAACAAGAAATTAATCATTGTGGATCAATAGAAGTCATACATTAACCATTGTATAAAAAAAGATTTGGTGCAGTCATGAAATGCACAGATATCATTACTATTATATTATTGAAAAGAGGCATATACTTATACTGATTCAATCAACAGCAATGAATTCCTACACTAAAACCAGTGTTGTCACTACAATGGTTGGAATCTTCTACTACTCAAAATTTCTGACCAGCACTCAATGAAATCTCACACCTGCTTGAACAGCATTAAATACCCTGCTCACAAATGAAATAATATGAAACTATCTTCAATGTTTAGACCCTCAAAACTGACTAGTGTAGACACCCTAAACCCAAGCAAGGTGTTGGTCAATAATATTTGCACCACTTAAAGGTCCCTGGTGATAAGTGACAACCCTGAATAACATCAACACTAATAACTTACACCAATGCTACACTTGAAATCATCCAATGATAACACTGGAATTAACCATACCTTGATAAAGTCCTACAATAACAACACCAACACCTTAACCCAATGCCAGTATGCCACACTTGAGATCCTCATTTTAGAACACTTAATTTGATAAAACCTTGATAAGTTCCAACAATAACACCATAACCTTAACTCCTTACATCCATGCAACTCTTATTTCTTGAAAAGCAGTGTGTGAACAGCTACTCCGCTAAAGCCAGGGTCTTGTGCTGCATTATTAAAAGAGCAATAAAGTTTCTAAGCCCTATATAAACAGAAAGAGCAATTATTATCATTATTGAAATCATCCCTAAGATAATATCAAATCTAATCAAACCTTGATAAATTCCTTTACCTCCATCAACACTTAAAACTATTATCAACACCACACACACTGACACTTTACACTAACACCACACTTGAAATCATCTAATGACAACATTGAATCTCATCAAACCTTGATAAATTCCTGTTGCTTAGCATCCGCTTCTCCTTTCTCAGGGCTCTCAAAGATCTGAAGCTTTTCTTCCAACAATGCCTTCTCCTTCTCATACCTCTCCCTCTCCTCCCTCATGAGGGCGTCCTTGGCTTCCAGGTCGTCCGCTAGCTGCGTGATTCTCTCATCCGTTGACTCCATCTTGGACCTCATATTTTCCATGACCTTGTTAAGATCCTCGATCACCTTGTCTTTCTGGTTGCAATCCTCTTGTAAGACCTTGGTCCCATATACACAAAAGTTAGCAATTGATCGTAAGCTTGATTTTCATGAACTGTACATTGCAGTCAATGGAATCAATCGTAGAAATATGTTCAACGATCATTGCTAAGTTTTGTGTTACGGGCACCAGGTGAGTATTTCATGAAGAGTTTTGTCAGTTATTTTCACAGATAGATTTTATAAGCTTCTGAAACCTTGCAACTGATTGGCTGAATGATAATTATCAAGTGAAATCACTGACAAACCCTTCGTGAAACACTCCCCTGGATTAAAAACGGGATTATAGTTAAAGGTAAGGATAACATCTGACAAATAAGGAATTTCCTTCCAACGGAATGAGGACTTTACCATATGCTTTCCTCAACAGTTTTTGAAAGCATGAGATAAAAATTATTGGTGATTTACCATTTCACTGTCTGCTTTAGAAAGTACAAATTCATTCCAAAATAATTGGTCACAAAATAAATTAAGCATTAGAAAGAAATTATTATTTTGTACACTGGATAAGTAATGTAGGATACCCTTTCTAGTTGGAGGGGAGTAGTAAATAGTTTAAATAATCACAGCGTTTCACATTATGGATAACTCGATAGGTACTTCCCGTTTCCAGAGTTCACCTTTAACAAAATATCATGTATTGTTTTGATAAACTTTCCTTTTATTTAAGCAGTTTTCCATTTTATCACTGCCAGATAAACGAATGAGAATAACACGCCATTCCTTCCTGGAATAAATCATGCAATATGAGTATGGTCAAAGTAAAGGGACTGACATTTTCTTACACTTTGCCCTTTAAGGGGAATTTCTCAAAACTGTAGAACATTACAAAATGGTTTAAAATGTTTGTGACAAAATCACTTCGGCGGTAAAGTGATTGGAAGCACTGGAATAAAATGGTTAGTATTGTACACATCAAAAGACTAAACAAAGTAAACAGACAACCATAAAAAAGTAAACAAAGTTAAACCACACCTTATACAGCAAAACATATCAAACAACCCAACAAAACAAACACAAACAATTAACTGCAGAAACGATACATGAATTCACACAAAGCAATTTAAAGAGTGTAAAAATTGCAATTAAAATGGGAATTGTGGTTCCACAAATATCAGTTGAAAAATGCAAAAATGTGAATGAATGAAAATCAATAGACATAATCAAATGTTAACCAATATCAAATATACCAAAACAATATGTTCTTTATATACCAAAACAATTGTAAAAAAAAATCTGTATATAACTACTATTGTACAAAAAAAAATATAAAAATAAATGATAGGAATAGGCTAATAAATAAGTGTGTGAGCATTAGAAAAGAATCATGCATGACAAGAAACTTATGGGCTGAATTCATCAGTCAGTTTCATTAGAATTCAGCAATATAAAAAGCAAATAAAACATTGAATATGTTAAATCATGCATTCTAAGCATTTTCAGTCAAACACTGCTCCTCTAATTCTCCTGTACATACACTGTACACTATTATCCAGTCTTCATGGCACAACTGGACGTTGAATGTTTTCATTTGTTATATTTAGCATCTGAAAAATTATTTGTTTACGGCCTTGTCACACTAAATCTGGTTATAGGGGTATCTGACACGGACTAGAATAATCATTACATGTACTTTCTTATGGTTAAGCGGTGTATGATGTACCTTATTACTATTTTTAGTATGCAACCAAAATGAACCTCTCAGAATCCTATTCAGGATACTGTTATAAAAAATCTAATGAGCCACAAGAATTTCGTCAGCTGACAAACTTTCTACAACCAAAACAGGTATTCTTGTAAGGAAAACAAAGTATATTTTGACCCAAAAAAGAGTATTTTTCAAAATTTGTCTCAACATACAATCGCCAGCCTGTTGTAGTGAGATCGGTGAAAAACATGTGAAATGACTCTACTTGAAAACTTGATAATTCACACTTTTCAACATGTGCTTGTAGGCAAGAATTTACTTGTTCTTTTCAAGCAACAAGTAACATGCCAGACAGTCTGGGAGTGTCGGAATGGCGCTAGTGTCAAGCGCTGCGTAAAATACATACTCCATGATCAGAAATTTTTGAAAAAAGTAACAAATCATACAAAAAAAAGGTATTGGTGTATTTATAGCAAAAAGATGAACAAATACTCTAAAAAGGGAACGGTTGGCATGTCTGCATCACTAGCAGCAGTTTTATGATAGTGATATGAGATTGATGGGCATTGATTAGGAGACCACTGTAATACCAACAAAGCTCTCTATGTTTTATTTATGCAGAGTTAGCTATGAAACTGCAAGCCAAACAAACACTACAAACTATAAAGTATAAGCAACATTCACTATCTATAATAATGATCCACACCTTCACTCATCCAGCAATTGCTCCATCTTGTTTCCAGAGGACAGGGTAAGGCAGTGTCAAATTGCTAGGGATGGGTGGGTGAGAACTTTGCCCCCACGTATATATCTTTATTACTTTTTCAAAGGAAGGCACCATGCCCCTTGAAAAAGGATAACCCTTTGGTTTTATTCAGTATTTTTCATTTCTTCAATTGTTAATTTTTGCATTTTTAAAGTCACTTATTTAATGTATTTATGCATCCTTTATTCATTTAGATGTCAACTAGTTTTGACAAACTTTATTTTTTACTTTCAGGTTTCTATTTTTTTTTTGGGCGGGGGGGGGAGTTAGGAGGAAAAAGCCATCCTACCACCATGATCGACCATTTTTTCCTGGGCCCTCTTGTGGGACCCAACAATTAATACATGTATATCCTGGATCCACCAATGGGGTAGGACTGCAAAGAGTTTATGTCCAGATCGATGTGAGGGATAGGAATAGAATAAAGGTTTGAAGATACCGTTTGTATTGAGTTTGTTGTGCAAAATTACCCTAGGAGCAATTGTGGTCAGAGAAGGTGTCCTAGAATCTCACCTTTATGGCCCTATCTCTACCCTCGATGACCTCACCCTGGTCCTGGGTCATCATCTGAGCACCATGGGTCTGGCGCTCTAGGACCAGGACCCGGTCACTCTGTTCCATGATCAGTTGGTCCTTGCGGACAAGCTGTTCCAGGACTTCTTGGGACCTGTCTCGTTCCTCGCGTAACATTCTCTAGGTTATGGAGATGGTAGGAAATATGCATGCATGTATGTAGACCTTCGGTAACTGATTTTGGCTACATGGGCTATCCAGATTCTGGGAACCCTTGTACATGTAACCATTATCTAGTCAGGAGAGCATTAAATCTAGGCCATTTTTAAGTACAGGCAAATACCATGATAACAGGGCTCAGCAGCCAATCACATTCAAATTACCATGGTAATTGCCATAATGGCAAAGTTACAACAGTTGCAAGTCCTTTATGAAAGGCCATTTTAAGTACAGGCAAATACCATGATAACAGGGCTCAGCAGCCAATCATATTCAAAATACCATGGTAATTGCCATAATAGCGAAGTTACAACAGTTGCAAGTCCTTTATGAAATGGGCCCCAGAGCTGCCTGCCCCAATTAGAAAACAAAACTTGATCTTATATTTCCTTTTTGTCCTATTTCAAGCCTGAATTCCTATTCCCCCCACTTTAAAAAAAAGAACACGTATGAACAAACTTAAAATATGCATATATACAAGAACCATTCTTACAAATTTCAAGAATCCTAATCAGTGTTACTTTCCCCTTCAAAATCAAAATATATATGATAAAATCCTATTGAATTGGAAGCTCTAGATTTACAGCAATTGGAACAAGATCAAATTATTCAGGGCCCCAATCACAAAAATAATCATAATGTATATTATTTACAAATATGAAAGAACAATCCTGATTGGTCCCTCATCAACATTTTTAACAAAACATGCATGTTACAATTGACTTTATTGGCTGCTGTCATTTCAAAACTGATTGAAAAAATACTTTTGGTTTATGGAGCCCAGGCAACATTTTTTAGAGACACCATACCACCTTAATTCTGATTATTTCTCATTTTCAAGCATAGGTATGACATTCCAAAGGTTTTATGATCAAAAGGGTCCACCTAAATACAATTCCTTTCACATAAGTTTTCTTATTTAGATATTATCATGATAAACAGAAATGTGATGGTATTATGTATCATAAATTGAAATTAAATCAAAATTCAAATAAAAGAAGAAATTTTACATCATGCTGAATATGGATGAGAAAGATTAAATATTTATAAAGGCAACATGCAATTTATTTATAATTTTTATTTTTTTTAAAGAGATGTGAGCGGTATGCCAAATTATAGAAATGACACTTGATGAGACATGCATGTAAAAGAAATATATATTAAGTTACTAGAATAGAAACATGTATTCATACAATTGATAAGAATGTTAATAATAGTATACTTTTATGGGACAAATACGTGGTACTAGACACACAAGTTTACACAATACAAAAACATATACGTAAATGGGACGTGTGGATTAATACATTATAACTCCCTCCTTTCACAATTGTTACCTCCAAGTCTGTTATCTTGCTTTGGAGTTGCGTCGTAGGACCCGTATCCATGACGACAGCAGCGCCCCCACTTCGTAGAGCCTCCAACATGGCGTCCCGCTTCTCAATGGTTTTGTCTTTCTCCTGTAATTGTTTAAATATAAAGACATCAAGATTTTGGTCATAATGGTTAAATTCAGTTCTCAGTATTTCTTGAAAGAGTATACATTTTCTATGCACCAATTGAATTTACCAACCAAATACAAAAAGCTTTCTTGACATTTTTAATAAGGCACATATCTTGTGTTTCTGAGGTCATGGATCAATAATTTAATCATACTGGACAAGCTCTTGCATTAATCCTTCTTTCAATCATGAACAGGAAGTGACTAATTAGTCTCATAACTTTAGATCTAATTAATTAAACCCTTTTAGGAAAATTTCAATGATATCTAATTGTGGTGAGGGTGTTAACTTTAATCCCTGTTTTCTCCAAAGTAACATTTTAAGATGTTGAATATTCTTCTCTTTGTAATGTTTGTTTGGATCATATCATTTTAAAGCTGGGATTCTCCTATTTCAATAGGGATATTCAATCATTGAATTAATTTGAAAAATGGTTTCTCTTGACCTTTGTGGATTTGGCCATGTCTTCTCACAAATGTGGAAGCATCATGGTGTAGCGGTTCTGACTCTTGCCTTGTAATCAGAGGGTCATGTGTTCGAGTCCTACCATGGCCTAGGGTCCTTTGCCTCTCTCCACCCAGGTGTTAAATGGGTACCCGGTAGGACGTGAAAGCCTATGTAGTATGCCTAGAAATCGAGTCCTGGAATTCTTGTTGGAATGCTCCTCAGGGAGTGGAGAAAGTGCATACGTTGTATGCAGGCATGACAGGAACCAATGACTGGGGTAATAATAAGTATTCCAATGTATTAAGCACTATATAGAAGCAGATTTTAATCGTGATTATCATTAAATGTCAATTATCCATTTAGTTGTCTTCCGCTCACCTGCAGTTCAGCTATTCTTTTCCTCTCCTGTTCCTCTAACTCATCAATCCTTCCTTCACACTGCGCTATCCTGCCATCTCTCTCATTCAATAGCTCCTGCTTAGAGTTTACCACCTCCTCCAGCTTAGCCCTCTTCTCAACGCTGTCCTTGAGGGCGCCCTCCTTCTCATCAAGCTTCTTCTTCAGGAGGAGGAGCTTCCCACGGCTGGATGCGTCGTCTCCTCCTGCGGCTTCACCCTACCGTTTCAAAGAACAACATTGACATAACAACTTATGAGGATTTCTTTTTAAAGAGAGAGATGTCTGACTCTTCTGTAATGCAATGATATAAACACTGGAGAAATTAATCTTTCAGCTCCAAGAAACTAGAGTACAAAGAGAGTAATTTCTTTGAAAATAAGCAAGATCAATTATCCACTTGAGTTTTAGGGAAAGTTGTATAATGAGAAATAGTGCAGTCAGACTGCAGGTCCCAAGAAAGTGGCTTCTTTCATCCAAGTGATATTCATGACTTGAGATGTTTTGCATATTTAATGAGCTTGATGCGGACCAAAACACCTCTTTTCAATCGGTCATTGCTGCTCTAATTGTGCATCGAATTTCATGAATTTGGTACCATTGTAAAGAAGAAGAATCATTCTTTCAGGTCATGTGTTTGGATTTATTCAAAGATTTTGTAATATAGGTTAAAATTTTGATCTAAATTATGCTACAAAGTAAATATTTTCACCTGAAAAAAGCTGCTATTTTCACACTTTATTTATGTTTGAGCCTAAATGATTTTTATATCATGATAAAGCTGAATATGTATGCTTTGAAATGATATAGGTTTCAAAATAAGAATTGGTTTAATCGGGTCAAGATCACACTTTTCATTTGCCGAGTACATAAAGCAGTTTGAAAACAAGAATACTGCACTCTGATTGGTCAAAGAGACCACCCAGTGGCAAATTCCAATGGTTCCAGTGCCTGGTTCGTGGGAAGGTCACACTCCCCATGTGGTAATCTCCTCAAATACCCCACGCCTGTTGTTCTGTGAATCTTATCCAGCCAATCAGAACTCTGGATTTCATGCCAGTACAAAATTTCAGAAATCTCGTCTTGTACCTTGGTGGGAAAAGTGTGATCTTGACCCGATTAAAAGGTGCCGCATATCAAGAGTGGCATTGTGAGAAAGTACAGAAGTTCAGCTTTATGGTGATATACATGTAGATATCATTGAGGCTCAAAAAAGAAAGTTTTGCCGAATTTGCAAAAGAAAACAGAGGAAGAAAATTCTGTTTTGAGGCACATTTTCAGGCCAGAAATTTACTTATTTAACAAAGTATTGTATACAAAATAAATGACCAATATGAAAGAGTAACTTTTACTCTATCTGATGGTGCAATAATATTTCATTCAACTTGAGGTTAAAACAGGTAAATTCTTAGAGAAAGAAAATCTCACGAATCACGAGATTTTGCAAGGAAGAGGATTCGGCCACGAGATGATTTGGATGAATCTGGCCTTTTTGATCATTAGCATAGGGACCTGCGGTCTGACTGAGTGGAATAATTTGAAACTAGGGGTGATGGAAATGGGTCTAAGATAAGTTTCTGCGATATGGAAAATAGAAAGAAAAAAATCACAAAATCCCACTATTGCAAGGAAATACAAGTCCTTACGCTGAAAACAATGAAACACAAATGAATCCACTAATACCTTTTCTTCCGTTCCACTACCTCCTTTCTTGGCAGCCTCCAATTGAGTAGTCAGAGTCGTGATCTTGGCCTTGGCCTGGAGTTTGAATTTAGACAGCTTAGCACTCGACTCGACCAGCTCTTTGTCCTTCTGTCTGATCATGTCTTTGAGTTGAGAGACGAGGCGGTTCTGTTCTTCAAGCTGGTCCTGAGCGTCAGAGGTGCTGGCGAAGCTTGTGTCACCTGCCGAGACGAAGCTGGCATCACCAGGCGATGACATACTGGTATCCTGTAATGAAGAGATGAAGGGAAAGGTGGCAAGGGGAGAAGGTAGGAGCAGAAGAGGAGAAAGGGAGGAGAGAAGAGGAGGAACAGTAGAAGAGGAGAAGGGGAAAGGATGAGAGGAGCAGGAGCAGGAAAAGGGGAAGGTGGAAAGGGGGTAAGAAGAGGGGAATTAAAATTATTAGAAGAGGAAAGGTTGGAGAAAGAAGAGGATGATATGACCTTAAAACTGTTCAAATTCTATGGTATATATATGCTACCCAATATCATGCCCGATGAGCCCAGTTCCAAATGGTACTTACATGTAGTACTACATCTGGTTTTTGATAAAAATTGAATTAATCAGACTATTATACATTTGGGGACCTGTCTTTCAGCTCACATGTTTGTTTTAATTTTCATTTATGAAGAAACCATGCACTTCCTAAAGCAATTTAATCACTTTTCCATCTCAACAGCTGCACAAAATATGGAGAAAGAGTGGATTCCTCTGAAGCGACTAATGCAGATGTTGTGCCTTTCTAAGTCAAGCTCTTCATCTGGGGAGTGTTTCACAGAGAAAACTGTCAGTGAATTTCAATGACTTACTTCTGAGCCAATCAGACGCAAGGATTTCAGTAGCTTATAACAATGGTCAATGAAAATCATTGTCTATTTATTCTATGAAATGCTCCCCTGTTGAAATAAACTCACAGATGACCTTTAAATCCTTACCTGCGGATTTCTCGCTCCATCGTCTCCTGTGGGCGTGTCTCCGCGGGCCTGGCCCTGGACATTCTGCATCAAATTGGACATGCGCCCCCACATGGCTGCATTTATGTAGTCTCGCTTCTCACTTCAGACTTCGCCTATTTGAGAGACAGAACAGGTGCACTTGTACAATAAGTGCATTGTGATACTTATTTGTATGAAGGGGGGGGGGGGGACAAAAGACTTTTTATCATCATCATATATGAACGTGCCAAACTTCAAGGCAGAAGGCTCTCTCTGCCTTAAATTCTGGCATGTCTAATAAATATCCACTTAGATTAATGCAAGGTTCGTATACGATCATGATGATAAAGGCAGTCGCTGTTATATTGGTGGTTCCACTGAACTCTGTTGGCTCCACTCGCCAATTACAGAGACCTAACCTGATCTGTATACAGTACAGGGCCAGGGAGCCATTGGCCATATGTTTATGTATCGTTATACCGAGGGTTTTTACCTGACTGCTAAGAAAGCATGAATGCCTGTGAGCAAGCAACCGGGGGACCAACGGCTTAAGGTCCTCTCCGAGGGACCTGGTAATGCGGACAAATGCCTCACCAAAATGGGCACTAGCGGACCACTTGGGAATCAAACCAGGGTCACCGGATTCCGAAACCCCCGCTCTACCGACTGAGCTATCGCGCCATAAAGTTCGAATAAGCCAAGGTGGGAGTTACGCTACAGCCAAACTTGCCAAAAATCATGAAAGTAAGTCACTGACACCTTTTTTTATTCCAGTTTATTTTTTCCCGTTTGGTGCATTTCAGTCCAATAAAATAATGGTGGCTGCATGATCGAGAGCCGTAAGTGTATAGTGAGTGATTGTATTACCGACCGGCCTTGTATTACCGAACGCGCGCATCATATGCGTCAGAAAATAATCAAATACGCTCAAACCTTTGCAACTTCCAAAGGGAACTTAAATAGAAAAATGACGAAAAATTATCAAAAACACAATTCGAAGTCTTTATATACTCAAAACAATAAAATATGGTCAAAATAGCTCATCAGTGACTTTGTTGTTTTCCCAACTTTTCCCATAGAAAACACACGTTCGGTAATACGATACCTTTTCAAGTGACCAAAATATTTCACTTGCGAAGAGGGGTCCGATTGGAAGCTGATGTCGTAAAAAGGAAAAACAATTTCGGCAAAATTTCTGCATATTTATATTTTGTAGGTATTTGTGTATTTATGGTGAAAGTTTGGTGAATTTTATTGGAATAATGTGTTTGATATGATCAAATTCATGAAAAGTGTTCGGTAATACGATCCACTACCATACATGTACATGGTCGAGGAAAAATTAAATCATTTTTTAAAAATGTTAAAGAACTCAAAAATATCAAACAGATTGCTGCCAGCTGCAGCTGTCTACATACTAGACCAAAAGCTTCGGTCTCTGTTATGTTGGTTGTTCAGCTGAACTCCGTTGGCTTCACTCACCAAATACAGAGACCGAAGTTCTAGCGCGATCTGTACAGGGACTCAATGGCCATATGTTTATGTACTTAAGATCGGATAAAACGGGGAAGTGAATTTGCGCGACAGCTGAGGTAAGTCACTGTTTTTGTCCCTTTTAACTTGATTTTTCTCCGTTTTTTGGCTATCAATGCCAAGAGGGGATATTAATTTGCATTTTGGTCGCATGAATTTTCAAATTTTTTATTCATTAAAGACGAAATTGAAGAGCCCCGACGGGGGGATTTTGCATTGCAAGTCCCCTAATAATATGGTGGGTGCACGATAGCGAGCCGTCTGTGCATGAGAAATTAAAAAAAAAGTCATAAAAATCCTCGAAACAGACAGCTGCAGCTGTCTACATACAAGACCAATTAAGTAACACTCCAATTACAACAAGGCAGTTGGTTACCCCTCTCACAAACGCAAGGGATTTAGCCCCAATGCAATTCAAATAACTCTATCACAGAATTATGACAAAGCCCATTTACTATGCGTGCATAAGAATTGAATGCTCCAGTATGGCAATGGCCCACAAAGTTGTCGATTACACACTCAGACAGCCGGTTCACATTCACACTTGTCTTGACCAAAACGGAAAAACGCAGGGAATTTCAACATAAAACTTCGATTTTGAATAATCTACTCACTACTCTTATCATAGCACCTCGTCACTCATACTTTACCTGCGTAAATCGTAGCCAATATTCAATGAAACAAAATTCAAGTCAGTAGAGAAGTGACCATTTCAGCAACACAACCTAGTCTTCGATGCAGACGTCAAGTTCGACACGTATTCGTTCTTGTTTACATTTATATCGCCATCTACTCTGTTGTCGTCATGCATAGGGTTTCTTAATATTTTGTTGTCAAACGATTTATGGCCAACAGCGTTCATAGCAGCTCCA